>NW_004949104.1:10585677-10592768 GCF_000317375.1 Microtus ochrogaster
GAGAGAGAAAATGAATGTCTCCCCAGATCTCAGTTTGCCTGGGAAGTGCTCAGTGAGAGAATGGGGTCCAGTGTAAAGCACTATGGACCTTGCCTCTGTGTCTCCCCACACTGCTGTCACACAGGGAAGGACAGATGTAGAGGGTCCAAGGCCTATCTGGACACGGAATTTAGGTTAGGGACTCTGAGCCCAGTGTGCTTCCCCTTCCCTCACCACCAGACTCAGGGTATTTTAACCCCTGAGAAGGCCTCGAACATGCCGCCCACAGAACCAGCAGCTACCAGTTTAAAAGGCTAGGGGTGGCCAGACGGCCCAGCAAGTAAAGGTGCTTGCTGCCAAGGCTGAAAACCTGGTGATGCAAGGAGGGGGGAGATGGTCCTTCAGTTCATGCAGGGACTGTGGGCCGTGCTGCACGTGAGCACGCGTGGACTTGCGCGTGTGCGCATGCACACACACATTCTCTCGCTCACAAATAAAATAAATGTTTTTTTGTTTTTTTTTTTAAAGAAAAAAAAAGGAAAGGAAAGGAAAAGAAGAAGGAAAATCAGTTCTGACTCACCCAGCAGAGCCGTTTGAAGGCAGGCCGCTCGCCAGGGTGACTGAAGAGACTATGCGCAGAACACCACACACAGGCCGTGAACACACACGTCCTCTAACCTATTTTTCTTCCAGAGTGACGTGGAAATGAAGGGGGAAAATCCACAAAAATGTGCAGAGCATAGGAAATATGCTGGCTGGCAACTGTTAGGGGTGTGGCCAGGGCCTCCTGCCAGACAAGCCAGCACGAGGCAGAAGCCAGAGAGGAGAGGAGCTGACTGCTGGGCTTGGGACCAGAAACTGAACTCTCGGAAATCTCCCCCGGTCCCCACCAGTGGACCCCGTCAGACCTGGCTGTCTTCACAGGTAAGTGTGGAACTGATTAAACTTTAACCACTGAAGTGTGGAATTGTATTAGTGACAATTAGTTGTGGCGCACACCTGTGACCCAGCACACAGAAGACTGAAAATAGGAGGATAGTGAATTTGAGGTTAGCCAGGGCGACAAAGTGAGACTCAGAACAAAAGGGTCTGTGGAGATGCCTCAGTTGATAAAGCACTAGCCATACAAATATGAAGACCGAGTTTGATTCCCTAGAGCTGGAGTCCCAGTGCTGGGGAGGCGAGGACGAGCAGGTCCTTGGGGCTCACTGGCCAGCCAGCCTAGCTGACATTGTATGTTCCAGACTACAATGGAGAGACACTGCCTCTTAAAAAAAAATGTTACCCAAAGAATGCTACCAGAGTTGTTCTTTGGCCCGTACTCTGGCCTCCACGAGTGCACCTGCACACACACAAACACTCACACATAAAAACACATCCTCATAAACTGTGTGACTGCTGGAGCAGGCAACAGCTGAGCATGCACTTGAAGACAGCAGAGGGGCAGTGCTGGCACGTGGGTGTGTGAGCAAATGAAGACAGCAGAGGGGCGGGTGCTGGCACATGGGTGTGTGAGCAGGCGAAGACAGCAGAGGGGCGGTGCTGGCACGTGGGTGTGTAAGCAGATGAAGACAGCAGAGGGGCGGTGCTGGCACATGGGTGTGTAAGGAGATGAAGACAGCAGAGGAGCGGGTGCTGGCACGTGGGTGTGTAAGGAGATGAAGACAGCAGAGGAGCGGGTGCTGGCACGTGGGTGTGTAAGGAGATGAAGACAGCAGAGGGGCGGTGCTGGCATGTGGGTGTGTGAGCAGACAGAAAACCCAGATATAAGAAGGCGAGCCAGGAATAAGCAGGGAACGAGGCAGACAGGGGTGTAACATTAAGCAGACAGGGGTGTAAGGTGTAAATGGACAGGGGTGTAAGATGTAAGCAGACAGCGGTGTAATGTGTAAGCGAACAGGGCATACGTGTAAGTAGATGGGGTGTAACGTGTAAGTGGACGGGGTGTAACGTGTAAGTGGACGGGGTGTAGCGTGTAAGTGGACGGGGTGTAGCGTGTAAGTGGACGGGGTGTAGCGTCTAAGTGGACTGGGTGTAGCGTCTAAGTGGCCTGGGTGTAGCGTGTAAGCAGATGCTGCACCAGGTGAGATCACGTGTCACGGTGTCTGTAAACAGGCAGTCACACTAGCACAGCAGTTCTCAACCTTCCTAATGCTGCGACTTTTTAATACAGTTTTTCATGTTGTGCTAACCCCCGACCATGAAAATATTTTCATTGCTACTTCATAATTATAATTTTGCTAGTGTTATGAATTTAATGTAAATATCTGATATGCAGGATATCTGATATGTGGCCCCACATGGGTTGAGGGGGCTTGAGAACCACTGCATTAGTGGGTCAGCATTGGGGGCACAGTGCTTGGCAGCTGCATAAAGGTAGAAACCGGCTGTAGCTTATCAGGATTCTCACCTACTATATGGTAAAATAGCAGCATCGAAGACCGCATCCAGAGTGCTCTCCACACTCAGATCACATTACTTTGGTTGTTTTGATTTGAGGGTTTCAAGTAGTCCAGGCTAGCCTCAACCTTTCTCCTAAGTTGATGATGACCCAGTGATTCTCCTAGTTCCGGGATTATAGGCATGCACCACCATGTTAGTATATGCAGTGCTGGGGCTCAAACCCAGGGCCTTTTGCATTCTAGGCAAGCACTCTACCAATTGAGCTACAGCCTAGTCCCCCTCCCCTTTGTTGTGACATAGGGTCTCACTGGCTAGCATGGCACTCATAGAGATGGCCTGCCTTCACCTCCCGAGTCCCAGGACTGAAAGAGGACATCACCATACCCTGCCTTGACACAGATTTCAAAGTATCCAAAATGCTTAAGGAGTAATTATGACTTAACATAAAAGC
Organism: Microtus ochrogaster; assembly: GCF_000317375.1. Lineage (NCBI taxonomy): Eukaryota > Metazoa > Chordata > Mammalia > Rodentia > Cricetidae > Microtus > Microtus ochrogaster. The sequence goes on from NW_004949104.1 coordinate 10,588,511, forward strand.
GGTAAAATATCAGCAAAGAAACAGGAATTATTAAAAAGAATAAAGTAGAATATATAGACTTGAGAGGTATGTTAGTCAAAAGCCTTGGTCAGGGCTGGGGAGATGACTCAGCAATTAAATACACCGACTGCTCTTCTAGAGGACCAGGGTTCCACTCCCAGCGCCCACACAATGGCTCACAACCCTCTGCAAACCCAGTGCCAGGGGACCTGTTACCCTCTTCTGGCTTTTATGGGTACTGCATACATGAGGGAAACATACATGCAGGTAAAAGCATCTGTCCATACACGCAAAATACAGGAAAAGAAAGGAAAAGCCTTCAGAAGTAGACAGAGGGTTAAGCAGCACCAAACAACCAAAAGACTTCAATAGGTGTTTGTAGAACACTCCACCCAGCAGGAACAGAATATATTCTCTTCAAATGCCCAATAAATACCCACCAAAGGCCAGAAGCCATGTCCTGAGTCATAAAACAAACTACAGTCATTTTTTTCTTTTGAGTTTTCAAGACAGGGTTTCTCTGTGTAGTTTTGGAGCCTGTCCTGGAACTCACTCTGTAGATCAGGCTGGGCTCAAACTCACAGAGATCCACCTGCCTCTGCCTCCTGAGTGCTGGGATTAAAGGAGTGTGCCACCATCCAGCTAACAAAATTTTAAAAAATTGATAAAAATGTTTTTATGAGGGAGGCAGAAGCAAGAGAATCTCTGTGAGTTCTAGGTCAGTCTGATCTATACAGTGAGTTCCAGGACATCCAGGGCTGCATAGAGAGACCCTGTCTCAAAATACATATTTTTATCAAATTTGTCCACTCTCTTCTGGGTACAAAAGAGGATGGATTTCTTCTCCTGATACCCAATATAAAGACAGATCAGAAAGAAAACTATACACCAATATCTCCCATAAATTGAAGCACACAAATCCTCAAAATTTTGGCTTGTTGATTTGGCTTAGTGGGTAAAGGTTCTTGCTGTCGTGTCTGGTGACCTGAGTTTGACCTCCAGAATCCACATGGTGGAAAGGGAAAAAGGATTCAGTTAAATTTAATTCCGGGTTAATAGGAATCTGCCGCTGCTGATATAATAAGCCAATTAAACCAAATTAATAAATCCGGGTTTATTCTGGGCCAAGCATTTCTGGATGGCCCCAGGGGAAGTTGAGACCACACGGGGCGGGGGACATGGGACCCACTAGGTGGGGACTTTGGAGACCATGAAGGGAACCCAAGAGGTTGGGGCTTTGGAGACCTTGAGGGGAACCCAAGAGGTGGGGAATTTTAATACCCTTGGGGGTGGAGCCATCGATGTCAGGCTTTCTCAGGGGTGGAGCCCAGACTGAGGCAACTCCAGGAGAGGAGGCTTGGAGTGGAGCCTCCACCTGAACATTCCAGACTCTTTGGGTATGGGGGCGCCGGTTCAAGTCTACTTCCTGAGGGCATGAGATGATGTGGGGAGGGGGAACATTGGGAGTTGGTGGGCTCATCTTTAGCAGGAGGTATGGGTGGAGAAGCATTCAGTTAACTGCCATCCTAAAGACTTCAGGCCTCTGTTTCTTGAGGGAGATGAGAAAGTAGGTTGTTAGGAGAAGAGATCGTTGTTATTAGCAGCCCTATGGATGGAGCTAGCCATGGAAAGGGTGATTAACTGCCAGAAAGACTGGGATGGAGAAGTGCCCTGGTTGTGCAGGAGAGGCGAGGGTGAACGAGTGAGATGAGAGCGAATATGCTCTTTAAATCCAGATTTTAGTTGCTGGGTAGGTGCCCATTTGAGCCTGGAGAGGTGGTACCAATGGTGACGTTCCAGGAGCTGGTGCAGGTGTTGGTGTTATCTGTAAGTTGGTCTTGGCCCAGGCAGGAGTGAACCTATACAATGTGCTCAAAAATGGATGGGATCAAAATGGGCTCCAGAGTGTTGTAATCTGCTGGCCTGTCACCTGGGTACTGTTAGGTTTTCCTTAAGACGAGGCTCTCCACCAACACAAATAATTCCAATTAGACAAAATTAGACCAAATAAAAGATACCCATGTTTAATGCAGTGTTCCTGGGTGGCACCAGGAAAGCATGGCAAGGGGAAGAGAGAGGGGGGGACGGGGACCTCACAAAACCCAGAGACCATGTGTACATTCTCTGGGAGGCAGTTTAAGTAGCCCATGGGAGTGGTCTTGACCTTCCCTGGGGAGGGGTTACTCGTAGGCTTTCTCGTAGGTGGAGTTTGGACTAAGGCAACTCCCAGGGGAGGGGGCTTGAAATAGAGTTTCTGCCCAGCATTCCAAAGATGAATGTCAGGGGGCTGGGATGAGGCCCCTGACTAAATATTCCAGACTCTTTGTATAAAGGGGTATTAGGGAAATGGGGTGATGCTTTTGCCCAAACAGGTACCCTGTCCCTTTAAGAGATAAACTCTGCCCACTCCCAATCTCCCCTTTCTGCCAAGGCAAGTGGATCTCCTGCCTCCTCTCCAGCCCTGTCTCTCTCTGTTTGTCCCTCTTCTGAAAAGGTAACTACAGCCTCTTTTCCTTCTGCCCTTCCCCCTTCTTTCTTCTCTCTCCCCTCCCTCTTTCCTCTGTGATTATTTTGGTTCTGGGTGGCTGGGAAAAACAAGCAGCCTCTTCCTACAGATTGTCACCAACGTGGGTAACTACATCCATGTAAAACCTGAGAGAGCTTGCAAAGGAATTCTAGACAAAAAAAAAATACAGAATTTAACACAACATTTTGCTGTTTGCTGGTGGTGTGTTGCAGCTTCTTTAAGAGAGATTTTCCTGACTCAGCAGAAGCAGGAGGAAAACAAGCTGTGCAGCCATTTTGAAATGCAGTTTTTCTGGGACCTACCCCCAGTGCAAACTCCGGCTATGGAGCATTTCAATGGCATCTGTGGCCCCGGGTGTTTGTGTGCCCACTTGGAGTAGGAAGGAAAGTGGCTGAGACCATGCCCGTGGCTCAGCGCTCCTGCCTGGGTAGGCGGTGGGATCAGATCTACTAGGCATGGTCTACAAGCAGGAGAGCATGGCAGATTCCCCCACCGTACACAGAAATGTTTCTAGGGCACACAATTCGCTGCATGCCAGATTTAGCTATTACTCAGATAAAAAGGGTTTATGTGCTACACGCTCATTCTCAGAGTTAAAGTGCTGAGCTTGGCTCCAACCAGACCTGGCAGTAATGATATGTCCACCATTTTGAAAGTGGAGAGAGACAGAGACAGCATCCAGAGCAGCTGCAACCAAGCTGCTTATCATTTTAAAAGCTCTTCTAGACAGCAAAGAATTACAGATATGTAATAAAGATAAATCCAGATGAGTCATAGTGTTGGATAAGTGTATGTAGGCTTGGAAGAGAGAAGAAAAAGAGTATAGAGAGTCATAAAATAAAGTTAATGCCTATAAAAAGGGGAAAGTCTTTAAAGAAACAGAGTACACAATCAGGTGGTGGTGACACACGCTTTAATCCCAGCACTTGGTAGGCAGAGGCAGGTGGATCTCTGTGAGTTCAAGACCAGCCTGGTCTACAAGAGCTAGTTTCAGGACAGGCTTCAAGGCTACAGAAAAACCCTGTCTCAAAAAAACAAACAAACAAAAAAGAAAGAAAGAAAAAGAGTACAGACAGTTATAGATTAAAAGGAATAAAGAAAAATAAGCCATGTCTTCAAACAAACAAAAAAAGAAAAAGAAAGAAACAGAGTACAGACAGTTACAGATTAAAAAGGAATAAAGAAAAATAAGCCATGTCAAGATGGACTATACACAGAGAGTCTGGATTCTGTATATTATTGTGTTTTCTTTGAATTTTTTGACTGTGAAGGAGCTAAGTACAGAGAGATATTTCATTGTATGAGCTACTAAGCTAAACCAGCATGTATATTATAAAGGTATCTTGACTTCAGAATTTGTGTCTAAGGATATGTTGCTTTGGAAAAAAGGTTTTGTTTTTGTTTTTGTCTCCACAGAGGATGAGAACATGTGGATTCATTCCAGGCTAATATGGTTTGATTGACCGAAACTCCCTGAAAGGTTGCTGTGAACACCCCCACAAAGAAAATACTTCATCTAATAAACAGCAAGAAGCAGTTTAGAGAGAAATAACTATATCCATATTCCCAAATATTGTCTACAAATGTTTGTTTACATTTAAAGGGGGATATGATATAGATATGAATAATTTGCATTGGTGTGGATCTTGGTTTATTGATACAATAATAAATTTAAGGTCAATTTTGTTATATGTATATTTCTGCTCTTGATTAAGGTATTGTGTTTGTGTA
>NW_004949104.1:10593165-10593730 GCF_000317375.1 Microtus ochrogaster
AAGCTACTTCAAAAGGAAGATGGGAATGGAAGAGGCCCCTTATGGAGTTGGTTAGCCATTTGGGCAAGAAACTGCTCTTGCCTGGACTGTTGCATAAACTGAACATGCAGGACCCACAGAGCAATGACTGCTGAACTTGCCTAAAGGGAGACAGTCCTTCAGGGTTCCTGCTTCATAAAAGACTCTACTAGACGTTCTGCAGGATACAAAAGAAAGTGACTGGAAAACTGCCAATATAGACAGAACTGTCTTTGAAATTTCCTGCTTCATGGAAAAGTCTCCTGGTTAGTATAGGCCTGTAGGCTGAAGATGGATGCCCCATTGGTACAGAAAAATTTTGGGTGACTGTCCAGGCAGTGAGATGTCTCTGTCAATTCTAGAATTTTGCAAGTTGCTTACAATGTACTTCCAGTTTATTTCGGTAATATTATATCCTTCTGGAGTCTTTGATGGAGTTGAAGAATTTATAATTATTGTTTTCCTTAGTTATGATAAAAGATAAAATAGATATAAATACTGTAACTGTAATTCTTGCTTGATAACTGTTTTGTTACATGTAATACAT
>NW_004949104.1:10608553-10614964 GCF_000317375.1 Microtus ochrogaster
CCACTTCTCAAATTACCACACAGAGGGTTAATATTGCTTATAAATGCTTGACCAATAGCTCAGCCTTGTTATTAACTAGCTTTTACATTTTCCCCATTTTACTTTTTAAAAACCTCACATACTATCCTCAGTCCCCCCCTCCCTCCCCTTCTCCCTCCAACCCACCTCCATCCACACCTCAGAGGAGGTAAGGACTCCCTTGGGGAGTCAACAAAGTCTGATACACCAAGCTTAGGCAAGATCAAGCCCCCTCATCAAAGCTGAGCAACGAATCCCACCACAGGGAATGAACTCCAAAAACTAGCTCTTACATTTTAAGATAACCCATATTCCTTATTTATGCTCTGCTACATGGCAGTACCTTTTTACAGTACAGTGTGCCCATCTTGCTCTCTCTGCATCTGACCAGCATCTCCTGACTCCACCCTTTTCCTTCCCATCATCCTTAGTTTGGTTGCCCCATCTATACTTCCTGCCTGGCTACTGGCCAATCATTGTTTTACTAAACCAATTTGAGTGACAAATCTTTACAGTGTACAGGAGGATTATTCCACAGCATTGACACACACACACACACACACACACACACACACACACACACCAGCAACTGGGCTGGAGACCATTTTTGTTACATTTTTGGCAAAGAATGTAGCTGCTTTTGCCCTTTTCCTAATTGTCAGATCTGAAGAAATGCCTTTTCCCAAATTCTGACAAAAGCCCGCATTCCCTCAGGGTCTTGGGAAGCTGGTTCCCACTTGTCAAAGTGAGTCATTCTCACCACGGTGGTGGTGGTGGTGGCTGCACACACATTTAGTCCCAGCACTCTGGATGCAGAATTGAAGGATCTCTATGTGTTCAAGACCAGCCTACAAACAAGTTCCAGAGTAGTCAGGGGTACATAGAGAAACTGTCTCACAACAAAACGAAACAAAAACAAACAAACAAAAAACCAAAAGCAAGCAAATAGCACAAAAAAAAAGAGAGAGAAAGAGAAAGTCATTCTCCTTATCTTTAGCAAAAGGAACATTGGCTCCTCCATTAACATGCTTGTGGGGTCTATCAGCATATCAAGGTCCATGCTGGCCTAAAGACCCCTCAGCGACTACTCACAAATACCTGCTCTATTCTGCAAAGCCTCCTACCCTGCCCCTGGTTCCCTTTTTTTAGGTAACAATTCTCTTATACCCTGAAGATATGTTTCCCTGTCACTTCTCTCTGCCTTCCTGAGGGACAGTGTGGTGTGCTGGTTTGAATAAAAATGGCCCTATAGGCTCATATGGAGAGGCACTAATAGGAAGTGCAGCCTTGCTGGAGGAAATGTGTCACTGGGGGCAGGCTTTGAGGTCTCAGAAGCTTAAGCCAGGTCCAGTGTGGCTCTCTCTTCCTGATGCCTGCAGAACCTGATAGAGATCTCCCAGCCACCTTGCCAGCACCATGTCTGCCTTCCTGCCACCATGCTTCCTGCCATGATGATAATGGACTGAGCCTTTGAAACTGAAAGCCTCCCAATGTTTTCCTTTATAAGAGGTGCTAGGGTCATGGTGTCTCTTCACAGCAATAGAAACTTTAACTGAGGCAGACAGCCTTGACAGTTTGGAATAAACTTTTTCCTTTTCAACTACGGAACATCTATTTTGATTCTTTACTGTACCCCTCACGTTCACCAATAAATAATCTGCCTGAGAGTAAAGTGAAGAGTTTTGGACTGATTTCACTAGCAAAGGAGGTCTCAAGACAGCCTAAAGTAGTATATTGAAGGTAAGAAAAAAAAAGAGCCTAATACTGTTGTAGAATAATCTTTTTGTATACTGTGAAGATATGTCTTTGCCAAGGTGCCTTCTACTAAAAAGCTAAATGGCCAATAGCTAGGCAGGAGATATAGGTGGGATTTCTGGGGAGAGAAAGAAAGAGGAGGAGAAATCTAGGTACTCAGAGACACCAGGAGACGTGGAAGAAGCAGGATGGGCAGTCCCTGATAAAATGCAGATTAATAGAAATGGGTTAATTTAAGTTATAAGAGCTAGTTAAAACCAAGCCTAAGTTAAGGCGAAGCTTTCGTAATTAATACTAAGTCTCAGTGTTTTTATCTGGAGTTGGCTGCAGGACAGAGAGAGACTTGTTACATGTCATTGACTGTGGTTAATGATCACTCTTATGTGGATCTACACTGAAAAAGACAAAGTGGGGCAAGAAGAAATAAAATGTGTATTTGGATGAGAAAAAGAGCACTAGGAAATTTAATGTTGTGATGGAGGAGGGTCTTCTGTCTATCTGTTACTTTCATTGGTTAATAAAGAAACTGGCTTGGCCCTTTAATAGGACAGAAAATTAGGTAGGCAGAGAAGACAGAACAGAATGCTGGGAGGAGGAAGCCAAGTCAGGGAGATGCCATGTCTCTCCTCTCCAAGATGGACACAGGTTAAGATCCTTCCCGATAAGGCACCACCTTGTGGTGCTACACAGATTATTAGAAATGGGTTAATCAAGATGTGAGAGTTAGCCAGTAAGAGGATGAAACTAATGTAATGAGCCAAGCAGTGTTTAAAAGAATACAGTTTCTGTGTAATTATTTCAGGTAAAGCTAGCCGGTGGCCAGGAGCTGGGCGGTGGGAAGCGGCCTGCCACTCCTACTATAATGTTGAAGCCTTGGTTTGAGCTGGAAGAGATAAGGAGAAATGGAATAAAGGAGTGATGCACCCAGGGAAAGACCCCAACCAGCTAATTCTGTAGTTTGTGAAAAGGCCTAAGGAAGTACAACGTTCCTACAGGTCAACAAGAAAATCTTATGCTAATGCCGTCTATGGAAGGACAGGGCCATGTTCTAACCCAAGCACAAAGCAGAACTTGGCAACTTTGGTCCCATGGTTCTGGTGTTAGAGTCATGAATGATACAGCAGTAAAGAGGTTGTGGAATCTTCCTCCTTGGTTAAGGAAAGCCACTAAGGCCAGTTGTGTGGCAGGGGATTACCTGTGTAGAGATCCAGAGAGGCCATTGCATGAGCTGTAAAAATAAAGCCTGGATTGCGTTAGAGACCCCCAAGACATTGATGATGCCAGAGCCATGGGATGTCAGCATAGGAAAGCCAGCCCTTCTTGGGTAGTAACTCGTTTTCAACAAGCAGGAGTAGTTGAGCTGGAGTCACCTAAGCATTTTAATATCAGAAGAGACTTTGACTTTTTAAAGTGTTGAAATTGTGAGAGACTTTGGGGACTTCTAACTTGGACTAAATACATCTTGTGTTTTGATATGGCCATGAGACTATGGGGTCCAAGGAATGAATGTGGTGGTTTGAAGAAGAATGGCATCCACAGGTTTGGGTATTTGAACATTTGACTACCAACTGGTGGTACTCTTTGGGTGGTTTAGCTTTGCTAGAGAAAGTCTATCATTTGTGGTGGGCTTTGAGGTTGTATAGCCTTTTCCTTCTTCAGTTTTTTTCTTTAGTTTGTGTTTGTGGTAGTATATGGGAGCTTTTGCTCATGGCATTTTATCAAAGTAACAGAAAAAGAACTGACACACTTTGTATTTAGTTTCTGCAGTTCTTGGTAAATTCTGGATCTTAGTCTCCTGTTTAAAGTATAGCTGGTAAAGATTTCCTCTCTATGGACTGTTTGCTCTGCTGATAGCTTCTTCGGCTGTGCAAAAATTATATTTTCATGTAGTCCCAACTGTTGATTCCTGAGGCTAGTTCTTGTGCTGTGGGAACAAATTAATACAGCCATTATGGAAGTTAGTTTGGAAGAATCGCTCAAAAAAAAAAAAAGAAAAAGAAAATGACCACATGACCTAGCTATATCACACTGACATAGCTATATCACATTTGACAGAGTGTGGTGGTTTGAGAGAAAATGGCCCCCAAGAGGAGAGGCATTATTAGGAGGTGTGGCCTTGTTGGAGTAGGTGTGGTCTTGTTGGAGGAAGTGTGTCACTGTGAAGGTGGGCTTCAAGGTCTTATATATGCTCAAGCCATGCCCAGTGAGACAGTTTACTTCCTGTTGCCTATAGATCAAAGATGTAGAATTCTCCATTCCTTCTCCAGCACCATGTCTGCCTGCATGCCACTATGTCCCACAATGATAATAATAGACTAAACCTCTGAACTGTAAGTCACACAATTAAATGCTTTCCTTTATAAGAGTTGCTGTGGTTACAAGATCTCTTCACAGCAATAGAAACCCTAAGATGCAGGGCAAGACAGTATGGAGGATTCTCCATCCTGTATTCTTACCAAGGTCATTTCAGGTTTAACCAGAATTTGATCTCCTTAATAGAGAATCCTATGGTAAATTACCTAACTCTATTCTAAGACCACAAGGTCAAAATACTTAGCTTCTGTTAAACTGGCTGCTAGCGCAGAATCACCTTCAGCTAACTGCTTATTTTAGCTTCTGTTGAATTGCTTGCTTACATGGGTGGTCCACCCCCGCCCCAGCAGCTGAGTTCTGCCTTCAGAATCACTTTGCTCTGAACACCTGGTGCTAAATGTAGGCACAAACACCTGAGTGCAGTCCAAGCTGGGTGAATAAAGACATTTATTTATTTATTTATTTATTTATTTTGTTTTTTTCGAGACAGGGTTTCTCTGTGGTTTTGGAGCCTGTCCTGAAACTAGCTCTTGTAGACCAGGCTGGTCTCGAACTCACAGAGATCCGCCTGCCTCTGCCTCCCTAGTGCTGGGCTTAAAGGCATGCGCCACCACCGCCCGGCGAATAAAGACTTTTAATAGGTTATATAAACTGTGTTTGAGTGGTCTCTATGGTGGGTTTCCCCAGAACTCCAGAGATTGGACCCGACACTTAGAAACCTTGGAACCCCCACGATCGGGAAGAAGTACATTAGCTGGAGGGGACTCTCTGAGTATATCCTAAGGTTCCAGGATCCCAAAAAAATCCTCTCAAACTGATCTCTGCTGAGCATTCCAGAGGCACCTGTAGACAGAGTTTTACTGCCTCTGTAGTTTCCAAATAACCAACACAGAGACTAAACATGAATTATAAATGCTCAGCCAATAGTTCAGGCTTGTTACTAGCTAACTCTTACATTTACATTTAACCCATATTTCTTATCTAGATTTTGCCACATGGCTTGGTACCCTTTCTCAGTATAGAATGTCCATATAACTTCTCTCTGTGTCTGCTGGTGACTCTGTAGTATAAATTCTAATAGGTCTCAACAATAAAAACCATGAGCCAGATATAGGGGTAAATGCTGGAAGATCAGAGAGACAAAGGAGCAAGCTACAGCTAACTCTTACCTAGCCAACTTCTCAGCTGAAATGGGCTGAGCCCCTGCTCCACCCTGCCTTATCACTTCTTTTCTCTGCCCAGCCATATCATTTCCTGTTTCCTAGGTACTAGGATTAAAGGTATATGCTACTACTCCCTGGCCTCTATGGTTAACTAGTGGCTAGTTCTGCACTCTGATCTCCAGACAAGCTTTATTTGTTAGAGCACCACATTTCCCCCCTTTTGTCTAAAATAAAAAGTTTATAACTAATATAAAAAACTATATATAATAAGTACAATAACTATGTACAATATATAAAGGCAATAATTACCCAATGTCTAGTATATTTACATTTGATAAATTCATCAAATATACTTCATTCTCTATTCTATATTGATAAATCCAAAGGGTGGTTGTTCCTCATTCTCCTTCTATCCTAATTTGCATTACCCAAACTATCTTTTTATGTCTCTCAACTTTTTTTTTAGTAAATTCCTTTTCTGAATCTGGTAGCAACAAAAACTATAACTATAAAGTCTTCAACTCCATCAGAGACCCAACAAGGAAATAATATTACCTGAGAAAGCAGGAAGTGCAAACAAGCAACTTACAAAAAATGTGAGAAATGACAGAAAAGCTGACTGCCTGGACAGTCAGCCAATGTTCCTCTACAACATTTAGGCATCCATCTTTGGCCTACAGGCCTAGCATATCTGACACACATTTCTGTGAAGCAGATATTTTGAAGGACTGTCCTACCTTGTCTTGGCAAAGTTCAGCAAACCTTCCTTTTGTGTCCCACTTGTCCAATTAGGACAGCACACTGTCAGAAGTCAAAGTAAGGGCATTTTCTTGCCCAGTAGCTTATTTTTGCCACAAGAAAGTAAACTCCATGTGGAGTTTCTTTAATGCTCATTATCTTCTTTGAAGTAGATTGGTGCTGCCAGGAGCAGATGTGTCTCATTGTCATAAAAAGAATGTATGTTATTAAAATATCTTAAATGTCATAACCTACAGATCTTTATAGAGTTTGAAGTTGATATGTCTATATAAAATATATCTGTTTGCCTTGAAAACATACCTAGTATGACTACAAGTTTTTTTAATGGGTGACTAATCACTAACCTGCATTTCCTTATTATCCTAAATAGTTGGTAATAATAACTTTCAAGAACTATAAATTT
>NW_004949104.1:10616419-10625332 GCF_000317375.1 Microtus ochrogaster
AACTCCAAAGCCAGCTTTAATTTTTAATTGGACCAGGACTGTTTCCATTTGTATTTTATGCCTGTAGAGAACTATGAAACAAACATTTGGAAAATTTATGAAATTTTATCTTGTTGGAAATGTGATATAACAATACGCCAATTTACTCTTTTTCTTGGGCTTTTTTTTTTTGGATGATTTGTCCTGTTTGTTCAGATGTCTTATTTTCCAGTGATCTTCAGGTTTCTTAACTGGGTGCCTTCATTCTTCTGAAAAGACAAAAATAAAACCCTTTCCCAACCAGAGGTTCTCTTACAGCAAGTTATATCTGGTCAAATGAAAAGCATTTGTTAGCTTTATAGGTTAGTTTAGATTGAATGGTCATGCCAGGCAGTGGTGGCACACAGTTTTAATTCCAGCACTTGGGAGGGAGAGGCAGGCAGATGCATGTCCTGATTTCCATTCTTGGGTCCACACATCTTTATAGTATACTGGTTGAGTTAATTTCATAGTTTTTTTTCTATTATCCAATATCTCTCTGCAACTGTTCCTTTTTCATTAGAATTTCGAAAATTCAAAGTTAATAAAGAATTATGCAGTCTATTTCTGGGGTCTTCATTACCCCTCTCTGTTATATTCTTTAGAGTTCAGTTTGATCTTTCTATGGCTGCTTGCTCTGTAGGATTGTGTGGTATGTATGTAATATGTTTTATATTGTAATAAGCAAAAAACTGTTTCATTTTACTAGACACATTTGCTAGAGCATTTTCAGTTTTAATTTGTACAGGTATACCCATGATGGCCATAACTTCTAGCAAATGTGTGATTATCAAATCAAGCTTTTCAGAACTCAAAGTGGTTGCCTATTGAAATCCTGAATAGTTATCATTAGTGTTGGGTACATATTTTAATTTCCCAAATTCTACAAAATGAAACACATTCATCTTTCAGATTTTATTCCTTTGAGTACCCTTTGGATTACTTCTTGTACTTCGTGGAGTTTGGTTGTATGTAACATGAGGGTCTGCTTGTTGAGGTTTTTGTTCTGCCCAGTTCCCACAGCCTGTCCATCCCAAAGATAGAATTCTACATTAATCATAAACTGATTGGCCCATTAGCTCAGGCTTCGTATTAGCTCTTATTACTTATATTAACCCATTATTCTCATCTATGTTAGACACATGGCTCAGTACCTTTCTCAGGCAGCAGGTCATATCCTGCTTCTTAGGTGTCTGGGGAGGATTGTGGAAAGAGCTTCCTTCTTCCCAGAATACTGCTGTTCTCATCACCCCATCTCTACTTCCTGTCTGGTTTTCCTGCCTATACTTCCTGCATGGCTATTGGCCAATCAGCACTTATTTAAAATATAATCGGCAGAATATAGACTTGTCCCACACTAGTTGTATAAAGAACAAGTTGGACATTTCTTTATATTGTCCTTTGCCTGTTGCCAAGTGATGGAAAAATCTTTTTTTAAACCTTTACTATTGACATGATGGGTTTTATGAAATTCTGAGGGCTCCAGCACATTTCCTATCAATAGTTGATCAATTTCTTCGTTAGCTTGTGCTAGATGGCCTGAAAGACCCATACGTGATTGGATGTGTGTTATATATATGGGATGATTCCTATTCCTGATTATTTCTTGTGACTGAATAAATAGTAAAGTCAATTCTGTATCATCTGGTATAAATTCAGCAGTCTCAGTGTGCTAAACAACTCTTTATGCATATTGTGAATCAGTAACTGTGTTGAGAGGTTCAGCAAAATCCATTAATACCATGAGAAAAGCATATAATTTTCACTTTTGGACAGAATCATCAGGACTTTGAGTCAATCTAACTAAATTTTCTGGTTTGAAACCTGCTTTTCCTGATTTGTTTGCGTCAGTATAGAATGCAGGGCTCCAGATATTGGTGTTCCCCATACAGTGTGAGGAAGGATCCAGTCAGTTCTCTTTATTAATTAAATTCTCTTGCCTTTAAGATACCTGTTGTTAATCTCTCCAAAAAAAAATTACTGCAAACTCTTTGCCAAGGTTTATTTTCTGCCCATAATTTGTCAATTTCATCATTAATAAAAGGTGCTACAATTTCTGCTGAGTTTATTCCTGCTAATTGACAAAGTCTCATTTTCCTTTTAGAATCAACTCAAAGACCTTTTTAATTTTTAACTCTGTTTATGTAGTAAAAAGATAATTCTAAGAAAGTATCTTCATTCTACATTGATATTCCTGTAGGAGATTGCATAGAGGGTAAAATAACCAGAATGCAATCTGATGGAGGAGGGTCATTTGTCTATGTGTTACTCTCATTGGCTAATAAAGAAACTGCCTTGGCTTTTTGATAGGGCAGGAGTTAGATAGGTGGAGTAGACAGAACAGAATGCTGTCTGGTGCTACACAGATTATTAGAAATGGGTTAATCAAGATGTGTGAATTAGTCAATAAGAGGCTGGAACTAGTGGGCCAGGCAGTGTTTAGCTGAATACAGTTTGTGTGTTGTTATTTATGGGGCTAAGCTAGCCATGCGGGAGCCAGGTGGGATGAAAAGCAGGCCTGCCCACAGCTCCATCACTACAGCAATCAAACTCTTGATCCAAATAATTCACATGTGTATTTTGTAATTTCTTTTTCACCAAAGCCAATTCTCTTTCAGCTTCAACTGATAATTTTCTTGAACTATTTAAATCCTAGTTACCATGCACATGGGGTTGTGATGAAGAAGCACATGTGGTGGGAGCTGCCTGAGGGAGAGCCAGTCAGTCTAGGGTGGGTACATCTGGTGGTATTTAGATCCCAGGTGTTTCTGGAGTTTGGATGGCAGCTGAAACTGTTGTAGAAAGGCTGAACAGGACACTCTCAAAGTCGTTTGGAAGCTTGGGGAAAAAAGGAAAGAAAACCTAGTTGGCAGGGCAGTGACTCTGGTGTAGGGCCCATGGGTCTATCCCTGCTCCTGGGGTTCATCTTGAGGACAGTTTCTGGCCAGCCAGCTAAAACATCCTGTTTGTACATCTTGTACTCCCTCTGCCCCCCTTGTGGTTAGCTATAGGCCATTGTTTACTCCATCTATATCTACACAATGTAAAGTAATATTCCATAGGCACTCCAAAGCTGCCACCCAGAAGAAAATAAAAAAGGCAAATTGAAAGTCATCTGGTTTGAACACTTTCTAAGGTAACCTCAGTGTGTAAGAGGTGCCATATGGTTAGTGTAATGATTTAGATAAAATGCCGTGGTTCCCCTGAGGGATGCAGCGGCAGAAACACTGCAGGTCCCTGAGGGGTGGCAATGGGCAGCGGGCCATGAGATCACAGTGGGCCATGCGGCAGGACCCCGTGCAGTGGCAGTAGGCAGCAGACCATGAGACCATGCCACAGGTCCCCTAGTGGTGGCAGGTCCCAAGGTCCAGGGCAGACCACTAAGGCAGCCAAGTCCCAGGCAGGAAGCCTCATGGTGGGTGAGAGACAAACACCGATAGGCATGCCATGCAGAGTGAAGTTGGATATTTATTTAGTGGGTTATGGAGGGGAAGGGGAAAAGGGAAAAGACAAGAGAGAGAGAGAGAAAGAGAGAGAGAGAGAGAGAGAGAGAGAGAGAGAGAGAGAGAAGAAACAGAGGGGGAAGGGAAGATGTGGGGAGAAGGGAGAGAAAGAAGCTGCCTCTTTGAGATAGAGATTGAAAATGAAGGGACTCAGGCTGGAAGCTGAAGATCAGCTTGCCTCAGTGGATGGGGTGGCGGGGGAGTGGACATGGTTTGTCTCTTAAAGGGACAGGACAGACCATTACAGTTAGTACACAAGAGGGGCGATTGGCTGTGAGTATAGGTCCTGTGTTAGGGATCCCTGTAATACATCACTGGACTCCTTTGGTGTGTTCGGGTGTATTAGTGTGTGGTGACCACCCCTGTTTGTCTTTACTATGTGTCTCTCAATATGACTGTGTCTCCCTGTGTCTCTCTGTGCTTCTGCCCATTCTGTTGGTTGGAGAAACAGATCTAAAATGGAAGGGGGAGTGAGCCATCCTGAGAGTACAGTTGTGGCCCACACTTGCTTTTTCCAGGTGGCCATGATTCCCCGCAGCTCATGGGCCACGCTGGGCTCGGCTTTCTCTGTTGTAGTACCCCCTCCCTGCCTGCCTAAGACCTGTGCCCACTTGTTGGGGACATGAATCATTTGGCTTGGTCAGGTCACCTAGAGAAACGCAAAATCTTCTACCTAGTCTCAGCCCTAGGAAATTGATGCCCCCACCCCTTCCTGCTCTGGAGTACTTGTGCCCAGTTGTTTAATCTCTTGACTCCCTCTTGAGGTCCCGGTCCTGGTCCTGTTCCCTGTGGAGGTGTGGAGGGCCTCAGAGTGTGTGAAGGGAGGAGAAAGATGTCCCCAAGTCACAGGCTCTCTGTTTCTTCCCTGGCTTGCCCTTTGGAAACTTTTTCTATGCACACCAGCCAATTTGGGGTGATTGCCAGCAGCTCCTGGCCACTGTGTTCATAGCCAAGGAGCAGGATCGAATCCCTTTGGGAAGTAGGAAGTTGACTCAGGGACTGAACAGAGAATACTTCCTCATGCTGAGGCCCAGACTGAACCGACCTTCCTGTCTAGCCAACCCTATTAGGATCCTAATACCTAAGAAAGTAAGAGGTCGCTGGACATTTTTATTTCACCAAACATTATTGGGAGGTAAGTCAGGTCATGTAAGGACCTGGTGAACTGCTGGCTTTGTTTCTGGAGACATAGCAGGTATTTAGTTCCCCAATCCCAGATCCCCCCCCAGCCACTAATATTGCCTTTGTCATGCAATTGGCCCCAGGCATAAATTGAAATCTCCAGAACTGAGAGGGATTTGAAGAGATGAATAGGTCTCAACTTTTGGAAATTGCTCAGAAAGTCTACTATAGCTGAGATCCAGTTGAAGAAAGACAGGGAAGAAAACTCTCCCATGCTGTGATTGCTGCCCTTGGGGAAACAAGACAAGAGAGGAAATGGGGGAAAGGGGCCAGGAGAAGTCATTCAGGGACTCACCAGCATTGTTCAGGGCCCTGAGTGCTGTGTGTTGAAAGTTAGACAAAAATATCCACAAAGCCCTGCTCCGGCATCTAGAAGGCACCCCCATAACTTGCACCTCTGCTGAGGAATGTTGGCCGGCAACAGAGGCACTTTAGAAAACTCCCAATCCCTGGAGTACGGAGTCTCAGCCAAGAAGGCTCATCTGTACGTCCCTCAGGCCACGCGCTGGAGGAAGGAAAGTCAAAGCTTTTACACAACCGTAGTACAGTCATCCTGTAAATCCTCCGGTGTTAGCATTAAAGCTGTGATGAAACTCCAAGACCAAATCAACTTGGGGAAAAAAGGGTTTTTGTTTGTTTGTTTGTTTGTTTGTTTTGACTTACACATCCACATCACTAAGGAAGTCAAGAGAGTAACTCAAACAGGACAGACACCCAGAGGCAGCAGCTGCTACAAAGGCCATGGAACAGTGCTGCTTACTGGCTTGTTCCCCAGGATTTGAACCAGGACCACCAGACCAGGGAACTGGGCCCTCCTCATCAGTTCCAGGACAGCCAAGGTTGTTACACAGAAAAGCCCAGTCTCAAAACACACCACAAAAAGAAAAAAGGAAAGAAAAGAAAAGGTATCCTACAGACTTGCTACAGTCTAATCTTATGGAGGCAATTAAAGTTCCCTCCTCTCAGATGACTTATGTTTCTCCAAGATCTCAAATTAAAAACATAAATAACCTTTAAAAGTCCCACAATCTATACAAATTCAAACATATTAAAAATTCAGTCTCAGTCAGGTGTGGTAGCTCACACCTTTAATTCCAGCACTCAGGAGGTAGAGTCAGGAAGATGTCTGTGAGGCCAGCCTGGTCTACAAATTGAGTTCCAGGGCAGTCAGAGCTACAGAGCAACACTATCTCATAAAACAAGACAAAACAAGCAAGTCAGGGCAGGAACTCAAGTAGGAAAGGGACCTGGAGCAGGAGCTGATGCAGAGCCATGGAGGTGCTGCTTACTGCCTTGCTCCCATGGCTTGTTCAGCAGGCTTTCTTGCAGAACCTAGGACCACCAGCCCATGGATGGGGCCACCTACAATGGAAGGGGCCCTCCCACATTGATCATTAATTAAGAACATACCCTACAGACTTTCTTACAGCCTGATCTTATGGAGGCATTTTCTCAATTGAGGATCCCTTCTCTCCGAAGACTTTAGCTTGCATCAAGTTTACACAAAACCATCCAGAACACCCTGATCCCTTATCAAAAATAGACAAACAAACTCAAATACAAGAATTCCTGGAGGCAGCTGGCTAAGGATAATGGTTTTCTTGTGATAGCCAAATCCTTCTGCACTAGCACTGGGAGTATGCAGCCTTTGGACTGGACTGAGACTGAGCAGAGGGCCCGCAAAGCCTTAGGGGTATCCACCCTGGCCCTGGCCCTCCCAGACATTACCAAGCCATTCCACTTGTATGTGGATGAGGCCAGAGGCATTTCCTAGGGGATCCTCATGCAAATTCTGGGACCCTGGGAAACACAGGTGGGACCCTGTGAAAGACAGGTAGCATATCTGTTCAAGAGACAACCTGGTTATAGCCAGACAGCTGGTACGTATAAGGGCCATAGCTGCTGTCATCCTGCTGGTAAAAGAAGCTGACACATCAAATTTAGGGCATGAACTGCTCTTGACAGCCTCACTCCATCTTGTGAATGGGCCTTCACTCTTGTATGTCCCTTCCAGGGGAGGAACAATGTAGGTCTAGAGGAAGGACATGAAGGACATCAGACTGTGGAGAAGATTGGCTAGAAAAGGGCCTTCAGGGGTTACAATTTTTTGCATGCCCTGCCAAGGGTGAGTCGTCCTGCCAAGGACAAGATTACCTGGCTTTTACTAACAGCTGGACTAAATGTGCCTCCTCTGACTCACAGGCAAGTCCCACCCCCACCCTTTGTATACTGCTCTGTGTTAACACCCAGGCGTGTGCTTGTAACGGAAAAGAGGAGAGCACGCATATTGACCTTGACTCAATGATAAAGGTCAAATGGGCCCTAATTCTAGTACCGATCCTAGTAGGGCCAGGAATACTTGGTGCAGCTGCCATGGGCACCTCAGCCTTGATTGTTGGGAACCAAAGCCATAGGGACCTCATTTCCCAGAAAGACTTAGAGCAAGGCCATTTGGAGATTCTATTTATGGGCTGGAGAGCCAGATTGACTCCCTTGCCAAGGTAGTCCTGCAGAGCTGGAGGAGGCTGGGCCTACTTTTTATGAAACAGGGAGAACTTGGCATGGCCTTAGGAGAAATTTGCCAGCCTATCAGAGGTAATTAGGTAGAATCTTGCCATGGTCAGATCAAACTTCAAAGAAAGGGAAGAAAGAAGCCATAGGTCAGTTTCTGATAACCTGATCCCCATGGTTGTCCCTTACTGTCAGTGTTAGTCAGACAGTTCGATTCTTAGTCTGATCAGGATAATGGTGGGACCCTGCATGGGCAACTATAACAAATAGGGAATACACTCAGGAAAGCTGCTGCTCCTAGAGCAAGACCAGTGAGCAATCTGACTCATGTCCACAGAACTAGTGGGGAATATGACAGGACAAAACAGTGCAGAGGCTCCTCCATCTTGTCTTCTTGCTGAGTCCATTTCAGGCTTAACTAGAATTTGATCTCTGTGATGGAGAATCCAGTGGAAAATTACCCAACTCTGTTTTAGGAACCAGAGGATTCTGATAATGTGCCTACTTGTGCAGAACCTCCTGTGACTAACCACCTATCTTCGTCTCTGTGAAATTGCCCCTACCTCCATTCCATAGCTGCTGAGATAGATGCCAGGATGTTCTAGGAGAGCCACTTGTTTCTGGCTGCTCAGCCCCAAAATAACCACACAGAAACTGTATTAATCAAATCACTTCTTGGACCATTAGCTCTAGCTTCTTATTGGCTAATTCTTACATCTTAATTTAACCCATTTCTATTAATCTGTATTGCCATGTGGCTGTGGATTACTGGGTAAAGTTCTGTCATCTATCTCTGGCAGGGCTACATGGCTTCTCCTGACTCTGCCTTCTTTCTCTCAGCATTCAGTTTGGTTTTCTCCGCTTAGCTAAATTCTGCCTTGCTATAGGCTCAAAACAGTTTCTTTATTCATCAATGGTAATCACAGCACACAGAGGGGGACTCCCACATCACCTTTTTACTACACCAGGACATGGTTTCTGCCTTCATAAGTTCTGTACTCTGGATACTTAGTATTATACCTAGGTCCAAATACCTCATTGTAGTCCCAACTGGAATAAAGACTTTAAATTGGCTACAAACTGTGTCTGAACGGTTGTCTGTGGTGGGCTCCCTGTAACACCTAAATGCTGTGGCCCCCAAATAGCAGGAAGCATCTAGAAAACATGGTGCCTATATTCTCAAGAGGTAAGGTGGGTAGTTTTATTCATTCAATGTATTATGGATATTCGTCCTCATTTAGAGGGTTGTTTAGAAATTGTTGTTGGTCAGGGAGAAAGTTAAACAAAGGAGATTAGATTCAGGGATCTCATCCTGCAAAAAAAAAAAAAGGAGGATATAGGAATGATAGGGTAAAAAGGTAGATTATTGAATCTACTTTAAAAAGCAACTATTAATATCAAACATTTTACATCAGCATGGATTTTGTATAGTGATACAAATTTAAGGTTATTTTTGTTATAACATACTGTATAAATGTTTCTATTTTTGTTTAAGATAATTTTAAATATTGATACAAATTTAAGTTATTTTTGTTATACCATCTATATGTTTCTACTCTTTTTAAGGAATTGTACCTATACAGTTCATTTAGAAATATAAAGTTCTAGTCCTTTAAAGCTATTATTTTAAATCATTTAGAATAATTAAGAAATGCAGGTTAGTAGTTAGTCATCTACAACAAACAAGCTTTAGTCTGTA
>NW_004949104.1:10626392-10628340 GCF_000317375.1 Microtus ochrogaster
ACAAAACTTTCCTTGCCTTAACTGGTGACAGTATGCTGTCTGAATTGGATGAGCAGAAAACAAAAGATGATTTCCAAACTTTGCAATGATAAGGAAAGAAAGTCCTTCAAAGTTTCTGCTTCAAAAGAATATTGATCAAATATTCTAGACCTGTAAGTCAAAGATGGATGCCCCAATGTTACAGCGGAACCTTGAGGTGACTGTCCAGGCAGCCAGATGTCTCTGTCTTTTCTATAGTTTTGGAAGTTATTTTTTTTCCTGCATTTCCTGTTTACTCAGGTAATATTTTATCTTTCTCAGGTCTCTGATGGAGTTGAAGACAAGATAGTTACAGTTACAGTTTTCCTTGTTACCAAATTCAGAAAAGAAACTTACGTAGGAGATGTAAAGTTTATAAGGTTGAGAAACATAAGCTTAAATTGTTTGTCTAAGAAGATGTTTTTAGGATGGTGAAACTCATGTTTCATGCATGAGTCATAAAAGATGATATCATGCTATTTTTTTTCTAGCTGCAACTCTGTCATACCATACCTTTTAAAATTTTTGTGGTGGATATGTGAGTTCAAGTTTGGTCTACTGAAGCACTACGACCCATTTTGACTTTCATTGGACACGGCTGGTTACCAATGTGGGGATTGGACACGACTGGTCACGGGATGTGGGAATTGGACATGGCCAGTCACGGGATGTGGGAATTAGACACGGCTGGTTACTGATGTGGGGATTGGACATGACTGGTCATGGAATGTGGGAATTATTGGACAAGGCTGGTCGTGGGAACTGGACATGACTGTCAGGGAATGTATTTTTCACACTAACTCGTTTGTTTGTTTGTTTGTTTTGGGGGGAGCAGTTTTGTATTCTGAACATTTCCCCTTTCTCACGTGTGATAGGGCTGGAGAGACAGCTCAGTGTGAAGAGCACTGGCTTCCTTCCCAGAGACCTGGGTTGGATTCCCAGCACCATGATGACTCATAACCATCAGGTAATGGAACTCCGGGATTTTGGAGTTCCATCCTCAACTAGCACTGCAGACATGTGACAGCCAGACATACATATAGGCAAGATAACCTTATAATACAATAATAATATAAAATAAGATATCTCCTCTGTTTAAATGTTATTTGAAATGTATTGTTAGACATAAAATAAAGCATAGTTAATTTTTTGGAAGGAGTTCTTGTCTCAAAAATTAAGTGTTGAGCAATTGAATAAGACATTTACTACAGATCCCTGGTCTCCACACCCACATCACACCCACACTCAGCCACGTGCACACATGTGCACACCCTAGATTACCTGTGTACACATGTACACAAACAAGAGATAAATTCTGGTATGAGCCTTGGAAAAAAATGAATACTTGTCTGGTGAAAATTACAACCTTTTGAGGAAAAAGTCAAAGAAATAAGTCCATGGGTAGACATTCAGTGTTCATGAACTAGAAGGCTCAAGGCAGTAGATCGTTCTCCATAACTTCCTTTTTCCAGCTAACAAAAGTCCCATCCATGCCTCTGTAAGCTGTCCTTCACTGTTGAAGGACAGCGTAACTTATTGTAACATTCAGGCACTGTAGCAATGGGAGGAATCGTGCTTACCATGTAGCATGGCAGGAACTCTTGAGAGGCCAGTCAGCGACTGATGGGACAAACTGCGATCTGGGAGCCACAGCTGTACAAAGAGACCCAGTGAAGGATGCACCAGGCTTTTTCTCGTGGACCACTATTTATTACTAGTTGTGAATGCCTGGCCAACCTTAGGCATGTTTCTGGTTAGCTCCTTTAACTTAAATTAACCTTTTTCTATCTACCTTTTGCCTCAGGGCTTATTACCTCTTATTACCTCCTTCTTTCCTTCTTCTCCCTTTTCTTCTTCTTCTTCTTCTTCTTCTTCTTCTTCTTCTTCTTCTTCTTCTTCTTCTTCTTCTTCTTCTTCTTCTTCTTCTTCT
>NW_004949104.1:10628445-10666550 GCF_000317375.1 Microtus ochrogaster
TTCTTTGAGGCAGGGTTTCTCTGTGTAGCTTTGGAACCTGTCCTGGAACTTGCTCTGTAGACCAGACTGGCCTTGACTTTCAGAGATCTGCCAGGCTCTGCTTCTGGAGTGCTGGGATTTAAGGCATGCAGAAGTCAACTTTATGAAATCAGTTCTCTCCTTCCATCTTCATGTAGGTTCCAGGAATTGATGGCCAGGCTGTCAGGTTTGCAGAGTAAATGCTTCCCCCACTCACTTCCCTCTCCGGCTCCTGGGTTACTAGTTTGTTTTTTAACAATGGAGCAAAATCAAGCACACAGTAGAGAGAGTTTTTTTTTTTTTCAAGAAATGTTGCCAACCAAAACAAAAAGGAAGAAAGAGTCAGACCCTAAACTTAAGAGTCCATAAAATTACCTTGAAAGGAATCATGGGCTTTTACATGCAAAGCAAAAGCATAAAACTTCTGAGGAAATGCAGGAGGACATCTTGGGAGGAAGGACAAGGTAATGAATGAGTTGCTAGGTGCAACACCAAAAGTGTGGCCCATACAAGGAGACACTGTCAGGTTGGACTCACTAGAATTTAAAAAAAAAATTCTGTATGCATGACTGGCAAGGGAATGAAAAGAAAAAAATTATGGCTGGGGGAAATTGTTCAGAAGTCACATATCTGACAGAGGTGTGGTTCCTTAAATATATAGTTTCCAGGGGCTGGGATGTGGTTCAGGGGGTAAGAGGGTGTCTCTGCCAGATGGAGCCTGAATTAAAGTCTTCAGCATGCAGGTATCACCAGCTGGGCCTGGCTGTGTGCCTACCTGTAACCCCAGCACTGGTGGGGAAAACAGGCGTTTCTTGGAGCCCCTTGCTGGCTGATGGCTTAGTGAAAAAGGCTTTAGGTTCAGGGAGGAACCCTATCTCAAGGGAAAAAGGGTGTGTGAGAAACCCGACATCCTCCTCTGACCTCTGCATGCATGCATAAGGGCAGCCCCCTCCAAGACAAACAAAATGAAAACCCAGAATTTTCAGAACTGTCCGTTTAAAGGGCTGGAGAGATGGCTGGGCAGCTAAGAGCACAAACTGCTTTGTCAGAAGACAGTGTTCAGTTCTCAGCCACACAGCAGGAGGTGTGCAGCACCTGTCACTCCAGCTCCAGGGGACCTAATGTCCTGGCTGGCCTCTCTGAGCACCTGCATTCAGGCACACTCACCCCCATTCCCTGCACACAAATACACATTAGAAAACAAAACAAGCAAGAAAGCAAACAAAAAACAACTGAGTATTTAAAACCAAACAGTAAAATAGAAAACAGGCAAAAGATGTTTGCAAGTATCTCACCCAAAGGGTACACACAGAGGCATGGAGAGGGTTTCAAGGCCACCAGCTGCTAGAGAAAATCAAAAGACAACTACAATTTTGATAAATACTGTGCGTAGGCAAGAATATCTAACACAATAGTGAGAGCACTGGATGGTGTTGAGGATGTGGAGGAAGGGGCTCCAGTATTGCTAGTGAGAATGTAAAATGGCCTGCCCTTCTGCAAAAATAGAGAAACCTTGTCTTTAAACAACAACAACAAAAACCCTAAACATGGAGTTAAATTCAGCAGAAGGTCCTAGCAGCTTTATTTGTAACAAACCCCAGACTAGAAACCCTCCAATGTACATGCTACACCGTAGAGTACTACTCTATAGCTCCCTGAAACCCCAAACAAAACCCCTAACCCTAGTTGGTAATTTGGACAAGCCTTAGAAAAGGTACTACTGCTGAGTGAAAGTGAAGGTCAGCTTCACAAGTGCACATGCTGCATGCATCTACTCATATGACTTTTGGAGTTACGGAGGTGGAGGGAAAATCATTAGTGGCCAGAGCTTAGGAATGGAGGTAGGGTAGGTGTGGTTACAAAGAGTTCCACAGAAGGGCTTTGTGGTCTCCAGTTAAATACATGGCCTGTAAAACTGCATAGAACCCTGGGTGGTAGTTGCACACGCCTTTAATCCCAGCACTCGGGAGGTAGAGGCAGGCAGATCTCTGTGAGTGCGAGGTTAGCCTGTGTTGCAGGAGGAGCTGGCTACTTGTCATCCAGGCTGCCTGGCTAGTTTATACCCGAAATAATCACACAGAAACTGTTTTCATTTAAACACTGCCTGGCCCATTAGCTCTAACTTCTTATTGGCTAACTCTTACAGATTAGTTTAACCCATCTCCATTAATGTGTATCGCCATGGGGTTGTGGCTTACTGGTCCATCTCAGGCAGGAGATCCATCGCTTTTCCCTGACTCTGCTTTCTTCCCAGCATTCAGTTCTGTCTACTCCGCCTACCTAAGTTCTGCCCTATCAAAAGGCCAAGGCAGTTTCTTTATTCAACCAATGAAACAGAAGGAACTCTTACACCATTTCCCTTTTTCTGTTTAAACAAAAAGGAAGGCTTTAACTTTAATATAGTAAAATTACATATAACAAAACAGTTATCAAGCAAGAATCACAGTTACAATATTTATATCTATTTTGTCTTTTATCATAACAAAGGAAAACTATAACTATCTATCTATTCTTCAACTCCATTAAAGATTCTGGAAGGATATAATATTACCTAAGTAAACAAGAAGCCTGGTCTACAAGAGCTAGTTCCGGGACAGGCTCTAAAGCTACAGAGAAACCCTGTCTTAAAAAACCAAAAACAAACCCCTGCATAGAGCCATGTGAGTGAGCACGTACACAGCTGCACACAAGTGAGTGTAAAACAGAGAAATCTCAATCATTTCTCCCCTCTCTTTTGGATACAGGATCTCACTCTTGATCCTTGAGCCTTGGCTAGCCTCAAACTCACAGAAATAAACCTGTGTCTGCATCCTGCGTGCATGGACTAAACATGTGTGCCATCACACCCAGCTTAACACCTTCTTTTAAGAGATTTATTTAGGATGTGGAGAAATGGCTCACTGGTTACGAGAACCACTGCTCTTCCAGAGGACACTGCTTGCCTCAGCATCCCCTGTTGATGGAGGAGGGTCATTTGTCTATGTGTTACTTTCATTGGTTAATAAAGAAACTGCCTTGATAGGACAGAAAATTAGATAGGTGGAGTAGACAGAACAGAATGCTGGGAAGAAGGGAAGTGAGACACAGTCGCTATAGCTCTCCTCTCCAAGATGGACACAGGTTAAGATCCTTCCCAGTAAGCCACCACCTCATGGTGCTACACTCATTAATAGAAATGGATTAATCAAGATGTGAGAGTTAGCCAGTAAGAGGCTAGAGATATGGGCCAAGCAGTGTTTAAAAGAATACAATTTGTGTGTTGTTATTTCTGGGGCTAAGCTAGCCATGTGGGAGCCGGGCAGCAGGAACACAGCCCGCTGCTCCGCACTACACCCTGTCTCTCCAGCTCTGGGGGACCTGACACTTTCTTCTGGCCTCCACATGTGGCATACACATATATAAAATTTCATTTTAGCATTTGGGAGGCAGAGGCAGGTGATCTCTTTGAGTTCGAGCTGATCTATAGAGATAGTTTCAGAACAGCCAGGTCTACACAAGGAAACCTAGTCTAGAAAACCCCCTCAAAATCTTTTTAAAGGTTTATTTATTTGTTTACTTATTTGTGTGTATGTGAGTGCATGTGTGTGTGTGTGTGTGTGTGTGTGTGTGTGTGTCCATACCTGTCTGTGAGTGCAGAAAGGTGGGTCCGTCTGAAGAGGGTGCTGTGTGCCCTTCATCCCTCTCTCCTTAGTCCTTTGAAGCAAGGTCTTTCCGGGAACCTGGGTGTTCTTTTGCTTTGATAAAACTTCTTGCCCCAAAGCAACATATGGAAGGATTTATTTTGGCTTACAGTTCTAGGGGTAAGTTCCTTGTGGTGGGAAGGGTGATAGCAAGTGGCAGGCTTGGTGGCAGGAGCAGGAACCTGAGAGAGCTCATCTCAGCCAGAGCCATGAAGCAGAGAGTGAACTGGAATCGAGGTGAGGATTTTAACTCACAAAGCCTGCCCCGATGATATACTTATTCCAGCAAGGTTGCACCTCCACCAAACCTCTCCAAACAGTGCCACGAACTGGGGACCAATTGTTCAAATGCCCGAATGTGTAGTTCATTTAAAAATGTAATGTACAATTAAGAAATATAGGTTAATGGATAATCATCAGTAATAGTCAAGCTTGTAGTCATGTTAGTTAGATTTTCTAGATATATAGAGATACATTTCAGTTAGATAGCCATTTTTCATATCTTTCAAAGACTGCAGAATATGGCATTTAATGTTTATTAATAACTTAGGGTTTTTCATGACAATGAGACACTCTGCTCCTGGCAGCACCGATCTACTTCAAGAAGAAGATGGGCAT
Source organism: Microtus ochrogaster (assembly GCF_000317375.1). Taxonomy (NCBI): domain Eukaryota; kingdom Metazoa; phylum Chordata; class Mammalia; order Rodentia; family Cricetidae; genus Microtus; species Microtus ochrogaster. Next base: position 10,632,762 of record NW_004949104.1, read on the forward strand.
CGAAGAGGATCCTTATGGAGTTTGATAGCCATTTGGGCAAGAAACTGTTCTTGCCTGGACTATTGCATAAACTGGACACAGAGAACCCACAGAGAGAGGACTACTAAACTTGCCTAAAGGTGAGAAGATCTTTCGGGGTTCCTGATTAATGAAAGAGTCTGTGAGACATTCTGCAGGACACAACAGATAGTGACTGAACTGACGTTGAAATGTCCTGCTTCATGGAAATGTCTGCTGGAAACTATGGGCCTGTAGGCCGAAGATGGATGCCCCAATGGTACAGAGGAACTTTGGGTGACTGTACAGGCAGTGAGATGTCTCTGTCATTTCTAGAGTTTTAAAAGTTGCTTTTTTCTTGTTTGCTTAGGTAATATTGTATCTTTCTGGAGTCTTTGATGGAGTTAAGAATAGTTAGTTATAGTTTTCCTTAATTATGATGAAGATTATTGTAATTTTTACTTGATAACTGTTTTGTTATATGTAATTTTGCTATGTTAAAGTTAAAGCCTTCCTTTTTTGTTTAAACAGAAAAAGGGGAAGTGATGGAGGAAGGTCATTGGTTAATTAAATAAAGAAGCTGCTTGCCCTGATAGGTTAAAACATAGGTGGGAGGAGTAAACAGAACAGAACTCTGGGAGGAAGAGGAAGTGAGCTCAGAGACTCGACAGCTCTCCTGGGGGGGCAGACACCTCAGAGAGACACAATGCTCCACTCTTGCGGACAGAGGCGAAAGCTCTGCTCTCTGAGGCACATGCGATGAAGCTCTGACCCAGGATGGACGTAGGCTGGAATCTTCCCGGTAAGCGCACCTAGCTGTGCTACAGCAGATTATTAGAAATGGGTTAGTCCAGGTGCGAGAGTTAGCCTAGAAGAGGCTAGATAGAACTGGGCCAAGCAGTGATTAAAAGAATACAGTGTCTGTGTAATTATTTTGGGTAAAGCTAGCCGTGCAGGCAGCGGGGTGCTGGGGACGCAGTCCCACCGCACCCATTACAACAAGAAATGGTACAGGAGATTCTGGCTTCACATCCTGCAGTGTGGCTTTAGACAATTTCTTGCCTCAGTTTCTTCATCTCTGGGCAGGTGCATTCTGCAGCAGACTTAGAAACTGACTTTCCCTTGGGTGCAACTGTTTGTTTCATTGACACTGGAGACCAGGGCCTAAATTTGTTTGGTGGTCCTGATGAGGCAGCTGTCTGTCAGTCACTTGAAGTGGACAGAGGTGAAAGGTTATCCAGGATGCCCGAGTTGGGCACGGGTATGAACAGAGGGGCAAGTCTGAGCTAACTGAGAATGTGTGTGCCCAAATGGTCTGGATAGACAGTGAAAAAGCCTGGAGATATAGCTAAGTGGGAGACAATTTGCCTCACACATTTGATTTTCAAGAACACACATGCACACAAAGTGCACACATACATATGTACAACACACATGTACAGACACAATTGCCTGTGACCTAGCTTATCACCAAGTCACCTCCATCCTTATGTTTTAGGAAACTGGTAGTTCTACAAACTGGCCTGGATTTCTCCTTAACTTTTATGTTTTAATTTTATTTTTATTTTATGTGTATGTGTGTTTTGCTTGCAGGCATCTCTGTGCACCATATGTATGCAGTAACCAAAGAGGCCAGAAGAAGGTGTCTGATACCCCTGGAACTGGAGTTATACACAGTTGTGAGATACCATGAGAGTGCTGGGAATCAAACCCTGGTCCTCTAGAAGAGCATCCAATGCTCTTAATCACTGAGCCACCTCTCCATCCCCCTCCTTCATATATTTAAGGAGCCATGAGAGGAAGGAAAGGGCAGCTGGGGTGGCAGTCTGGCCAGCAGTTACATCTTGCTCCCCAGAGAATAGCTCAGGATCCAGAGACATTTGTAGACCTCCTGCTCTGGGCATGCAGGCCCTGGCATCCCTTTAGTGTTTTTGTGAGCTAAATCAGGCCCTGGGGCTCTAGAACCAAGTGTCTCACCAAAAGCAATGGCCAGGAGGAGCTGGCCAATTACAAGGTGATAGCACTGGCATTCTGTGTCCAAGGTGGAATGACACCATCCTAAAACTTAAGCTTGTTCCTAAATATCTCCTATGACTTAAATTAATTCATTTATATTAATCTATGCTCTGCCATGTGGCTCATGGCTGTTACCTCTCTTCCTGCACATTCTACTTATTCTGTGTCTCCTGCCATCTCTGCCATTCTTTTTCCCAGAGTCCTCTCTGTTCCTAGAAGTCCCACCTATACCCCATGCCTAATTATTGGTCATTCACCTCTTTATATATGTATATCTTCACACCATGTGCAAATATCCCACAACATTTCCCCCTTTTTGTCTAAATATAAGGAAAGTTTTTAACTCTAACACAGTAAAACTATACACAACAAGAACAATTATCAGTTAGGAATTATATTCACAATGTCAGCCTATGTGCATTTGGCAAATTCAGAGAAAAATTTCCATTATCTCTTCTATCTTGGTGAGTCAAAGTTTTGTACCTAATTTACTTTCTATCCTAACTTTTATCACCAACCCAAACCTATTTTTTTAGACCTGAAAACATTTTCTTAGATAAACAACTTAAGTTCATAGGTCTCTCAACCTTAGACATTTTACACCTCATTTGTGAATTTCTTTTCTGAATCTGGTAACAAGCGAAACTGTTAACTATACATATATAGTTCTTAACCCTATCAAAGATCTGAGAAGGATATACTATTACCTGTTTAAACAGGAAGTGCAGAACAAACAGCTTCCAAAATTAACAACATACATCTTGCTGCCTGGACAATCACTTCAAGGTTCCTCTGTAATGTTGGGGTATGTAATGTTAGCCTGCAGGCTAGAATATCTGACAGATTTTTCTGTAAAGCAGAAATTCTGAAGAACTGTCCTAACTTTCCTTGACAAAGTTCAGTAGTTGTTTTTTTTTTTTTAAATATATCCTATTTTTTCAGTTTGGACAGCATACTATCAGCATTCAAAGCCAGTGAAATTTTTTGCCCAGTGACTGGCTTTGCCACATTGGAAGCAAACTCTATATGGAGGTACTCTGAGACCTATCATCTGTTTTTGAAGTAAACTGGTGCTGTCAGGAGCAGACATGTCTTACTGTTATGAAAAGACTTACGCCATTAATACATTTTAAATGCCATATTCTGTAGGTCTTTGAAGTGTTTAAAGATCATCTATTTATCTAAAATATATTTCTGTATGACCTTGAAAATATACCTACTATGACTACAAGTTTGATTGTTATAGATGACTAACTACTAACCTGCATTTCTTAATTATCCTAAATGTTTTATAGTAATATAAAGGACTAGAACTTTATATTACAGTTTTAAAAGAATTGCTTATGTTCAATACCCTAAACAAGAATAGAAACATGTATACATTATGTCCTAACAAAAGACTTTAAATTTGTATCAATATACAAAAATCCATAACAGTATAAAATATTTGATATTAGTAGTTGCTTTTTAGTTTATGGTAGACTAAATAATCTACCCTTTTATCCTATCATTCCTATATTCCCCTTTTTCTTTGCAAAACAAGATTTTTAAATCTAATCTTCTTTGTTCAGTTTTCTCCCTGACTGTGACCAACAACAACTTGTAACCAATCCCCCTAAATGATGAGAAACATCCCTAATCCATCAAACAAACCAAAACCACTCAGCCCATCTCTTGAGAACGCTGCATTGTGTTTTCTTTTCTTTTTTTTGGGGGGGGGGAAGTTTTCGAGACAGGGTTTCTCTGTGGTTTTGGAGCCTGTCCTGGAACTAGCTCTTGTAGACCAGGCTGGTCTTGAACTCACAGAGATCCGCCTGCCTCTGCCTCCCGAGTGCTGAGATTAAAGGCGTGCGCCACCATCGCCTGGCTGCATTGTGTTTTCTAGACTGCTTCTTGTTATCATCTGAGGTCACAGCGTCATTAGGGAACTCTGAGAAAATTGGGATAATGGTCAAGTCTTGGGAGTGCTAGCTGTATTATTTTTTGTTTAGTCTCTGTGTGATGAAAAAGTTTAGAGCTTATCTGAAGACCTGGCTGGACAGTCTGTGAGGCTGGACCATCTCAGCTAGCAGCTTTGAAGTTGTTCTGGATGCAGAATTTTGAGAAGACTGCAACAGAGGCATTCTAAGAGGCTGGATCATCTGGGCTACTTGTCTTCATTGGTATCTGGTTCTCTTTTTCTGTAAACACACAGACTTTTATATCCACATTAGCACAGTTATGGATTTTGTGGTGTGTGAAACTCAGCTAAAGATAATTTTTGTTTTATGTTTGAGCAGGTAAAGGGCATCTATCAACTTTGTAAATCCTTTCTGACTGTAAAACCGAACTATAAATCTCCATCCATGTTATATGAAAGGTTGGCATGTAATAACAACTCATGAAGACTCTATAACCAGGAAGATTTATCATGTCTTATCCAGTCTCAGAGCCATTTCCATGTCAAGGGATATCAGCATATACATCATCTGTCCTGTAGTCTTTCCTGATTTCTTTTCTCATGTCTATAGCCAATGTTTTTAGGAGCTCTCCCCAATAAAATCTAATCTTCATGAGTTTTGAAGAGAACCATAGCTTTTTGTTTCCTGGAAACAAAGGCATAATCTCTCTTCAAATACAACATATTTCTTGACTTCCATTCTGAAGTTAAGACATCTCTAAAATGTCTTGGCTGGTTTAATTCAGCAGTTTTATTTTTCACAATCCAGGATCTCTCAGAGCTGTTGTTTTCTGTTTGTTAGCATAAAAATAAATTCAAAGTCAACAAGGTACCATACAGAATCCAGATGCCCTGTATATTTCCCATGTAAAACTTCAAAGTCAACAAAGAGCCATACAGGATCCAAGCTTTTCCTTTTATATTCCTTACTCTCCCTTTAAAGACTTAACTTTATTGTTTTTATTTATTTTTTATGACTTTCTATTACCCATTTTCTTTTCTTTCTTCAGCACATTTTAAAGTGTACCACATGTGTTCAGAGGGCTTTGGCTTTCTTTACATTTGTGAAGTAGGAGCATAAGTACTGGGCCCACAGGCAGGCTAGGCAGAGAGTGGATCCTTCTACAGAGCCCGTGTTCTCTAGTCATTTACAGAGATCACTCACACTGTATTTTATGTTAGGTTTTGGCTTGTAGCCCCACACTCCTTCATTTCTAGGTTCTGGGAATTAGATGGATCGTCTTACATGCTTGATAAGTGCTCCACTACCGAGCTAGATACCTCCGGCACTTCTAGATTACCTTTTGTTCAAATTGTTTCTGTTTTTAAATACTAGGAACCTCTTCTGCTGGATCTTGTGACATACTTTCATAAATTTTTTTTTCTGATTCTTTTTTTAAATTTATTTATTTATTAAAGATTTCTGTCTCTTCCCCGCCACCGTCTCCCAGTTCCCTCCCCCTCCCTTTCATAAATTTTTAAATTCTTTTATTTTATTCTTTATTTTCAGATAGAGTCTTGCTACGAAGCTCAGACTAGTCTCAAAGTTGTTATGTAACCTAGGAGGCCTTTGGCCCCCCAAGTGCTGGATTACAGGTGTGTGTCACTGTCTAGGGTTTGAAGAGAACCCATTTCTATGAAGGAAACCATTTCACTGGAGCTTCGCTTACTGTTCAGAGCTTTAGCCCTTTGTCACTGTGGCAGGAAGCATGGTAGCATGCAGTCAGACTTGGTGCGGGAGAAGTAGCTGAGAGTTCCGATCAACAAGAAGAGACAGTGAGCTGACCTATGTCTTGCTTAAGCATCTGAGACCTCAAAGCCATCCGCCCCAGTGACAACTTCCAACAATGCCACACCTACTCCAGCAAGGTCACACCTAATAGTGCCACTCACTCCCTGGAAGCCTGTGGGGGTCATTTCCTTTCATACCACCACAGCCACCATGACCAGCTCATGAATTTTTAAAAAGTTTTAGCAATGTTATTTCTCTAATTTTATTTATAGGTGTCTTACTTACATGTATATTTGTGAACCGTGTGTGTGTGGTGCCCTCAGAGGTCAGAAGAGGGCATTAGATCCCCTGGAACCGAAATTAGAGGTAGTTACACCCTGCCCTGTGGATACTGGGAATTAGACCTAGGTCTTCTGCAAGAGCAGTGAATGCCCTTAACTGCTGAGCCATCTCTCTAAGTCCTGGTTTTTTCCTCTCCTCTCCTCTCTTCTCCTCTTCTTTTCAAAGCAGGTATCTCCACATATCCCTGGCTGTCCTGGAACTCATTCTGTAGACCAGGCTGGCTTCGAACTCACAGAGATCCACCTGCCTCTGCCTCCTGAGTGCTGGGATTACAGGTGTGCGCCACCGTACATGGCCAGCTCCCTCACCCCTCTCTGTTTATTAAAAGCATTTTCCTATTTTCTAAGATGCTTCAGGTTCCTATTCTCCTTTGCCTGCTCCGGTCTTCAAATCAGTCATTTCTCCAGGAAGTAAACGATTCTCTTCCTTTGCAGAATAGCATCAGAAACCACTAAGAATTGCCATGGCTCCTGGGGTGAGGTTTTTTTTTAACCCCTCTCAGTTTACAAATGAAAATAAAATGTTTCCCTAAACCCTCCTCATACAAGTATCTTCAAATATTTCTCTGTGTAACCATTCATACCTGTGTTAGCTAGAAATGTGCTCATAGTGGCCACACTGATTCATCAACTCCAGTCTAGTCCATGGTTCATCTTAGCCCTGTTACCTTGGCAACTGTGAGCTTCTCCAACAGTAGCAAAGCTCACGCCCACCCACGGCACACACTTATCTAATTATTCCACTCCATTGTGCATACCTAGCTGTGTTTGTACTCACACAGGGAACAAGCCCCTCACTTTCAGTGCGCTGTGTTCGCCAGCTAGCCTCCCCCCAGTCTACTCATCCAAAAATCATTTTTCCTGAGGTCAGCACCCTGCCCTCACCCCAGTCCCCTGCGGTGAAGTGATTGCACACATTTATTTAAATGTTTTTGTTGCTGTTGAGTCCCTTCATAGGATCCCCCCCAACTTCTAGAGGATTCGTGAAGTCTTTGTGTATGCTACAAGCTGACCCTTTGTGGGTTTCCACAGGGACGACAATGAATGGTACTCACCATTGCAGTGTGCTACAGAGAACTTCCTCTGCTCTGCACATCTCCCGTGCTCTAGCCCTCCCTCGGACCCCTGGCATCTATTCGCCATTCTATTGTCTCTATGGTTTTCTGTTATTTTTTTTTTTCACATTGCCTTCTCTTACTTAACAGTGAGACTTTTAGCTTCTTCCTTTTCTTATTATGGTTACATAGATTTTTTTTCTACTGCTAAATAATATTCTACTGTTTGGTTCTACCCTCTTTGTTCTCTTATTCAGACTCAACTAGGTTGCTTCTGGGTTTCAGCAGTGATAGATGATGCTTCTATGAACATTGGCCTACAGGCCTTGGTGTGAGGTGTGTGGCCAGGTCTGAGGGTTGGTCTTATGCACTGACAGTCTGTGTGTTCACCTGGTGTGTAAGAAGCATCTCTCACAGGCGTCTAGGTTTTTTGTTTTGTCGAGGTCTGGTGGCAGCCTGGACCCTAAATTAAGTCTCTGAACCAGACCCCAACATAAACTACCTCTCTCTGGACCGGCGTGGAGGCATGGGAATAAAGACACAACTCACATGGCTTTATCGGGAGGGAGATTCTCAGAGATCCCTCATGAAGTTCTGAGTTCACATGCTGAAGATTCCTCTCATTTATTCTCCAAACAGTATACCAAAACTCAACTGAGGGGAAATACATTAGCATTCTGTCTCCTAGGTAACCAGGTGAATGGCTTTTAGTCACATCCACATCTACCTATCTGCTCTGTATGCTTGGTGGCACATAGGCTTGAATCAGCATCTCTATCAGGCATCGTCCAAATTACAAAGAAAGGAGCAAAACAACATCCTGACCCTTTGTTAGGGCAGCGACAGCCTGTCTGCAGGGCTACGGGACCACCTCAGATACTGACTATGGCTTTAGAGCCTAGCTGCCACACCATAGAGAAATATGGGCCTACGTCATTTGCCTTTGATGGTCTGAGGCTCAGACTACATTGCGAGGCTCTTCCTCTCTGGGCTCCCTCAGCTGCAGTCTCCAAAGTGCTGGGATTGCAGGTGTACTACCATGCTGTGCTTTCAGTTTTAAGATGGTCTTTCTCTTTTTTTAAGGTTTATTTATTTATTATGTATACAGTGTTCTATCTGCATGTATGCCCGCAGGCCAGAAGTGAGTACCAAATCTCATTACAGATGATTGTGAGCCACCATGTGAGTGCTGGGAATTGATCTCAGGACCTCTGGAAGAGCAGTGCTCTTAACCTCTTAGCCATCTCTCCAGCCCTACAATGTTCTCGTTTTGAGGTTCACAGAGAGGCTATGCACTGGCTCAGGGATTTGATGATTTGATACAAACTAGTGCCATCTGGGAAGAGGGCTCCTCAGTCAAGAAAGTACTTCTGTAAGAGGACCTGTGGGCAAGCCTGTGATTAATGATTGATGTGGGAGGGAGGGAGTGCCCACAGGTCCACCCTACTGTAGGTGGTGCCACTCCTAGGCAAGAGCTCCTGGGCTGTATAAAACAGGTGGTGAGCCAGGGAAGTCACGTGACCTCTGCTTTAGTTACCGCCTCAGGCTCTGTCTGCCCTGACTGCCCTTCATGGTGGACTATAAACTGTAAGATGAAATGACTCCTCCCCTTGAAACTGATTTCCATCATGGTATCCATCACAGCAACAGAAATCAAACAAGAACAGATGCCTTCCTCAGTTTCCTTCCCATGACTGAGATGCCCCACACACCGACAACTTTCCTTGCTCATGCATGAGGAACACCTCAGCTAATGCCTCATTGTCTTAGTCACTGTCCCATTGCTGTGCAGAGTCACCATATCCAGGGCAACGCTTATAAAGAAGACATTTAATCGGGGCTGGTTTACAGTCAGAGATTTAGTCTATTATCATCATGGTGGGGAGCATGGCAGCCCTTAGGCAGACATGGTGCTGGAGAAGTAGCTGAGAGTTACATCCTGTTTAGCAAGCAGAGAGAGAGACATTGGGCTTGGCAGGGGCTTTGGAAGCCTCCAAGCCCACCCCCACTGAGACATTTCCTCCAACAAGGGCACTCCTTGATGATTAAGCCTATGGGGACCATTCTTAGTCAAACCACCATTCCACCTGATCATTAGTATTCCTTTTCTTCCAATTTTGAGCTCATTCTCTCCTCCCTCAAACCTAGATTCTTTACTTTTTATTTATGTGCAGATATATCTGAGTTTGAGTGTGTGCACTTGAATGTAGTGCCTACAGACAACAGGAGAGGGCATCAGATGCCCTGGAGCTGGAGTTACATTCAGCTGTGAGTCACCTGATGTGGAAGCTGGCAATCCAGCTCTGGTTGTCTGCCAAGAACACGGCATGCTTTTAACCATTGAGCCTGCTAGTCACGTCCATCCTTCTGCATCAAGTCAGTCACATAGTCTGGATTCGCCTACATTCTCCACCTTTCTACCACAGATGCTGCTTAGAAGTCTCTCTAGTCAGCCCTGCTCTTTGAAGTTGATGCTTCAGACATACCAGGCGATTTCATGTGTCTGGATCTTTGCATAAGCTGTTTCTCTGCTGGAACACACCCCTCCTCTCACGAATTCCCTAGGAAATTAAAATTTAGCATCTGGAGGTGCAAAGCCATCTGTAGACATTTGCTTTCTTCAGTCTACACTCTTGCTACCCAAAGTGTGGCCCACCATCTAGAAGCTGATAGGAATGCACTCTCCAGCTCCATGTCAGACCTGTCACATCAGGATCTGATTAACGAACCAATTAATTAGAAGTAAGGTCTCCTGTAGTTCAGGCTGGCCTTGAACTCATTGTGTAGCTGAGCCTGACCTTGCACCCTTGATCCTCCTGTCTGTACCTCCCAGGTGCTGGGATTAAGGGGTGTATCGCCAGGCTCCAGAATTTTCTTTTAAAGATTCCCCAAGGAGACTCCTGTGCAGTTCAAGGGTAGGACGTCGTTCACCTGCAGCCTGCACAGAGCTGCTCTGCCCAGCACATCATATTCATTCACTAAAACAACAGCATAGGTTTTGTTTAAGTTCTCATTTTCCCCTGTGACTGCTGTGGAGCGAGACTTAAGTCTCATCAGGAAGCTAACTTTATCCATGACCACTTGTACCTCGACGGCATTAGCTGATAGGTACCTCCATCACAAAGAATCCTGGATCCACAGTTAAGCAGGACTTGGGGCCACAGTTTTCCTAAGCAGCCTTAGTATCACCTTCTAGTGCTACAGAGCCAGATCACAGGGAGGGGCCACTTCCAACTCACTCCTAGCCTTGCTTATCTATCCTATCACCAAGGCAAGAGACATTTCCAGTGATGGGGCTTGTCTTAGTTAGGGTTCCTACAGCTGCAATGAAGCATCATGACCAAAAAGCAAGTTGTAGAGGAAAGGGTTTATTTGTCTTACATTTCCACATTGTTGTTCATCGCTGAAGGAAGTCGGGAACTCATGCAGAACAGAAACCTGGAGGCAGGAGCTGATGTAGAGGCCATGGAGGGGGGCTGCTTATTGGCTTGCTCAGTCTGCTTTCTTATAGAACCCAGGAACAATAGCCCAGGGATGGCATTACCCATCGGGGCTGGGCCCTCCCCCATTGATCACTAAATGAGAAAACGTCTTAGAGTTGGATCTCATGGAGGCATGTCCTCTCTGATGCTATAGCTTGTGCTATTCTTTTGATCTCTGGTCCCTTTAAGGGACAAGCCATGCCCACTCCCCACGACCTCTGACCTCTCGTCGCCATCTTGAATCTCTCTTACTGTCCTCTCTTGGCATGTGCACACGTCTCTCTCCTTTCTCTTCTCCTCTCTCTCTCCTTTAAGTAATAAATGTTCAGTTTTTATGTCTATTTACTGTGTCTTGTAAGCCTTTTACCCACCGTCTGCTCACATGGTCCCCGGGGATCTTGCAGGGACCCACAACCATCTTTGCTGGGCTAGTGGCTACTCTGAGCCTGCTGGGGACACGCCAGGATTTTTAAAAGAAAGCACAAAAGCTTGGGTCAAGTTGACCCAAAACCAACAGTACAGGGCCTGAGCATTGTTTCTGCACCCCCAGCACTGGGATTTATTTTTAAACAATTGTATGGCCTTTGGGAACAACTGCTTTTACTTTTATAAGATACTTTACTTTAGTCTTTAGAAATTTTGGGGATTGCCGGGCGGTGGTGGCGCACGCCTTTAATCCCAGCACTCGGGAGGCAGAGGCAGGCGGATCTCTGTGAGTTCGAGACCAGCCTGGTCTACAAGAGCTAGTTCCAGGACAGGAACCAAAAGCTACAGAGAAACCCTGTCTCGAAAAAAAAAAAAAAAAAAAGAAATTTTGGGGAATTTTTTTAAACGTCTTAAGTTGTATTTGTGTGTTTCTTAAATGTATCTCTAAGTCTGTAAAACATTTAAGGGTTAGATATAACAATCATCTTACATAAGGCAGGACAACAATGTAAAGTTCAAAGCCCACCCATAGCAAATGGTGGGCTACGGAGATAAGTTTAGTGGAGCACTCTGAAGCCTGTTGTCATCTGTCCCAATCCAAATAAGGGTCAGGTGATTGCAGAAGTTCATTACTAAGAAGATACTAAAGTAAACTGCTAGCAATGTCAACACAGCAGTAAAAGGTTTTGTTCATTTGTATTAATTATCTGGCTGTCTCATCCTGGAGCACTTTTATAGGGGCTCTGTATTATTTCTCTGAGCCTTGATGAATTCAGTGGGGTGATCCTTAGCTGACTGGTCTAGCCTAGGGCCAAATGAGAAGAGTCACAGGTCTCCCTGGCTAGGTAAACAGTCCCTGCCCCCAGGGGAGAGGCTGCACATCCCCCCAGGCACACTGAATCCCTTTAAATTTTTGTTTTTGTTTTGTTTTTGGAGACAGGGTTTCTCTGTAGCTTTGGAGCCTGTCCTGGAACACACTCTCTAGACCAGGCTGGCCTTGAACTCAGAGATCTGCCTGCCTCTGCCAACAAGTGTGTGGCACCCAGCTCTCCCTGCTGGTTTTCCCTTTGTGTTGACCTGTTGGTGAGTCCGTAAGGCCTTCTAAAGTGTCACCAGCACTGTGTTTGGTCTCCTCACGATTTTTTCCCCAGGAACTCCGGTTTAATGTAAATCTACCCATATTTGTTTTCATGTAACTCAGGCAGGGCTCAGTTTACATTTTGGTCTAGGACATTTTACTTCATTAAAATCTCTTTTACTTTTCAAAGGCTCTGTCTTACCATGACAGGACGTACCGAAGTCACTGAATCCTGATCCTGAGGTTAGAGAATGTCCTTTGATCTTTTCCTTCATCCTTTTTTTTTTTAAAGAAAAAATATTTATTTGTATTTTATGTGTGTTATTCTTTTGGTCTCTGGTCCCTTTAAGAGACAAGCCACGCCCACTCCCAGCAACCTCTGACCCCTGACCCACCATCTTGAAGCTCTCTCACTGTCCCCTCTTGGTGTTCATGCATCTCTGTCTCTCTCTCTGTCTCTCTCTCTGTCTGTCTCTCTGTCTCTATCTCTGTCTCTGTCTCTGTCTCTGTCTCTGTCTCTCTCCTTTAAGCAATAAAGGTTCATTTCTGATTCATACTATGAGTCTGTCACATGTCCCTACCCACGCACTAGCTCGCTGTTGGAAAACCGAGCGGCCGGGGACCTGCAGGGAGCTGCTCCGGCGGCACCTGTCCCACTGCTCTGCGAGCCCACCAGGGACTCGCCAGCATTTTCCGCCGCTAGCTGCTCGGGGATTTAGGAATATTAATGTGCATTGTTATTTTGCCTGCATGTATGTCTGTGTGAGGGTGCCAGATCTTGGAGTTAAGACAGTTGTGAGCTGCCATGTGGGTGCTGGCAATTGAATATGGGTCTTGTGGAAGAGTAGTCAGTGCTCTTACCTGCTAAGCCATCTCTCAGCCCCCCTTTTCCTCAACTCTTTTTTTTTGTTTGTTTGTTTGTTTTTCGAGACAGGGTTTCTCTGTGGTTTTGAAGCCTGTCCTGGAACTAGCTCTTGTAGACCAGGCTGGTCTCGAACTCACAGAGATCCACCTGCCTCTGCCTCCCGAGTGCTGGGATTAAAGGCGTGCGCCACCACCGCCCGGCTCTTCCTCAACTCTTGAATGAGCAGAGTTTCATGTGACCTCGTGAACTCTGCATCAAACATTGATTTTAAATATCTTTAACATTTTGACTACTTCTTTTATCTTATTTTTTTCTTTACTATCCAACTCTTCCCATAGGTTCTAAGTGTATTGGATCCCAGGAAGCTCTTTGGCAGACTTCACCTTAGTCTTGTTTCCTTGTATTCTACCGACTACAAAAACCAGCAATTGTCTCCACCTCATGTTCTCTTGCACAAGCAACTCTCCACTCAATAGTCATCTCACCCTAAAACATAACTTTTGTTATGCATAATAGTGGCTATGGAAACTCTATGGCAACCTAACACTCTCCTTTTTTTTTCCATGTTACGCTCATAGGCCACAAAATCTGTTCTAATCTCCAGCCTTTTTTAAAATAAAGATTTATTTATCTATGTATTTTTTGTACATGAGTGCTCTACTTGCATGTATTCCTGCATGACAGAAGAGGGTATCTGATCCCATTATAGATGGTTGTGAGCCACCATGTGCTTGATGGGCATTGAATTCAGGACCGCAAGAAGAACAGTCAGTGCTGTTAACTGCTGAGCCATCTCTGCTGCCCCCAACCTCTAGCCATTTAAAGAACATAGCTAGACTTGCGTTGGACCACAGTCATCTAATGGGCATGTCACCCTATACCACAGGGAGGAAGGCAGCCTCACTGGAATCTCCCCCGTTCTTCCCACTTGCCCCGGTACAGCATTCAGCCTTCAAGGCCTGTTTCAGCATTCCCTGTAGGGGGTGGGGCATGCAAATGCTGACACAGCAGGAAGGCATACTATCCCATAGCTACACGGAAAGGTAGCCATTTCATGATTTGGTGTAGGAGGTTCTTCTGTTCATGTGTTACTTTCATTGGATAATGAATAAAGAAACTGCTTTGGGCCGGATAGGGCAGAACTTAGGTAGGCATGGAGAAGACAGAACTGAATGCTGGGAAGAAGGGCAGAGTGAGAGACACCATGGATCTCCTGCCTGAGAGGGATGCTGGTTAGAATCTGGCCAGTAAGCCACAGTCACATGGCGATACACAGATTAATAGAAATGCATTAAATCAAGATGTAAGAATTAGCCAATAAGAAACTAGAGCTAAAGGGCCAAGCAATGTTTTAATTAATACAGTTTCTGTGTGGTTATTTCAGGTGTAAGCTAGCCAGGTGGCCGGGACAAAGGGGTACCCTCCTTGCTCAACAATGATTCTTCCTGCGCATGCTTCATCCTTAGTTGCCTGCCTTGGGTACCGTACCCATAACCAGGACCATGGAATAGCACATCTGCAGCTCATCTTTGGTTCTATTGGTCTCTGTTTGGGAACCAATTATTATGTGTTACACCAATCCTGAGGAGCCATCAGCAAACATCAATCCAGATAGAGAATTGTTGACAGACCCAAGTAAAGGTACCACTGAAGTCCAGCTTGGTGAGTCAATGAGTTTTATTGGGATTACTTACAGGGCCATGAATGAGTTGTTACTTATGTGAGCAGAAATGACTCAAAGGCAGTTTATCGCTAAAGCCCACCTATAGATGGGTGTCACACACCCCCTTGTTGGGTGTGTGACAGCTCATAAAGGCTGGAAGCAGGGAGCACAATGTATAACCACACAGCTCACACACTGGAGAGTGTCCCTGTAGGTAGTTCAGTTGAGCTGAGCCTCTTCCAGACTGCTCAGCTGGTCTCTTCTATTGCCAGACAGCTCAGCTTGTTGAGGGAGGGACCTAGTGAACCTGGTCAGCTTTAGGGACTTCCTGAAGCTGTTATAAGTTCTGTGTTTCTGGAGCTTAAAAAGCTTTCCTGTAAGATGGAGTATTTCATGTCCCCTTATACATCCTGCTGTTTGACCTCCCTGAATAGCCTGTGTCTTAATGAGCATCCCCCTTAGATGTTAGGTTTTTATGTTAGAAGAGCCATCTACACAACAGGAGTCTGCTGGGGCAGCTTGGGAAGATGTAACTGGGCAAGGATGGAGAGAGGGTGTCAGTCCTCAGAACTGAGAGATGGTTGGAAACTGGGGTGAAGGGGTGGCCTTTCTCCTGCTGAAATCCCTTCAGCCCTCTGGTCTGGCAAGAAAGAAGCAGGCTACAACATTTAAGCATAGGTCTTGGGCTTCCAGATGCTCCAGACAGGGAGCTAGCGACGGCTCACAAAGGCTTGCCATCTGTGTATCTGACTCTGTTGCCACCTAGTTTTCCTGTCAGTGTATGGCAGTAATTCATAGTTCATCCTGTCTGCTGCTTCTTGAGGGCACTTGTGCTGGTTTGAATAAGAATGCCCCCCCCATACTCATATTTGAATGCTTAGGGAGTGGCATTAGGAGGTGTGGCCTTATTGGAGTGGGTAAGGCCTTGTTGGAGGAAATGTCTCACTGGGGGTAGGTAGGCTTTTGGCATTTCATATGCTCTAGCCAGGCCCAATGGCTCTCTGTCTTCCTGCTTATCCAGATGTAGAATTCTCAGCTACTCTCCAGCTTCATGACTGCCCGCATGGCACCATGCTTCCTGCCATGATGATAATGGACTAAACCTCTTAATTTTAAGACAGCCCCAATTAAATGCTTTCTTTTATAACAATTGTGTGGTCATGGTGTCTCTTCACAGCTATAGAACCCTAATTAAGATATCACTCGTGGAGCTGCGTATATTACTCTGCTCTTAACAGGCGCACTCTCAGGGCCTATGAGATGGACACCTGACCTCCTTCTCGCTCTCTTTCATCTTGTAGACTGCATCATAGAGAGAATAGTGGTAGCCCTGGCCTGGCAGTATTTTGACAAAGACTGCATCATAGAGAGAATAGTGGTAGCCCTGGCCTGGCAGTATTTTGACAAAGACTGCATCATAGAGAGAATAGTGGTAGCCCTGGCCTGGCAGTATTTTGACAAAAATGGCTTAGGAGTCATCTATGGGATCTCCGGGCCATCCACCCAAGTGGATGTTCTTTCTGTCTTCACTGATGGAGAAGGGCACTTATTTTGTATTCCCATACTTCCTTGGTCATTGGTTCCTTGTGCATCATTGAACATCTTGGCAACACCATGGGAGGCAGCCACACCAGAAGATTTGTTTGTGGTATGAATTGAAAGGGAGACAAGCAGGGTACAGAACTGAGCCTCTGTACTGCTGGGATCTAACTGAACCTGTCAAAATGGCTTTTAGGGTACATTGCATTGTGTGACGTTCTACATCATATACATGATAGCTATACAACTCTCTTAAATGTGTGCATCCTCCTTAGCAAGTCCAATCAAGTTTCCTATGTCAGAAAACAAGAGTTTTCTCCAGCTGAGTATTAGTTTGCATCCAGGGGTTAAATTGTAATATGTATTACACATGCAATTTCAAATATGTCTATATCTCCTCAACTATGACTTAAAACAATTCCCAGCCCTTCAAAATTGAGAAATTTAGACTGATTTTTTCTTAACAAAATGAGAACATATTTTCCTGAAAATTTCTTTCCTTAATATTTTTCAAGTTCCTTCCCTTAAGTCTAGCATATTCTTTTCAAGAATTATACCTTAGTGGTAGGGCACTGACCTACTATTCATGAGATCCTGGGTTCAATTCCCAGTACTAGGGTGTGAAAGGAAGGAAGTAAATCAGACAAAGTGACAAAGGCCTGTAATCCCAGCATTTGAGACTGAAGTAGCATATGGTAGTTTGAATATAATTGGCTCCCATAAATTAAAAGGGAGTGGCTCTATTAGGAGGTGTGGCTCTGCTGGAGTAGGGGTATGGCCTTGTTGGAGGAAGTGTGTCACTGTGGGGCGGGCTTTGAGGTATCCTATGATCAGGATACTGCCCGGTGTCTAAGTTGACTTTGTTCTCAGTTGCCTGCAGGATGCAGGACTCTCAGCTACTTCTCCAGCACTGTGTCTGCCTGCAGCTGACAGATTGAGAGTGTTACAGCCTCAGAGGAAAAGGCATTCTGAATTGTCAGGAAGTCAGGCTATACCTGAAGCTTGGCCACGGAGAGAGAGCTCAAACGGGGCTACTCACTCAGGGCCTCAGCTTCCCCAGTTAGTTTCTGCTTGTAAATTCCAGATTTGATGACATAATCTTTCTGCAGTTGTTTCTTTCATTTGGAAGTCTTACCCTAGAGCACGGTGCTCTGCCTGGACCCTCCTGTTAAGGAAAGCTTTAACAGGGCTTTCTGCGTCTACTTCCATGGGATGCTGTTGAGACTCAGTTTGATGATGATTTGCTCTGTCATCCATCTCATCTGCCTACCTACCCATTATCTCTTGCTGCTTATTCGTTTAGTTGAGTTTGTTATATACTTAATAAATGCACTCATTTAAACCCAAAGTGTGGCTATTATAAATCACTCTCTGGCTGGGCGGTGGTGGCGCACACCTTTAATCCCAGCACTTGGGAGGCAAAGGCAGGTGGATCTCTGTGAGTTCGAAGCCAGCCTTGTCTACAGAGTGAGTTCCAGGACAGCTAGGGCTACAAAGAGAAATCTTGTCTTGAAAAACAAACACAAAACAAAACAAAACAAAAAATCACTCTCTGGATCAAACAGAACAGCCCCAATTTTCAAAATTTAAAAAGAAATTGTGAACTAGTAAAAATATTAAATGTTTTTGTAATAGGTATTAATTTAAATTTTCATGTCATAAGATTTTATCACCTGACAAATGAAAGTCAGAAGACAACCCAGCAGACAACATGCACTCATATACACACTTATACACTCACAGACTCAGACACACGTTCATTCAAACACACACACTCAGACACACACACTCATTCAAACACTCATACATGTACACACACTCAAGCACACACTTATACATTCACACACACTTATACACGCTTACACACTCATTCAAACACACTACTCATACACACACACATACACACTCACACACTCAAACACTCATACACATACACACACTTATACACTCACACACTCATACACACGTATACACTTACACTCATACACACTCACACACTCATTCAAACACACAGACTTATACACACACTCATTCAAACACTCACACACTCACACATGTATACACACTCATGCACACACTTATACACTATGCACATACACACATACACACTTACACACTCATTAAAACACTCATGATACTCATACACATACTTATACACACACACTCATTCAAACACTCACACTCTATACACATACACACACTCATACACACACTTATACACTCACATACTCATACACATACACACACACACTTATGCACACATACACACACTTATGATCACACACACTCACATACACACATTCTCACTCATGTACACACACACACATACACTAACACATTTTATTACTAAAAAGAGTTTTAGGGCTGGCGATGAGTTCAGAGTCAGAGTGCTTACCCAGATTGTGAAGCTCTGGTTTCAATCTCCCCATCATAAAAACAAAAATCGAAATAAACCAAACCAAGCCCAAAAGCCCAACACCTGGTTCCACTTTTCTGGGAGAAAGTGATAGAAAAAGGCTGATCGCCAATACAAACGTCCCACAAAACCGGCAGATTGCTTATAAGAGAGAAAAAGCTCCTACGAAAACAAACCTGTTCTTTTTATATAAATTTATTAAAACTAATCACAAATTTAGAATAATAATGATTTTCCTTTATAAATTTGTTTGGTCCAATAGGAACATGGCACTATTTCATATTTGTTCAAAAAACAATAAAACTCTTGGGAGTTTTGAACACACACACTCCATCACTTCTGCGGATGACCTGAGGCCTGGCAGGTCTTTAGAACTCATTGTGGACATGCTGGAGTCAGTCTCCTTGATCTCGTGAGACACAGAACCAGAGACTCTGCTTTGGGAGACCCCAGGCACCACATCAGGCCGTGCCTTGCCAGTGTGCTTCCTTGTTCCTTCTGTCAGCCTTTATTCACAACTTTAATCTTTGTCAGGACACAGCTCTCCCTTGCCAAGATGACAGTGTGGTCGGCTTTGTTCTAGATTGTTACCTGGCTGTCTTTGCTTCTTATCCCCAGCTGTCCCACGCAAATCCCATGCACATCAGCTTGACCCTGACTTTCTATCAAAGTTTTCTTTCCCAGAGTTTCCAGTTTTGCTCTTTTTTGGTAGCAAAAGTTCCATCTTTATGTCCATTTAAAGAATTGCTAGGTGTAAACTGAATTTGTGTAATCTTGCTAACTTCCTTGCAGTTTTTTTCCTAGACCCTTCTAATTTCCAGTTGCAGTTTCGATAGAATTTATTTTGCATCCACTATACCACTTTTGTGGATTTGTAGTGTAACAAAGGGTCTTATCTTGCCCAGGTTAGCCTTGAACTCCCAAACCTCTTGCTTCTCCCTCCCCAGATTCCTGAGGTTCTAGGCAGACATCACTGGCCATCTATCCTCACCCTCCGCTGATTTAGGTTTGATGCTTCATAGTCCCCACATCTTTTTTTTTTCTGGTTGCTTTTATCAGTTTGTTGGTGCACACACACCTCCTGCTTTTGTTAAAGAAGATGCAGAGAGAAAGTTCTAGGGTCCCTGCTTACCTTTGAGTGTCTTCTTTTGCTCCCATAGTTGCTTGGAAATCTGTCTGGAGATGGAATTTTAATTTGAACCCATTTTGTCTGTACAAAAGCTTATGTGACTGGTCAAAACTAGGAACTTGTCAAAAGGATGAGGAGAATAGATGGGTTTGCTCTCCTGGGCAGAAAGGCAGGGAGGAGACCAAGGGGGATGGGGCATCATATGGTTTTGAAGGAGCAGAGGACTGGAGGAATAGCTAATGTTCCACAGGAAGTAGATTATGTTTTAACTGTGCTTTAAAAAAAAAAAAATGTTCCCAAATTCTGTAATACTACTCTCCAAGTTAAAGCTGAATTCTTCATTCTTTTGAACACCAGGCAGACTTTGTGACTTATTTCTAAGGAACAGAACAAAGAAGTAACACTGTGTGACTCTGGGGATGAGGTCATACAAAGGCACCGTGCCTTCCCTCTTGGCTGCCTTTAAGAGGTATACCTGCTAGTTTTATGTTAACTTGACAGTTATCTGAAAAGAGAGAAGCTCAATTGAGAAAATGCCTCCTTAAGAAGGACTGCAGGCATGCCTGTAGACTATTTTCTTAGTTAGTGATTGATGGGGGAGGGCCCAGCACATTGTGAATGGTGCCATCTCTGAGCTGGTGGTCCTAGGTTCTATAAGAAGGCAGGCTGAGCAAGCCATAGGAAGCAAGCCAGGAAGCAGCACCCCTCCACAGCCTCTGCATCTGCTCCTGTCTCCAGGTTCCTGCCCTGCATGAGTTTCTGACCTAACTTCCTCTGATGATGAACTGTGATGTGGAAGCATAAGCTGAATAAACCCTTTCCTCTCCAAGGTGCTTTGCTCATGATGTTTCATCACAGCAGCAGAAACCCTAGTTGAGACAAGTTGGTACCAGGAGTGGGGTATTGCTGTAACAGACCTGAACATATGTTTTGAGAGGATTGTGGAAGCTCTCTGGAACTCTAGAAAAGCCATTGAGTGTTGAGATCCCAGGGAACTGCTCTGTAGGAGCTTGAAGGATAGCACTGTGAAGGGCAATGTAAATGAGGGAAGCCTGGCTTATGAAAGTTTCATAATTGGGACCATTTATTGTGAATTAAGATTCTGTGTTCTGGTAGCTGAGGGTGAAGAATCAGCTGCGATGAACAAGATACAAGAACTACCTGAGTAAAGTCTCTGCTGGAATACTTGATGCTGGCCAGAGATATAAGTTTCTGTTTAGAGATACTAGCCAAGTGGGGGTTCCAAAGACTTTGGGCCAGGTGGACAGGGGGTAGGTCAGACTTCAATATAATTATGGTATAAAAAGGCATTAAAGACAATTTCATGAAGCTGTGAAGCTGAGAAATTAGCAGTGATTAAGAAGAGACTAGTACTGTGAAGATGACATCTTCTGGGAAGTGTTTCCTGAGAGCACGGAGAAGGGGTGTTCCACAGACAGCCAAGGCTGTACCTCGTGCTAGCAGCTGAACTTGGGAGTGTAAGACTCACTCAGGCGGTACTGGTTTTGAAGGCATGAAGGGGTCGTGGTCAGCAGCTGATGTTTGGTACCGCAGAAGCCCAGGAGATGCTATTGATGAAGGTGCAGCCTCCGTGGCAATTGAAGGCCCAGAATTTTAGGGGCCAGGAAGAGAAGTCGAGGCTTGGCACAGTGAAGAGAGCCCAGGTGTGGCTATTGGTGAAATCACAGCCCAGTTGCAGCAGACGCCCCCAGTATTTTGGAGATGCCAGTGCTGTAGGGTGACCACCAAGAATAGCAGCCACAGTGAAGAGGATTCTAGCCAGCTTAGAAGATGGGCTGCGTTTGCTGCAGAGGGCAGAGCCAGGGAAATGACCCTTTGGAGGAGCCCAGAAGACTGTGTGTAAATACGGAATGGTATTGGACATGAAGTTATTCACACTGTTTAGTTTTGCTTTGTTCAGTTTGTGGCTATGCTCTAGTTCTCTTCTCTTGAAGTAAGCAAGTATTTAACTTAATTTTGATTTTTTATGGGAACCCACGGAGAAGAGACTTTGAACTTTTAAAAGAGATTTTTGATTCTTAAAGAGACTGGCTATTTTTTAAAGACTAACCTCTTTTTTTGTTGTTTTTGTTTGTTTGAGACATGGTTTCATTGTATTGCTGTTCTAGAACTCACTCTGTGGACAAGGCTGGCATGGAACTTATAGAGATCCTCCTGTCTCTGCCTCCTGACTGCTGAGATTAGAAGTGTGTGCCACCATCACCAGGCTTGTAGGTCATTTTCTTAATTAGTGATTGATGGGAGAGGGATCAGCCCATTATGGGGTGGTGCCATCCCTGGGCTCGTGGTCCTGGGTTCTATAATAAAGCAGACTGAGAAAGCCATGGGGAGCAAGCTAGTAAGCAGCATCCATCCATGGCCTCTGTATCAGTTCCTGTACCCAGATTCCTGCCTCGCTTGACTTTCTTTGATGGTCTGTGATGTGGAAGCACAAGCTGAATGAACCCTTTTCTTTCCAACTAGCTGTGAGCGTGGTGTTTCATCACAGCAGTACAAACCCTAAGACAGGAGGTCTAATGGTTTCCACTTTCTCTTTCTGGGGACGATTGCTTTGAGGGAAAGTGCCACACAGAAGTCTGACTTTTTATTTTCAACTTAAAAACAAAGTAACTGTGCTTCACAAGCATGGTTATTGGTGCTTGAATGCAATTGCTGTGGCGGGTAGAAGAGGGTATTGTATCTCTTAGAGCGGGAGTTAGAGTTGGCTATGAGCTGTACAATGTGGGTGCTGGAAACCAAGCTCAGGTCCTCTGCAAGAGCAACAGAGACCCAAACATTGAGCCATCTCTCTAGCTCCAAAGTCTGACTTTTTAAAGGCTACCATGTTACTAGGAAGCCCAAGTCAGCACATGGAAAGACAGCATCAGACGTGCTCACCCTGCATCTGTAACCAATGATATCCAACTCTTCAGAGACGAGGTCCCAGACAAAGAAGTGAAGGAACTGTCTTGGCCATTTGGTCCTGGATTCATCCTGGGACACCGTATGGCTCCAGTGGCGTCCCCAGTCACTCTAGTGGGTTTCTTGTCTAAACACGGAGTTGAGTAATCCATACCGGGCTCTAACCGAAGTCTGACTCATAGAATCCTAAGTATATGCTACAGTTTATATCTTGACTGCCATCCAAAGCCTTAGTACCTAACAAGGCAATATTGGGAGTGGTGAAAATCCTTAAGAGATGGGGCCTAGTGGGAGATCTTAGGTCAACTGAGGGATATGCCCTAGAAGTGGGTAATAGGACTCTAGTCTCTCTTCTGTTCCCTGTTCGATTCTATGAGCCGAACAGACCTCTACTGTCCTCTGTTCTTGCCAGGATGCACTATGCTACATAGACCCAAGCAACAGAACCATTCAGCTATGGACCGAAACCTTCAGAATGGTGCGCCACACAGACCCTTTCCTGTGTTTAAGGTAATTTACCTCAGGTACCGTTACAGTAAAGCTTACCCAGTACATTAAATGGCTGTCACTTTATGCTAAGTTTTTGGAGTAGCTTTTTATGTAGCAGTAAACAATTGCAACATACACAGTTAATAAGTGTTTAACTCAAACGTTTTTGAAATTTTTATTTTAAAGGTTTTGTTAGCAGGTGCCTGCATATGTCCACATGAACGTGTGTATACCAAGGTGTATATGGAGGTCAGAGGATGACTGTTGGGAATTAGTTCTCTCCTTCTACCATAGGTGCCAGGGGTTGAGCTCGGGTATAAAAAGCCCTTTTACCTACTGAACCATCTCCCGAGCCCTCAGACATCTTTTAAAAGTATTTGCTAGACATTTTTCATTACAAAAATAACATCTGTATATTGTGTCTCATTTAGCATGGCAGTATTGTTTGACTTTTTGGATTGCCCACCGCTTCCTGAGAGAAGGTTTCTCTGTGTAGCCCTGGCGGTCCTGGAACTCGCTCTGTAGCCTCAAACTCAGAGAACCATCTGCTTCCTGAGTCCTGAGATTAAAGAATGCCACCACCATCTAGCATCCTTCTTCTCTTTTTTTCTTCCTCCTCTCTCCTCTACCTTCTCCCCTAGTGCATGTCTCTCTTGTCTCACCCTGTAGCACACAGTTGCCTTGAACTCACAGTAACCCTCCTGCCTCAGTCTCAGAGGGATAGGACCACAGGGGTGAGGCAGCATGTCCTCCTTATCTTTTGCTATAGCCCAACTGTTCACAGGCTTAGTGGAAACATATCGAGTAAACAGTTCCTGCCGCTTTTCTTCCTCCTCTTCCCTATCATCTACCCATTCACACTTCAGCTCTGAGTGTGCTGCTGTGATTCTGCGAGTCAGCAAACTTCTACTTCTCTGGAGGCCCAGGCCTCGTGCATGGAGGGCTGGGCAGCTCTCAGATCAAAGGGCTTCCTCTGACCTTCCTTGATTGAAGTAAGGCTGTGGCTTTATAAAAGCCAAACTCCGAGAATAACTCCAAGGTTCACAGCTTCTGGGCATAGTGTTGGCTTTGAGAAAACAGCAGGTAAGCTGCAATGTTAGTAGGAATTTAGAGAGGGAAAGATCTCTGGGTACCAACAGGTTATCTAGCCTTGGGCATGTCCTCCCTTCTCTGCTCAGTGTCCTTATGAGGCTCCTTAGCCAAAGCCAGAAGCAGGAAAACCTGAGGTCATCAAAAGTGAGGTCTGGCAATGCCTCAAAATGTCAGGAGTGACTGCACATGCTCCCCAACACTTTAAATTCTTTAGAAAATGTGGGCTGACATTATGGAAAGAGCAAGTTACAAAACAGGCTGTACAGAGTGTTCCCTGTGTGTAACCTTATCCTGCTCTCTGCATGGGACCAAGTTGGGAAAGGCTGTTTGCCAATGTGTTATCTGTGGTTATCTGAGGGGGCAGAAAAATTATTCCCAGTAATTTTAATTTTCTTTCTGGTGTGTTTCCAAATTTTCTACAATGAACATCTATTACTTTTTATGAGCAAGGAATGAAGAAACCCTTTTTAAAAGCAGGCAGTTTGACACATGCCCCTAGTCATGCTTGATAAGCATGTAAGTTATTTCTAGATAGTTTAAAAATGAGAACTCATCCATGCAGTTCTGTAAATGGAGGCTGTGAGGCTGTAGAACAAATCATAATTTATTAGCTTAAACCAGCGCACATTATCTCATGAGCTTAGCTGAATCTTCTGGTCAGAATCTCACAGGGTGCATTAAGGTGTTGGCCAGAATGTATTCACATCTGGAGTTCTAATAGTGCTTTGGTTTCTGAGGCAGTTTGAACACGAATGGCCCCTATAGGCTCACATATTTGAACGCTTAGTCATCAGGAGTGAGTGGCACTACTTGAGGAGGATTAGGAGGTGAGGCCTTGCTGAAGCAAGTGTGACCTTGTTGAAGTAAGCAAGTCCCTGGGGGGCAGGCTTTGAAGTTTCAAAAGCCTAAACTAGGCCCAGTGTCTCTCTCTCTCTCTCTCCCTGCTCCTTCAAATCTAGATGTAGAACTCTCAGTTACTGCTCCAGTACCATGCCTGCCTTCATGCCACCATGCTCCCTGTCATAATGATAACGGAGTAAACCTCTGAAACCTAAGCAAGCCCACATTAAATGTTTTCTTTTCTAAGAGTTGCTGTGGTCATGATGTCTCTTCACAGCAATGGAACAGCAACTAGGACAGGAGTTGGTACTGGGAGTGGGGTATTGCTGCGACAGGCCTGACCATGCTGCTTGTTGGTGAATCGTGGACTTTGGATTAGGAAAACTAAGTTGGGTTTAATGGACCACACTAGGGAGTGTGGAAGACAGTTCTGAGAGAAACACTGACTATGATGGCCCATGGTCCAACTCAAGAATTTCAAACAGGAAGAATAGTAAGCGGCCTAGAAACCATCCTTGTGATATTCTGGCAAAGAATGTGGCTGCTTTTGCCACTGTCTAAATAAATCTGCCTGAGGCTAATCAAAGAGTTTTGGATTAATGGCAGCAGCGGAGGAGACTTAAAAGAAGCTTGGTATTGACAATGTCATGTGGTTAACAAGCTGAGCCAAGGAAAAATACAAAATGTTTGAGGAAAAAAGGAGCTTCAGGAGTGCAAAGAAGCTAAATCCTGTGCCGCTCAAGGAGATAAAAGGAAAAGCCTGGTGCTAAGTGGAATAAAGGGAGTGGTGATCTCAGGGCAAGACCCCAAAAAAGGAATGAAAGAAAAGTTTAAGTAGTGAAGGAAACCATCAAAACCAGAAAGCTGATGCAAATGAATTTGAATGAGGGGGCCACCTTCAAGCCTCAGCAAGAGCAGAACTTGGTAGCTTCAGCCACATAGTTCTGGCTTTAGAATCAAGGATACAGGAAAGGAGTTGTGGAGTCTTTCTCAATGGTTAAGGAAAGCCACGGAGGCCAGGTGGGTGTCAGGAGTGTCCTGCATGGAGGTTCTGGAGGTCATTGCGTGAAGCTCTGAAATCCAGGTGAAGCCTGAATTTCAGTGGGGACCCCAAGATGTTGCAAACACCCAAGATGCCCAAGAAGAGCAGTAGACAAGGTGTGGAGCCAGCTCAAAAGAGAGAAGTGTGTTTCAGTAAACAGAGCTGAAAGGAGTTGGAGATCTGAGGAGATTTGACAGAAGACATGGAGATTCAGAATTTGGAGTTTGCCCAGCTGGTTTTCAATCTTGTTTCTGTCTAATATTCCTCACTATGTTCTAATTCCTCCCCAAGGAATGGTGGTAATACATATCCTGTGCCATTGTATGTTGTGGTATGTGATCTATTTATTTTGATTTGCATGAGGTTAAAGTTAAGAGAGCGTCCTTGCCTCTCAGGAGGGATTTTGAACTTTGGATTTATAAGTTGTCTTGAGATTGTGAAAGACTATGGGGACTTTTGAAGTTGGACTAAATATATTTTGTATTGTAATAAGGTTTATAAGCCTATGGGGGCCAGTGAGTGGAATGTGGTGGTTTGAATCAGAATGGCCCCCATATGGGGGCTGGAGAGATGGCTCAGTAGTAGAAGAAGACTAGGTTCAATTCCCAGCACCCACATGGAAGTTCAAAACTGTCTATATAACTCCAGTTTCAGATAACTTAACACCCATGTCAAAACACTAATGCACACTGATTAAAATATAAACAAACAAATAGATAAATAAATACGGGCGGTGGTGGCGCACGCCTTTAATCCCAGCACTCGGGAGGCAGAGGCAGGCGGATCTCTATGAGTTCGAGACCAGCCTGGTCTACAAGAGCTAGTTCCAGGACAGGCTCCAAAACCACAGAGAAACCCTGTCTCGAAAAACCAAAAAAAAAAAAAAAAAAAAAAGAAATAAATAGAATGATCCCCATCGGCTCATATATTTGACTGCTTAGTCATCAGGGAGTGGCACTGCTTGAGAAGGATTAGGAAATATTACCTTGTTGGAGAACGCGTGGCATTGTTGGATCAGGTGTGGCCCTGTAGGAGGAAGTGTGTCACTGAGGGTGGACTTTGAGATTTCGAAAACCCAAGCCAGGCCAGTTCTCTCTCTCTTCCTGTTGCCTGCAGATCTGGGTGTAGAACTCCCAGCTCCTCTCTACACCATGTATGCCTGTGTGCCACCATGCTTCTGCCACGATGATAATGGACTCAGAATCTGAAGCTGTCAGTCCTCCATAAGTGCTTTCCTTTTCATGAGTTGCCATGGCCGTGGTGTCTCCTCCCAGAACTAGATCTCCTACTAATTTAACCGTTTCCACACATCTCTCGAAACTTCACACACTGGAACTTTAATCCACCAATCATAGGTTACTTAGAGATTACGTCTTGATAATGTAATTAAAATTACCTGAGGTCATAAAGGTGGGGCCCTATGATGTATTGGTGATTCTGTGGGATGAAACAGTGGCTGCTCATGTAATATGTTCTGCCATGTTCTGAGCAGCAACAATGCTTTCCCCAGATGTCAAGTAGGTCCTGGCATCCTGCTCTTGGACCCCACAGCCTCCAGAACTGAAATAAATCTTTTTTTCCCCTTACAGATTACCTAATCTCAGGTATTTTGTTATAGCGTTAAGAAACAGACTAAGACCATTGGGGAAGAATCCACTTTAATGGGGGAAGACTTCACTTCCATGTTCAGTCATGCTGTTGGCAGATTTCAGTTTCCCTGTAGCTGTAGGAGAGAGCTCCAGTTTCCTGATATCCTTGGTTGGAAGGTACTGTAAGTTCATTGAGGACACATTTCTTTTCCAACATGGCCACGTTCTTCAATAAACCATCAAAGAAAACTTCTAGAGCAAGCATGCAAATAAGATGTACTATAGACTAGAATGTGGTAACACACTTCACAGTAGTGTTTCATATACTCTGGCATACACATAGGGTAACATCTCATCCCCTTCGTCAGTCACTATTGGTTAAAGCTAGTGGTGGCAAGTACCATTGTTTCTTCAGCAATGGCGGCTCTGTAGTCACTGACCTGCTTTTATGTCCCACTGGATCGGCCTCCTGCCCTGCCACCAAATGTAGATTTAAATAAATTTATATCATTCTATTTACCAATAATATTCAGGAATAAGAGGCTGGAAACCCACTAGCTCAGGTTGAGGAATAACTAGCTGGCCTTCCCTCTTAGCTACAATCTCTGAAAGAGAGCTTCCTTCTACTCTGCCAAACCAAAGAGTACCAGCCACACTCAAAGCCCCTCCTAACTACTTTCTAGGCATCTCTATCCATCTTCCAGATACCCTCTGACCTCTGACTCTGTGATTTCTTTGTTAACTAGTTGCTAGCTCCACCTCCTTGAACCAAGGTTGATTTTATTTAGTTAGCCTAAACACAAACTCGGGGTTCACAGTGTTATCATATATCCCGTAACATACCACTTCAACAGAACAAGGATATTGTCAACTGAATGATTCCCAACATTCAGTTTGAAGATCTAATTCAGAATGACTGTATTTGAAGATGCTGCTTCAAGGAAGTAATAAAGGTTAACTGAGGAAGGAAGGGTGAGGCCCTGATCCAATAGGATTAATGTCATTTTAAAGAAAAGATGCCACCAAGTTTTTCTTCATTTGCATATACCAAGGAATGTCACACCAGGACATCCCTGAGATGGCAGTCACCCTCAAGCCAGGAAGAATATTCCACCAGAAACTGATGGGGCTTGGTCATCGTCATCAGAGGAGTCCAGGCTCTGGAAATGTGAGAAATGATTCCTGTTGTTCATACCACCCAGTATGTCTAATCTGTGCCATGACAAGCATGAACAATAGGAGACACAGATCACTGGAGAGGAGACAGAACTTGTCTGCCACACTTGGTATTATGAGGTTGTTGGAATTCTACATAGACATTCTAGAAGCTTCCAGGTAACATGTAGACATCTGAAGGACACAGATGCTCTGTATCATTCTGTAGGTCAGTGTGGGCCTGGGAAATGTTAAATGTATTCTCCTAAAGTGACTCCAATAATGGTGTCTGGTGACCCACGAGTGAGGAATCCGAGGTTAGACCAGGCACATCTGAATCCTAACCTGGTCACTTCCTAGCTAGAGGACTTTAGCTCAATGTCTCCTTTTCTAGCCAGAATTTCTTTGTCTAATTTGACATAGCAAATTGTTAGAAGAAAATATAAGTTAGGCATGGTGGTGCACACTTCTATTCCAGCACTCAAGAAGCAGAGACAGGTGGATCTCTGTGAGTTCAAGGCCAGCCTGTTCTACAGAGATATAGTTCTAGGCCAGTCTTGGCTACACAGTGAGACTTTATAGGTATGGCTTCTGACATTACTAGAGACACAGTCTCACAGAAAACCTCTGATCCTCTGGCTCCTGTAATCTTCCTGCCACTTCTTCTGCAAAGTTCCCTATGCCTTAGGTAAGGAAGTATTTGGTAGATGTATCCACTGGACTTGGGGGCTGACTCTATTTCTCTAGAGTACCCTGAGCATTATCTGAGTTTAGCACATGGCCCTTGCCTAGCCTCAATGAGACTTGTTCTTACATATTGTAGCTATGACACCAAATCCTGGCCAAAACCAAAAGAGTGGGTCTTTTGAGTGTGTTTTAAGTTGTTCACCTTTGAGGGGTATCAGAGCAAAACAGGGTTCATTCCTGGGTCTTTTGGCCTGTGCAACTTGCACAGGGCCATACACACAGAAGGGCCTCATGTGTAGAAAGCACTTAAATTTGACTTAATTCATAATTTTTGAACAAGGACTTCTTAAGTTTTCAGTGGGCTTCCCAGTTTAGGTATATGTCCAATATAGCTTATTTTGATTTCAATTCTTAGTAGCAATCTGCAAGCGAAGCCTTCAAATTCCTACAACCCTTTATCTTGTCTTATTAATGTGTGTGTGGATGCACGTGTGTCTATGTTTTTACAGGTGTTTGAATGTCAAGACATATGCATGGAAGTCAGAGGACAATTTTGGAGTCAGGTCTCTCTTCCATCTTGCTGAGGTAAGGTCTCTCTTGTTATTCTTGTATTGCATATTCCAGGCTAGCAAGAGATTCCAAGAGACCCTCCTGCTCCTGCCTCTCATCATACAATAGGAGCACCAGGATTGCAGGTGTGTGCCACCACATTCAGCTGGTTTATATGGCTCTAGGACTCAATCCCAGGCCTCAAGTTTGTAAAACAGGTGTTTTTATCTGCTGAGCCATCTCGCCGGCCCTATGTTTTGAGTCCTGAGAGATCTTGAACGCTTTTCCTTAATATGAAATTTCACTGGGCATGGGTATGAAAACAGTGAACACTGCAGGATTTGAGAAAAGAGCCAACACAGGAGTATCCCCTCGGTGTAGACCTAGCACATAGACATTTAGAAGTGGTTTTTTGCCCCATGTAGGCGGCACATGGATTCTTAGCTCCAATTTTCTAAGTGGAAATGAGAGGGGCAAGCATTGTGGTTTGGGCAGAAGCAGGCCCCAAAGCTCAGGTTGGAAGCCTGATCCCCAGCTCACGGTGTAACAGAGAGATGACTGTATCATGAAGCTGTAACACTGTTTTTAGCTAAATAGGCTAATATGAGACATGGCTTGGCAGAAAGACACTGGGGTGTCTTCTTGCTTTAGGCTCAGTTGGCGGGGTCAAGACAAACACGTCTTCCTTTCAGAAAGCTAACACAGAAGATGCACAGGTAGATTCTGCCTCATCTCCTGCTCGCTCGTTCTCTCTCTCTCTCTCTCTCTCTCTCTCTCTCTCTCTCTCTCTCTCTGTTTTTTTGAGACAGGGTTTCTCTGTAGCTTTGGAGCCTGTCCTGGAACTAGCTCTGGTAGACCAGGCTGCCTCCTGAGTGCTCAGATTAAAGGCATGTGCCATCACCGTGCGATCACTGTCCAGCATCCTGTCTTCTCTTTCTTGACACAGGCTCTCACATATGCTTGACCTTACATAAGCTAGGCAACTAAGTGTTCTCCTGAACTGTATTCTCGCCATTTTATAACTTCTATTTTATAACAGGCTCTCCCTAAATTGTCTGTCCAAGCTGGGCTTGAATTTACGATCCTCCAGCCTCAGCCTCCCTAGCCCCTGGGATTATAGACCTGTTCCATTAGAATGTGCTTCTGCAAGTGAAGCAAGAGAACCCAGTTATTGTGGAATAGGTGCACACAGGTGAGCTGAGGCTCTGGGGGGCTGTTGGACAGAAGGCTAATTGACTGGGGTTTGCCTTAAAAGATAGAACTAGGGGAGGTCTCTAGTTTCCAGGCAGAGATATAAACACAGCCTGAGTTCTTGTTCCCTTTTCTGGTGCCCCAGGCATGAGGAAAAGGCAATGCATTTGGCAAGCAGCTAAGAACAACTTGGTATCAGTTTTCTTTTCAGCAGAAGCCAAATCGCCTGCTATTGCAGACTGGAGGTTTTGTGAGGCCTTTTCACGTTCATTTTGTATCATTGTAACTTTCCTGTAGTTAGATGTGCTGGAGAATCCCAAAGCGGCTGGGAAATGGGGGTGGGAGTAAACACTCTGAGCCAGGAAAAACTGAGAGGCCATGTGACTTGAGCCATTTTCTCTGGAGTGTGTGGATGGTCTCCCTCTCCCTACAGGCTGCCTTCTTCAAAACCCAAAATTGCTCCTGCGCCTGTCTTAGATTGGTGCTGTGTGACATGTGTATGCACACATGAGCATGTTTATATGGTACACCCTAAATGACCGCATTGGAAAATGAATGATACAGAGTCTACACTGAACATGCTGATGTGTAATTATCCTCGTCACAAGGCAATGTGACTTTAAATGCTAATTCAGTGTTCCTCAGATGGGGTTCTAAAGACCATCATCATTTTCTGAGCGTGTCAGCGAGTACTTGTGCCTGAAGTCAATTTCTGTGGCCTCAGCACAGAGACAATGAGTCTACGGGTTCCCATGCCCTCAGTGTTCAACACTTGATGAGGTCAATGTTGTGCCCTCATCCCGTCTCCTGGATCCACGACTAGATCTAATTACATCTACTGCAATGGCTCTCAACTTGTGGGTCCTGATCCCTTCAACAAACCTCTAGCTTCATAACGGTACCAAAATTAGTTGTGAAGTTGCAACAAAAATAATTTTATGGTCGGGGTCACCACAACATGGGAAACTGTATTAAAAGGTCACAGCATGAGGAAGGTTGAGAACCACTGATCTGTGTCTAAAATTTGAGGCTTGATGGAGCAGGATGACAACTAGCAGCAAAGCAGTCTAGTGCGCCATTCTAATAGTTTAGAGTTCTAACCGAGCACATACATATGCCCTGGATTCTTGTTGCTAGTTCAGGACGTTGTTTTCGAGACGGTTTCTCTGTGTAACCCTGGCTGTTCTGGAACTTGCTCTGTAGACCAGGCTGGCCTTGAACTCAGAGAGCTGACTGCTTCTGCCTCCTGAGTGCTGGGATCAAAAGTGTGTGGAACCATCATGCCCTGCCAGGACAGCTTCTTTTTTTTTTTAAATATTTAATTGAACTGTGTTCTTTTTTAAGATTTATTTATTTATTATGTATATATTGTTCCTCTGCATGTATGCACACCAGAAGAGGGCACCAGATCTCATTACAGATGGGTGTGAGCCACCATGTGGGTGCTGGGAATTGAACTCAGGACCTCTGGAAGAGCAATCAGTGCTCTTAACTACTGAGCCATCTCTCCAGCCCTAGACAGCTTCTTAATATATTGTTTAGGCTGCCTTTAAATCACAATCCTCTTTTAACTTTTTAAAACAAGATGTCTGTGTATGAGTGTTTTGCCTGCATGTGTGTATGTGTACATGTGTGTGTGCCTGGTGCCATGGGGGTCAAAAGAGTACTGGGAACTGAACCTCAGTCCTGTGCAAGAATAATCAGTGCTCTTAATTTCTGAGCCGTATCTCCTTCACAATCCTCTTGCCTCAGTTTCCCAAGTAGTTGGGATCCTATGTATGTACCAGTGCAGCAGGTTCTATGTGTGGTTTTTTGTTTGTTTGATACAGTCAGAGAAATGGGGAAGCATTGTTTGTGTGGAGTGTACCAGGCTGTCCTGACACAGAAGAGCATTGAGCCTCCTTAACCAAAGCCTATACCCCATTTGCTAAAATGGCAACAGGCACCAGAATTTCTGAGGGTAGTAGAGAGTTGATTTTCCTTTTAAAAGACATTAAATGTGAAAGTGTGTGCATGTCACAGATCTTAACGGTTGAGGTTGGGGTTAAAAAAAGAGCACCCAGGTTTAGTGCCAGCACCCATAAGATTCACATCTATAATTCTAGTTCCAGAAAACTTGATGCCCTTTTCTGGCATCTGCAAACACCAGGTATGAATGTGGTACAGATGAATTGTGCACACATGTGCATGCACACACATCAATACTCACTCACTCACTCACTCAAAATCTAAATAGAGCCAGGTGGTGGTGGTACAAGCCTTTAATCCCAATGAGTTCAAGGCCAGCCTGGTCTACAAGAGCTAGTTCCAGAAGAGACTCCAAAGCTACAGAGAAACCCTGTCTTGAAAAGAAACAACAACAGCAAAAAAACAACAACAACAAAAAAACACCATCACCACCATCACCACCACCAACAACAAAACATAAACAGAAGAAATGGCTACTGTCCACCATCCTGAGCCTTCCAGGGTGTCACCATGGTATGTGTGTTCACTATTCTGCTTTCTATCTGACAGTGTTTGAGGGAGAGATTGTTACTTTTTTTTTTTTTTTT
>NW_004949104.1:10666650-10685807 GCF_000317375.1 Microtus ochrogaster
CGAGACAGGGTTTCTCTGTGGTTTTGGAGCCTGTCCTGGAACTAACTCTTGTAGACCAGGCTGGTCTCAAACTCACAAAGATCCGCCTGCCTCTGCCTCCCAAGTGCTGGGATTAAAGGCGTGTGCCACCACCGCCCGGCGGATTGTTACTTTTTAAAAGATGAACAGACTCAGAAAGGCCGAGTTACTTGCCAGCACCCTCAGCTTTGCTAATGCAGAAAATTCCTTGGCTAAATTTACTATAATGAATTGGACCCAGGTTTCTGTCTCTACGAATATCTTTTATGTAATTTCTCACACCTATCACTACATGACAGATGCCAGTAATTTGAATGGGAGGTGAGTGAGTCAGGAGACTGCCCAATTCATGAAAAGAGAAGACAAGTTATACTGAATAAGAACAACTGGGATCTGTTGGCTTTCAAAGTGTCCTGGGTTATACTCCCTTCAGACATGGCTGGATCTAGTTGGGCAATTTTGGGAATATATCAGCCCGCTGTCAGACAATCTCTGTGTTGTGACAAGATAGCTGTCAGTAGTGTTAGGTCTACAACCTGGTAATTCTAAGTTCAAGGCATTAAAAACAAAGGAAATGGCTTCTCTCACTCCCCACCCCCCGAAACAGTTCTGTGTGTATAGAACTAGTTTGTCTTAGATCTTATATTCACCCTTTATCCAATTATCCTGACCAAGATTCTTAAGTGCTCGGTTAGTCAGAACTCTACCCTTATTTCTGGGGTCAGAGACAGGTATCATATGTTCAGATGGTGGGAAACTGAACCAACAACTGATATGTCCTCATTAAAATAAGGAAGGGGTAGATGGTGAGCAGATGAAAGCAGCAGATATGCACTGCAGGGATCTCTTGGAATAGAAGGAGGTCACCTAGATAATAAACAAAATTAACAAAGTGTTAATTCGTTAGCTTTTGATGGGAGATAAATGCTTGATTCATGACTCAACTGGTCATTCACTTAGAGCTCAGCCTGTCTTGTCTGTCAGTCCAGCTAAGGGCAGGTTGACTCTGTAGTACAAAATTAGAACAAGTGGAATGAGATGTTCCTAAGAAATATTTCCATCAAACTATTTGCAGGCACATTAAGGTTTGTTCTAAGGGAGGGAAAAATCTCAAATATGATGTGCAAAGGACCGACATTTACTCTGGAAATGAAGTCCAGAAGTAAACAGTTCTGTTCTGTTGCTCTACCAGCATTCACACAGGGCTTTCTTCCTCCTGGTCAATCAGCAACATGGCTCAGGACTCAGGCAAGTCCACCTTCTATCTGGCAAGTGGAAGAAGAGGGGATGGGTACACTTTTAAGGACAAGTAGCAAAAGTTGCTCATCTCTGGCTACAAAAATCTAGTAACTAACCTCGTGATGGTTAATTTTGTGGTATCTGCACTGGACTTGGAAGTTCAAAGAAACCAAGAAAAACAATATGTTTTAGTGTCATGTCAAGATTAGTTGTGAGGATCAAGTAGAGGAAGGTCTACTTCCAATATGGGTGGAGCCCAGACAGAACGAACTTGGAATTTATCAGTCCTCTGTATCTGGATTGAATTGTTCTCTCAGCACTCCAATGTGTAGGTGGCCTATTCTAAGATTCTTGAGCCTCCATAATAATTTCCCTAATAAGCCCCCATCATATATCTACACCAGTATTTTGTACATACATACATCCCATTGGGTTTGCTTCTTTGGAGAACCTGAATTTGGTGGGGTTTTACTTGCCAAAACAGGGTAAGAAATGTGCTTATTTGAAGAACAGATGCAGTGGCTCTCAACCTTCCCAATTATGTGACCCTTTAATACAGTTCCTCATGTTATGGTGACCCCCCCAACCATGAAATTGTTTTGCTACTTCATAACTGTAATTTTGCTCCTGTTATGAACTATTTGACATGAAATACCTGACATGCAGAATATCTGATATGCTATCTCTCTAGGGGACATGACCGCCAGGTTGAGAACCAGTCTTCTGTTAGAATGTGGCACTCCAACTCCCAGTCTTTTTTTTTTTTTTTTTTTTTTTTTTGCTATAGCGAAGGGCTTATCCAAACGTTGAGCATCTGTTATCGGGAAGGCAAGCATCTTCAAAAGGCAGCTGTGAAAGACTTCATCCTTATCTGGTTCCTTCTTTAAGAGCTGGGGATCCAATCCAAGGCTTTAATACATGAGACAGGTGCTCCACCATTATCTCCAGTTTGTTGCTTTTTTTTTTCTTTAAAAAATTTCAGGAACTAGTCATGATGATTTTTTGTTGTTGTTGTTGTTGTTGTTTTTTCTTTAAAAGATTTCAGGAACAAGTCATGATGGTTTTTTTTGTTTGTTTGTTTTGTTTTTCTTTAAAAGATTTCAGGAACTAGTCATGTACCAGGCTGGCTTCAAACACACAGCAATCTTCCTGTCTCTGCCTCCACTGCTGAGCTACCCATTTGTTCATTACATTCTCATTTGAATTAGACCATGTTCAATGTAACAATTTTAAAAGTTATATTTAAATTATTTAATTTAGAACCAGCATTTTCTTGGAAATAAAGGGCATCTGCTTTGCATAACTACAAAGTCATTGTAACAAGTGAGTGTATTAAATAAAGTTTCACCAAATTCAATTTTCAGTAATTGTTTCATTCAAGTGTTTTCTAATTTTAATTGATGTCAAATCACTTTCTAGAAAGACTGGAACAATGCACGTTCTCATTAATAAGGTAAAGAGAGTTCTCATTGATTCTAATTTTTGCTACCACTGTAGATAATTGATATTTTAAATAGGGATAGTTGTGAGCTGCCATGTGGGTGTTGGGAACTGAACCTGGGCCCTCTACAAGCGCTCTTAACCCCTAAGACATCTCTTTAGTCTTTTATTTCATTTAGACACTGTATTTTTGTGTTCATAAATAGAAAACACTATCCTGAGTGAGGTAAGCCAGACCCAAAAAGAGGAACATAGGATGTATTCACTCATAAATGGTTTCTAGCCATAAATAAAGGACATTGAGTCTATAATTCGTGATCCTAGAGAAGCTAAATAAGAAGGTGAACCCAAAGACAAACATATAGGCATCCTCCTGAATATTAACCTTCATCAGGAGATGAAAGGAGACAGAGACAGAGACCCACATTGGAGCACCGGACTGAAACCCCAAGGTCCAAATCAGGAGCAGAAGGAGAGAGAACACGAGCAAGGAACTCAGGACCGAGAGGGGTGCACCCACACACTGAGACAATGGGGATGTTCTTTCGGGAACTCATCAAGGCCAGCTGGACTGGGTCTGAGAAAGCATGGGATAAAACCAGACTCGCTGAACATAGCGGACATTGAGGACTGCTGAGAAGTCAAGAACAATGGCACTGGGTTTTGATCCTACTGCACGTACTGGCTTTGTGGGAGCCTAGGCAGTTTGGATGCTCACCTTACTAGACCTGGAAGGAGGTGGGAGGTCCTTGGACTTCCCACAGGGCAGGGACTGCTCTTCGGGCTGATAAGGGAGGGGGAGTTGATTGGGGGAGGGGGAGGGAAATGGGAGGCGGTGGCAAGGAGGAGGCAGAAATCTTTAATAAATAAATAAAAAAGTAGCCGTTATAACTTTCTGTATATGTATTTTGCTTAAAAATCCATTATGAATACACCAGTTGAATAATCTTGATCTGTCTTCCATGTTTAACTTTTTTTCTAGTTTTTTTTTTGTTTTTATTTTTGAGACAGGGATTCTATGTGTAGTCCTAATTGTCCTGGAAGTCAGTCCTTAGAACAGGCTGACCTCAAACTCAAAGAGGTCCTCCTGCCTGTCTCCCAAGTACTGGGATTAAAGGTGTGCACCACCATTGCCCAGTAAACTTCTTATACCAATATCTTTATGCCATATTATTTATAGGTTTTTGAGTAAGTTTTCAAAGGGCTGCTGGCTAAAAAACATGTATTTCAAACTTTCATTTTTGTCAAATTACCTTTTAAAAAGATTGGTACAATCTACATTCCCAACACGAATGTTAAAAAAATCATGTGTCCTAACTTTTGTTAGCACCATAGAAGGTTGCTGTTTGAAAATTTTGCCATCTGACTGATGTGAATGGTACCTCTTGTGGGGACTTGTTTCGTTGACTGCTTTGGATACTTTCATGCTTACAGAGATGCAGAAGAACACACTGGCTCAAGCAGACTGAATTAGGCCCATTGTGGAAGTCACAGCTCTATTACCCACTGTGTGACATGGGCAAGAGTCCTTTAAAGGTGGTTTCTTTTGCAGGAGCATTTCCTCTCTCTTAAGGCAGACTGAGAAGGCCCAAAACAATACCCAGCATAAAACAGCACTAAATGACTAACAATTGTGTGCATTCGCCACATTTTGATCAACAGTGAACCACCTATACCACAGTGGTCCTTGACAGATTCAGACTAGTGGCATTGGGCATTTTAGTTAGTGTTAAGTATACTCTTGACATTTACATAACAAAACTGCCTAACAATGCATTTGTCAGGATATATGCCTGTAGTTATGACACACATCTGTTAGCGTATCAGGGATAATAATCCTAAGTCTGTTATTTTGGAGATACTTCCTTAGTCTAACATATCTTTTATAGGTTTGTTTTATATAAATACATTTATCATCTTCTTTTGGCTTCTAGGGTCTTGGATTTATGAAAATCTATTGGTTTCCCTTTTGGTTAATCATGCTGCTTTTAGGAGATTTTAATAACACTCTAACTTTTTCTCATTCTTAGCAATTCAGAAACTCATCAAGTGCTAGTTTGGACTCAAGCACTGAGGATCAGGGTTTTATTTGTTGCCTAAAGGTAAGTCTCTGGACTGAAGCTGTTCTTTTAAACTTACGTCACCCAATGAACAAGCATTTCTGCCTAATGGTTTTTTTTTAAATTTATTTATTTATTAAGTATTTCTGCCTCTTCCCCGCCACCGCCTCCCATTTCCCTCCCCCTCCCCCGATCAAGTCCCTCTCCCTCATCTGCTTGAAGAGCAATCAGGGTTCCCTGACCTGTGGGAAGTCCAAGGACCGCCCACCTCCATCCAGGTTTAGTAGGTTGAGCATCCAAACTGCCTAGGCTTCCCCAAAGCCAGTATGTGCAGTAGGATCAAAAACCCCAAGAGCAGAAGGAGGGGGAGCACGAGCAAGGAACTCAGGACCGCGAGGGGTACACCCACACACTGAGACAATGGGGATGATCTTTCGGGAATTCACCTGGTCTTGGTCTAGCCTGGGTCTGAAAAAGCATGGGATAAAACCGGACTTACATAGCAGACAATGAGGACTACTGAGAACTCAAGAACAATGGCAATGGGTTTTTGATCCTACTGCCTAATGGTTTTGGTCTTGGATCCCCGACATTTGCTTGTTATACATGATTCCAAACATCAAGGGAGGATACTGTTTTTAAGTCTCCCTCCCAGGAAAGGAAAAGCAAACAAACAAACAAAAGCTTTCCCTTCAGGACTTTTAGGTGGGTTACCACTACCTTTAATTCAGTTTCAGGGGAATAATCATTTTCATAAGGGTCAGAAGTTTAATATTTTATTCTCTGTTTCCTTCAGGTCATTTGGTTACCAACAATAGAAAGTCATATAAAATTACATTTATTTGTACATATGTAGCAGCACAAATGTGGATGGGGGTCAGAGGACAATTTGCTGGAGTTGGGTCTCTTCTAATATGTACTGGGGACCCAAAATAGGTTGTCATGCTTGGCAGAAATGACATTTATCTGCTGAATCATCTTGCCAATCTGAGAATTTCATTTTTTTTCCCTTACAGAAAGTAAACTTGTAAAGATGTATGATTGTCTACAATTAAAAGAAAATTTGAGTAATAGGCCTTGAAAACAGGTATGAGGGTTCTTTAGGGGATTTTGTATCATTATCTATATTGTTTCTTTGAAACATTTTCATTACAATGATTCAATTCCTGCCACTTTGCCTCTGATGTTTCTCCTGGTGGGAGAGCAATTGTGATAGGATACACTTGGACTGCTCAAACTTTGGCCAGGAGTATGAGGTCAGTATATTGTCATGTACTGTCCCACTAAAATAACAGAAAGAGAAGGTGTTCTTTTTCAAGAAGAGTGGAGTCGTCAGTGAAGGAAGAGATTTGGAGCAGGCCAGAGCAATGGATGTACAGTATACTAATAGTGGAGAAGAGAATCATCAGTGGATTGGTAGCCAGGATGCAAACGTCACACTGTCAGAACTCGGGGGTGCTTCAAGACACTCATGGGAGCTTGTCTAAGCTCCAAATCCAGGGTACATGTTAGGCCTTAATGACCTTTACTGCAGTGACATGGGAGTTTAAAAAGTGATTCGTTGCCTTCTCTTTGCCTGATGTGAGCAATGCAACCAGGATTTAGTTTAGCCATCACTTTTAAATCTGGAATAATCTTTCATGTAAAATGAAGCTATCAAGATATTGGAATTTTGATGACTCAAGCTGTTTTAAAGGATACTTTCAAAACTAAGGAACACTTACCAAACTCTAAGCTTCCTAACGTTTAACAGCCTGCCAGCTTACGTAATGAAGACTATATTGCTAGATTTGATATACAAGGGCTATTTTAAATCATTTGACAAAGAGGCTCAGGGTTAAGTAACTTGCCCAAAACGGCATTTACTTTTAAAATTCAGATTTTTAAATAAATTCTAATGTGGTAGTGTAAAACAGTCAAAGTTGAATCTTGTGTAATCTACACTACTCAAAGAAAGCCAGTGATAGACTTTTCTATGCATTTACAAAGGTAAGCATACACTTCAAAATGAGTTCACACAATACATTTCTATAACTTGTTTCATTTAAGGTCTTGTGGCCATTTTTCGATGTCTACTCACAATACATATACCTTATTTATGTAAACAAGTATGTACACTTTCTCTTATGGCTGAACCATATATTCAACCAATCTTCGAAGTTTCCCCCAGTAATTTTTATGATTCTATAGTGTATTATTCTGTGTTTTTCTTTTGGAAAATAATTTCGTTATGGCCTTGACCTCAAGCTTAACAAATAGCCTGGACAAGTCAAGCTTCATTGCTGATAAATGCTGTTAATTAGTCAGGACTCACTTTCAAATAACAGAAACCCAACTCAGAGTAACTTCAACAAAAAGGGTATTTATTGGTTCACATAACTGCAAAGTCCAGGGGATATACCACTAGCTTCAGGCACAGCTGGATCCAGGGGGCATTAATGTTGTCATCAGAACTCAAGTCTTTTGCTCTTTTGGCTGTTTCCCTCTGCACTGGCTTCATTTTCTGCCTGGCTCATTGAACATTGGCCCTGTTGGTTTGAGTTTTTCTCCCACAAAGCTAAAGCATCTAAGTTAAAGGAACTTCTCCACAACTGAGTAAACCACCTAGGGCTGATTATCATTGGACAAACTTGAATCATGCATCCATTCCGGAATCAATCACTAGAGTCAAGAAGGACTTTGCTGATTGATGAGGTTGGAATAACATGTCCAGCACAAGATTCAACAATTGTCTAAACCACATGGACTGAAAACTGAAGAGATGGTTCCAAAAAATATCAGGAAGTTGTTATAGTGAGATGG
Organism: Microtus ochrogaster; assembly: GCF_000317375.1. Lineage (NCBI taxonomy): Eukaryota > Metazoa > Chordata > Mammalia > Rodentia > Cricetidae > Microtus > Microtus ochrogaster. The sequence goes on from NW_004949104.1 coordinate 10,674,210, forward strand.
AATGGGCAATAAAAAAAGAACATCCAGGGATAAGGCCAAGTACAGAGCTTAATCTTTGCCCATAAAGTTGGCTTATAGTAGTTGGTATTTCTTCCTTGGTAATCAAATTCTAAAAATCACCAGGAGCGATGTCTGTCCTGTTCATAGGAAGCCTACAAATCACTTAAATGAATGATAATTTCCATTAGCTTCATACTCAAGGATTCACCATAGAGTTTCCATTCAAGTCAGATTGACATTGGTGATGTGAAGCAGGAAAACCATTTTCCTATTTGGCAAACAGTTTGAAGCTGTTTGAGTTAGCTGCAAATTAAGTTCAGTGGTCAAGTTCTGGTGTTGCTTTATGTCTCAAGGTGAACTTATAATTTCTTAGTCCTGGTCAATCATATTCATTTCTTAGTTATTACAGAAAAAAAAAAGCAATGCACTCTTGCTTTTCAACCTGATAGACTTCTGTTAGATCAAACAGATGATTCAGGTGTTGAAAATAAGCAGGGTTATTCTCTACTTAAAGTTGTTGATCAAGGAGTATGCAGCATGGTCCTCCCTGTTGTGAACATTGAGTTCTGGTAGGGTATGGTACAGGTTTCCTTCTATTCAAAATTCGTTGATGGAACTGGCACAAGCCTGAAACTGATGGTATTCTCAAGGCCAGTTAGTCTGATTGCAGTAGCATGTCAAAATAGGCAGGTTAAGAGCTAAAGACAGGTAAACAGACAGAATAACTTCAGCAGGGCCAGTCATACCAATAGTTAAACTATAATTTGGAAGAATAGGCAGATTAATAATGAAGCTCTGTAAGTTAGTTTTTGTCCTGGGTACTCCAGAGGTAATCCAAAGGGTTTACTCCAGACAAAATTTTTTTTGTATCTTAAAGGGCCAGTTGGGTATAGAGGCTTTCATTTTCCTGCTCATCTGTGCAAGAACTGTCAGCTTAGAAGGCTATATCCTCAATGCAGACTTGAGGTTCTATTTAGGAGTCTATGCTACATCTGAGAGCAACAGGATTGTAGAGCCAGGTTTGTTGTAGTTGGCTCTACTTTCTTTGGTAGACAAGTCTTCCCCTTCTGTAATACAGCCCATCGCCAAGAATCTTAAAGGCAAGTCAAGGCCTCAGACTGGTTGGTTGGGTGGCACTGTTGGAGGATTTAGATGAGCTCCAAGGCATGAAGACAGTAGACAAGGCCCTAGAATAAGGCTTTTGCCTTAAGTTTTAGTTTTTTCTATTTATCCACTGATTAGATTGATTGCTCATTTTAACTGAGTATGGCAGAATCAGAAGGAATGACTGGCAGTGTAGTTTTTTTTTTCCTGCAAATACAGTAAAAAGAGCTAATGTAGAGATAATAGAAAAGTGAATCTGTGATTTCTTCTTTACAAATAATAGTTGCAGATAAAAGCAGAAATCATCCCGATTTTGATTTGCTGACTGTGAGCAGTTTAGAATAGCTAGATCTGAGTTTGATTTGCTGATTTGTGTCAACAATTATACAACCATGGTTAGAGGGTAAGAAACAAGAATATAAAAAGTGGCAGTTCCAACGTTTACCCAGTGTACTCAAGAGTAGCTGATGGTAGTTGGCCCTTTGACTATGAAGTTGAAGAACGAGATTTTCTCAGGTCACAAAGTCTTGTTTACTATGATTTCAGTATTCAGGGATTTTATCCTTTCTACAAAAAAAAATAATCTTAATGTCTTAAGAATACTTCATAGTAAGGAATAAAGTCAGTCACTCTGAACTAGTGTAAAGTGATAGTACGAGACAGATGGAACTCCACTAAAACAACCAACAGGACACTCAAGAATATTGAAAAAAAATCCTTAGCTGCCATTTATATTTTTTCCAAGTTAGCCTAATTTCCCAGCAAAAAGGTCGACAATATGCTCCTTGAAATGTATAGCAAGCTATCATGGCCTAGAGTCAAAGAATCTGCGTCCAACTATGCCCATCACATACAGCTGACGGTACCAAGCCTGAAGAATAATCATTAAAGAATATTTCAATGGTAGAGGAAAATTGTCCAGCTATGTTCTAAGTCACATATGATAAAGGATGTTCAGAATATGTCTTCACGATCATCTGTTCAATGTAGAGGTGAGTAGTTAAATTAATTTTGAAAAGGCAGAAATAACAAGTGTTGGAGGAATTTAATTTTTCTTTAAGCCCTGGAAACAGTAGTTATTAAATAATAACAGGAAACTATGGAGCAGTTTAATTACTAGTCACATGAGTTGAAATTGAGACAGTGAATGATAATCAGGTTACAAGTCCCTTTAGGAAAAACTGTATTTGGATTTTGCTTCATAGTTAATGAGTATCCTTTGTACGTGGAGTACCATAGTTTATGTGGAGAGGTCAAATAAACAACTTGGTCTAAGATGGCCTCAATGAGGCATCAGCTTCAATACCAGCTTTCAGGCAATTCCTATATCCAAGTTCCAAGACTTCCAAGCCACATACTTGAGGTACCACTAGGAACAGGTTTGTGAAAGTTAATGGGGTTCTTCGGTGTAGGATACACATGTATTGTTCTCTGGTATATCCAACTCCAGAAAGTCTACCTTGGATGGAATGCTATTAATAAAATTTCACTTGACAACGCTGTGTGATCGTTCTCTGGACAAAGGCATACCCATCTCCAAACATGTTCGGCATCAACTGAATATGAACTATATAGAATTGGAAATACACATAAGGTCTGAATGTTGTTCAGGTCAAACATGTTATCTAGGGCAGTGGTTTCCAGCAGTATCTTCTGAAGAATTTTCCATAAAGAAGTCCCTTTAGTTGTCACCATGATGGTAAAGGAATAGTTGTGGCAGGCTGCAGATCCCTACTCCAGAGCAGCTTCACTTTACTCTGGACTTCCACATAGCTTTCCTTCAAAGGACTTCGTTAAGCACAAAGCCCTTGGAAAATCAGTGATAAGGATAAGTTGTTCACAAAATGCTGAAACACAAAAAATAGGTCATGGGAACCAGAATATGGGTAAGCAAGCTCAATGCTAAGACAAAGTAGACAAAAAGTATTTGTTTATTCTCCCCCCCCACCCCTGATGTGGACCATGTTATTGACTGATGGAATTAAAGCGTCTACTGTAAATTTTGATTAGGGACTAAGATGACTAAAAAGGTTGACCATGCTCTAGTGGGTGCCCAAGAGTATCTGGGCAACACAAACTGAGGGAAAGGGGGCACAAAACTGAAAGAGAGCAGGGAGTAGTTTTTGGTAAGTTAGGGGGTAAATATGATCAAAATATACTACATGAAATTCCCAAAGAATTGATAAAAATAATTGTATTAAAAAATGACTACCAGGGAACAAGACTATTGGTTTTAAGCTGTAATATTGCTGGGAATTTGCAAACAGTACTTTAGAGAAATTCAAAGTTGGATGACTTCACTTAAGCAGTAAGATCTCACTGGGCCACAACTCTAATTCTTTTTCTTTTCCCTCCTTACTTGAGAAGTGATTCCTTTAAAAGTTACAACATGACTCTATTAAGAAGTTATTGCTAACTTAATTGACACAAAAGTCAATTTCCCCCCATTCTCCCTTGAATTTCAGAGGCTCCCTTGACAAAAAGGTAGTATCAAAATGTATAACCCTCAGATGTAACAATAATTCAAGCAGTTAGGACAAAATATGAGAAAGGGCAGTTTCAAAGACAGTGAATTTATTATGGGGTCACCAGGCCAATCTGCTGATAATTAAGCACTGGCAAGACAGTTCTAACAGTTTCCCATTCTGTTAAAAAAGAATACTGGAAAAAACAAAAGCAAACAAAAACCTGCAGCAATCTATTTGAATGATGTATGGCACACTGGGCTAAACAGCTAAATGAAGCTATATAGCATGTCTTTGAGACCCTAATATACTACACTGAACTGTTTGTGTAGAGACACGTATTACATTTTTTTAACCACCTCACTGGACAATAAAAATTATAAATTATATATATATATATATAAAAGCAAATGGCTCGTTCTACCTATTAATTTGGGGATAGACCACTGGTAAGCTTTCTCTGTCTAGGAACATTAATAAAATTTAAAAGCAAAGAACAAGTGCAGATCTGTAGTTAATGAGGCTGTTCTTGGAAAAACCATAAAAATGAATAAGAAAATGTAAAAATACTTGTTTCATACTGCATAGCCTTGTTTCCTAACAATTTTTTTAAAACAAAATCACCAGCCACCATGGAGACTGCTTGCTCCTACACCTTAGTGACATCATCAAGGGATTTTGGGCTAAATATAGTTATCATGATTAAACTTCAAACATTGTGCTCTACTAAGGGCAACATATAGTCTAGAAGCTTGAACATTTTCAGTCTCCAGCCATTTTAATACTGTGAATAATATGAAAGCTAAGATAATGCCAAGGGTAATGCTGGACTGGGAGTCAGAAGGACTGCCTTCTACTACTGTATCACCTTGGATAATTGCTTAAATTCTTAAATTTCTATTCCCTCATTTCAAAAAGGTGATTGTGTTGATAATTGACACAAATGTTATATGAAAGTGCTCTGAACCTGTAAAGTGCTATACAAACAGAAGAGATTACCATATAGGTTCTATCTTGATGTATCAGAAGTCTTTTCTGGAATCTGGTTGAAGCCTGGTGAGATGGTTAGGTAAAGGGATTCCTTAGTAGAATTTCTTATATTGGTGTGAAAAGCTTTGGTTCCTGAGTAACCCAAAGATGATACTATGAGGAATTCGATGTGCCTTAGTTTTGATCCCAATGGGTCAGAATGTCTGCTTTCTCATTCAGTAGACAGCTATAGATTTGAAGGAGGAAAAAACAAAAACAAAACAAGAGTCCAGTGACCTTGACAGGATCCTAGTCAGTTCATTAAACTTCAGTCATTTGAGATTGTGGAGTATGTTCCAATGGAGTATGTTCCAATGCTGTTTTCAGAGATGATGCCGTTTTCAGACAGTGTTGACAATTCACAAACAAAACAAAACACAAAATCCCCTGGTCCAAGTTTACTATGTGTCTCTGAAGACTTTTAACTGCAGAAATGAACTGTACATTTATGGAATAAACTTGGCCTTTATTGTGATAAAATAGCTTCAGTTATTTGGCTTGAAGACTCTTGACTGCACTATAAAGGGCTGTGCTGAATCTGAGCAGAGAAGAACAGGAGTGGAGGTAAAGATCACATCATGATGGCTGAATGCTTCTTGGGTCACAGTGGTCCACTGGAATGGTGTCTTCTTCAGTAGTAAGGTGGTAGGAATCACCATGGACAGAAATCCAGGTATCAGTTCTGCAGACTGATGGACTAGCAGAAGGAAGGTCATCACAGGGTCCAGGTGAAGACTCAGCAATCAGGAGGCACAGGACTAGAAAGGGCAGGGAAAAACAGATAAGGTAACAGGCACACAGAATTATAAACACAGGAGTGTAACAATGAGGTGGGGGTTGCTGTCAGTACATCAACTGTCTGGTGAGCATTCACAAGCCTGGCTTAGGTGGTGATAGAGAAATTGCTAGAGGCAAGGTCAGTTAAAAAAAAAGTTAGGTTGGAGCCCGGTGGTGGTGGTGGTGGCACACGCCTTTAATCCCCGGGAGGCAGAGACAGGCGGATCTTTGTGAGTTCGAGGTCAGTCTGGTCTACAAGAGCTAGTTCCAGGACAGGCTCCAAAGCTACAGAGAAACCCAGTCTCGAAAAAACCAAAAAAAAAAAAAAGTTAGGCTAGGTAATAAAATGCTCAGAGTTCTCTAATAGAGGTAATATTCTGACTGTCTCAGGGATCAACAAATATAAAACTCCTACTCTGGGGCAGTAATTTGTTTTCAGGTTGCTAGCCATTAGGTGAAAGGGAGGAAAAGTGGTTTCACAATTGGCACAAAAAGTGAGATTTTAGGTAACACACCAATTTTACCCTTACTTTCTCAGTATTGTTCAAATGCTGTCTTAGGCTCCTGTCCTATAAAACTCTTCTAACCTTCACTTTAACAAATTCTATCTCGACCAAGACAGTATTAAGGCCTTGGTCGGTCAAGCTGCTCTCAATTCCTTTTTGGGTTTAATGGTTCCTTAGTTTTCTTTTAAATCTAGATTTAAGAAATAAGAGTGTGATTTATATCTAATGAATTCATTTTATCAAGAGTAATGTTAGATATAATGTAGCAATTATGGTCCCTGCTTTAAAAAAGGCTTCATTAGAAGTGGTGGCACATTTGGGCAAAGATGAATAAAACCAAGGCTATATGGAAAAATAACAAATGCACCCAAGTAACTTTTATCAGATTTTGCACATGAAAGATTAAAGTCATTATAAAGATTTTCTTTCTGATATTAAGAGAGCCACAGGGACGAGAGCATTTTAGTTGTATAGGAGATAGCAGAGGGGTGCTAGGTGATAAACCACAGAAGTGCATTCCCAAGGTAAACAACAAAAATGGAAAGCAGGGGAATTTTGGAAAATGGCAAGTACCGTAGGTTCACTTTGGATGGAGTGTTGTCAGTTTGCACTGAGGGTCTGGACAGAAATCCAGGTCTTCAAGTTCCCAGTAACAACGCTGGTGGCAGTGCTTGTTGACTTGTTGCCTCTTTACACACAGCAAAATCAACAGTTCCAAAGTTGAAAAGTACAAGACATCTACCTCCAGAGTTCCTGCCACATCTTGACAAGCTCTTCTGGGTCACAGGTCCAGCAGTTGAAAATCTGGAAACCTGGAGTCCACAGTGGCAGTTACACGGAAAAGTGTATCTGCTCCAATTACTGCAAACACTTCATGAACCTCCAATCCTGGACATCTGTGCTTTGTCACGGAATTTCAAGCTTTTAAATTCCAGTTGATTTTTCTTTTTCTCCTTTCTCCTCCTTTCTCCAGAGGAAAGCCTTTAACACCACAGTCTTAAAGAGTCTTTTGAGGTACATCCAGACTTAATTACAAAAGAACTAAGACCAACACATTTTTCTCCAAAACAGTCATTTCTCTTGAAGGGAAATCATTTGTCTCTGGCCCTTTGGTAAAGGGAATAGTCAACTTAATTTTTTATATACATTTGAATAAAATATCGGAACTGGTAACCTCTAATCATACAAAATACACTTAAATATGTTGTGTTCACTTGCTTCGAGAGCTGTACCACTTGATAAGCACCACTCCACAAAACGAAAATGTTTGAAATGCAACTGTTCAAACATTTTTATAGTGTTTGCTGGATAATGGCCTGCAATTTGAGGAAAGCAGCTGACAATTAACAGAAATAAACAAAAAACGGCATTTTGGCCATTTCAGTCTCACACTTGCAAGCAATTAGAATACAAGGCTGGCCAGGAAAAAGGTAAGCTTCAAATTACTTCCAAATATACTGATTTTGTGGTTCAACCAGAGTCCAACAACTTTTCGGAGACTGTTAACCTTCAATTAATAATAAGAACCAAACCAAACAAGCCAAACCAAAAATAATCCCAAACAGTCTCAGGAATCCAATGCCTGGTTCAGTCTGCTTCAGGGAGCCCGCTTGCTAAATATCCACCTGCACCATTAGCTGGGTTTGGCAGCACCATTTAAAAATAAGCCTGTTCACTATCAACCACGCAAACCAGGGATACAATATAGGAGCAAACGACGGATGTCAATCATGGTTGTAGAAAATGGTCAATGAAAGAAAAGTAGTCAGGCACCAGTACAAGCAGCAGAAAAACAATTGCTGGGCCAAAGATTACATTTCTTGATACTACAGAACACATTCACACCTAATTGTAGCTGCTTTATATTGGGTGCCACTGTACCACGTGTATCTGCCACCCTTCAGGCACCCTACGGTGAGAGGAAAGGGCTTAGAATAGAAAAGCCAAGCAGTGAAATGATGTTACCCGAAATAGCCATTATGCATTAAGAAGCAGCTCACATATACCAGGGACTCAAATGGGGGCTTCAAATTGGTTGTGAAGGGTCCCAAATGACATGTAGGCCTCAGTTTCCTCCCGGTGGCATACAATTGTTCTCTTCTGGGTCACAGCTCCCTTTGAAAACTTGCTATTGATGAGTCCGCCCATTCCCCAAGAATGCACTTTCCCACACGTTTCTGCAGACAAATTCAAGGAGCCTGCAGATCTATAACTCCAATAAAAGGTTCCCGGATTTAACTCCTGGGAATGAGCAATTGCTAAGTCTTCTCGCAACTCAAAAAATAAAAATGGTAATCATCCTTTATGTAAACGGACGCTCTGTAAAAGCGCTTTCAATCCCAGACACACACTGATAGGCAGAGGAGGAAACTGAGGCGCAGACAAATTACAGAGTGACTTGCCTAAGGTCACTCGGCCAGCGGGTGGCTAGGCCCGGAAGCAAACCCAGATCTTCCGACTCCGGAGCTCGAATCCCCACCCCGGAGCTGCCGCCAGAGCTCCCGCCCCCCCGCTAAGGTGGCATAAGTAGGAAAAGGCAGAGGAGAAAGCCCACCACCAACCATCCTCCCGCGCCCTCCTGTCCCTCCAGCTGCGTCCTAGCAGGCCCGGAAGGGTGGCGCCAGGCCTCCAGGCCGGCCCCGGCCACCCCAGCCTCCCCCGCCGCCTCCCCGGGAGCGGGGCGGAGCAGCTGCCCGCCGCCGCCGACCACCCGGACGACTCCTCGTCGAATCGCAAACGCATAGGCCGCCGCCCGAGTTCTGCGGACGAGAAGAAAGACGCGGCGCGAGCGCCAACGGCCACCGGGCGCGCGCCGCGGCGGCCGGGCCTGCGCCCCAAGAGCTGGATGCCAGAGCAGGAGGAAGAGCCGCCAACCGATCGCTCGATCGACCGCACGCCCGCTCCTTCGCCCTACCAGACCGGGGAGGGGGGGAGGGCGCGCCAGGGCTTCTTCGAGTTAGGGGCCTGACTCCCCGGCGACAAGACAAGATGGCTCCTCCGCTCTGCGCTGCAGCTCCCGTCCGGCTGCGTCGCTCGGCCCGCCCCCGGTACTGTTTCTTTAAATGGCGGAGAGGGTCAGGCAAGCAGGAAGAGAGGCGCGCGCCCTCACGTGACGGGGGCGGGCCGGCGCGGGCCGGATCCGGTCACGTGGGCCCGCGTCGCTCGCCAATCCGCAGGTGGGGGTCTCGGGGCGGGGGCGGGAAGACTCGCGGCGTTGTGATTGGCCGAAGGCGCGGCGGGGAGGCCTGGGAGGCCGGGACCGTCGGGAGTGAGCGAGGCGGCTCGCGCTGCGTGCGCAGACGGAGACAAAGCAGTGCCCGAGGTCGCCGTGGCGGCGGTGGCGGCGGCGACCGAGTCCTGAGCGCCGAGTCTCGTGACGCCAGCCCTGTCGTCATCTGTTCGGGCGCGGCGTGGCGCGCGCGGGTGGCGGCGGAGGCAGCGGCAGCACATGGTTCCAAGAGCGCGCCGCGGTGGTTGAGTTCCAATTCCGCGGGGAGGGACAAAGGCATCTGCGAGCTGCAGGCAACGCCCGACCGGACCCGGGGGGGTGGGGCGTGCTCGCCGCTGTCCTCCCCGTTCTCTGCCCTGGATCCGGAACGAGTGACTTTCTCGGAGGTGGCCGCAGGACCCGGGCCTGGGCGGGCCGGAGGGGCCCGAGGCTGGCTTCTGAAGGGGGTGGGGGAAGGGCGCGTCTGAGGCGATCCGGGCGGGTGTGCTGGGAGGCGTCTCTGGGGGCCACGCTGAGTGATTCCACCCGCCACCTGTGGTGACTGTGGCCTCCCAGCCAGCTGTGCGGGGGACGGGGCTGGGGGGGTACAGGAATCCGTCGGTCAGCACCAAGGACCTGCCAGTTGGGAAGCGGTGAGGCGGGAAAGGGCATCCATCGCTCCACCGCTGGAACACCTGTGTGAGGAGTCTGGCGTCTTCAGCGGTGACGAAGCCTCCCGTGGTAATGACGTAGGTGAACCGTCAGCTTTATGACAGAAGTAGGTCAATCTCTTGGTTCTCTTCAGGAAACTTAGGAGAACAGAAAAGGACTCGAAGAACGTGAAGATGAAGCCGCAATAAACCGCCAGCTTGGAAGACCATTCCGAACCATTCACTCCGGAGGCTTCGGGAATTGCAAGAAGGACGCTCTACGCTTGCTGCTCTTAAGGACTGTAGGTTTAGGATGTAGTTCTTTCCAAAAATATTACATCATAGTCACTGAAATACGTACATCACTTGCAATTTCAAATATCTGACAATATTTTAGATAGTCGGGAAATTTTGTTCTATGAGTCACTAAGAAGCACAGATTTACCCTTGACTGGATCAACCTCTGGGAAAGCCTGTTCCGTTCTATGTTCTCCCCTGTTAACGGGCAAAGACTGGAGACTCACTGCAGTCATGGCCTTCACCAATTACAGCAGTCTCAACCGAGCTCAACTAACCTTTGAATATCTGCACACAAATTCGTAAGTATCCTGTAGGTGGCACTGAGGTAACCAGTAACTCCTTGGTGTTAATATGGAAATCCTTTCTCCAGAAAATTTTGCTTTTTTATCCTTTGGCATGTGTCATTGGATGTCTTGAGCCATATTGAAGAACCGAGATCAGTGAAATATTTGTTGCTAATCTAGAAGAAAATGATTTTCACTTACTGGATCACAGTTTTCTAAATGCAAACTTATATGGAGTCAGTATGTTCAGTAGTCTCATCTGTTTGATAGGAATCCAACAAGAAGGGATCGCCAACATTTGGACCATCTGGTGTCAACTGTTGTACATCTTTAGTGACAGCCTAGACAATTGGGTTTATAACAAGTGTTTCTGACAACAACAAGATGATGGTGACACGTAAATGACCAACTTGGAAGAAGAAAGCTATTTTTTTCAGCAAACAATTGCCTTTATTTATTTATTGGCAAATTGGCAGTATATCCAATGTAGTTTGTATATGCTAAGCAGAGTGGAGAATTCTTTAAAGCCTTTGGTTTAGATAGTCTTGCCCCAAAATGCATGAAAACACAGAAGCATGCTGTTTTCATGGTTCTTGAGTAAGTGAAGAGATAACATAATTCAGTGCAGAGTATTTTAGGGTTGGTATATTTATTTATTTTGAAGTCAGGGTCTCTACATATCTATGACTGTTCTGAAACTCACTATATAGACCAGGTTGGCCTGGAACTCGTGGAGATCTGCTTGCCTCTGCCCCCACGACTGCTAGATGAAAGGAGTGCTCTACCACATCAAGCTAGGGTCAGTTCTTAAAACCATTAAGTTACCTTGTAGTGCCAAAAACTAGTCAAAAACATTCACCTGTGACTTTTGAGCACAAGGTAAGTATTCTATTAAAGCACTAGGATGAGGAGTTAAGACCTAAATAAATAAATGGTCCAGTTAGTGAAGATCCATCTGCAGATTATCAAGCATAGACTTCAGTTATCCCATAGTAGTGCAGTGATTTTTAGCCTAATGTGATTTCATAATACTTTAAAAAAATCTTTTCTGAGCCAGTCAGTGATGGTGCATGCCTTTAATCCCAGTACAGTACTCAGGAGGCAGAGGCAGGCGGATCTCTGTGAATTCCAGGACAGCAAGGACTACACAGAGAAAATTGTCTCAAAAAACCAAAACAGAAAACAAAACAATACCAACTGCTCTCCCCCTCCAAAACCCAACCAAACAAAAACTTCTGGAAAGGAAGTAATGAATTTTTTTTTTTGTCGTTGTTG
>NW_004949104.1:10686052-10719287 GCF_000317375.1 Microtus ochrogaster
TTTTTTGGTTTCTCAAGACAGGGTTACTCTGTGTAACAGTTCTGACTGTCTCCTATCTTTTGTGGAGCAAGGTGGCCTTGAATTTACAGAGATCCACCTGCCTTCCTGGAGCTAGGATTAAAGGTGTACACCACCACTGCCTGGCATCAGTGTTCTTTATATTTAAACTACATATTAAGAACAAGCAGTTCTGAAGGGCACTATTCAAAAGTTCATGGCTGATTGTGTGCTATAATGTCAGCACGCATCAGATTTCAATTTTGGACTGTCAGGGCAAATTTGGAGTTACAGATTTTAAGAAACTTGGAAGACCTTTGAAAATTGACCTTCAAAATCTGTCTTGTTCCAGCATCACTATTGACTCATGCAATAACAGTAGTATAAGCAATTCATTGCTTAAACTTACGGGTTGACCCTTATTCTTGTTTTGTGTTTGAGAAAACTGAGGCTCTAAGAGATTAAGTTGTTGCAGAGGCAAATTAATGGTACCCAGATTTGGCTACAGTGTTTAGTATTTTTAACCATTATGCAGTGCTGGTTGATGTTACCTTGAAGGTTTTGTTTTCTTGTCTATAAGGCAGAGGACTTAGCTTCCTGATCTATAAGGCTTTCATTTTGGCTTATTTTATTAAGCTTCTGAGTATTATGGATTATTAACAGTATGTGGACACTGCCAAAGCAAAGAAGTAAACTGAGTTACTTGAATGAGTTGAATTGGAACTTGTGCTAGCATATCATTTGGAAACTCTGGAATTTCTTATCTGGATCACAGATTTGGTCTTTGAAATGAATCTGCTTGCTTTGAATGTGTCTAGTCTTACCTTAAGAAAATATTAACTGTACACCACACACAATGAGAATTCTTTTTTCTTTCACTTAGGCTTGTACTGTGTAGCCCAGGCTAGGCTTGATCCTCATGCTTCAGCCTCTTGAGTGCTAAGGGCCACCACTCTGGGCCCTCAACTTAAGTTTTCTGCTAGTAACTTATTTTAAGAGGTTTTTTTTGTTGTTGTTGTTGTTGTTGTTTCTTTTGGTCATTATGATTTGATTGGAAGTTCATTATTAGAGAAAACTAAAATTTAAAAAAATTTTACGTGTGTTAGTAGAATGTTGAGTGGTTCAATAAATCAACTTCAGAGAAGGAAAGATCTTATGGTACCTGCTTTATTCTAAATGTTAAAAATCTTTAAAATGCCAGACAATTTTAGGTACTACACCAACAATGTTAATTATATTTTGAATTGTGAAATAAAACATTTTATTTATTTATTTATTTACTTTGCATTAGGCTTGCAAGCAGAGTCTGGACTAGAGGAGTAGAAATTTTTGTGGTTTGGTGGAAAGCCTGTACTTAGAAACTCTCAAACTCTATATTTGAATGCTTCTTTTCTTGCGGCTTTTTAAAGCCTCAGTTTTGTTTTTTTTTTTCATTTGTAAGATGGAGATAATATAGTATTTGAGGATTATGCCAAATAACAATCAAGTGGTGTTTATTCTTTATACTGTTTTATCTAGACTAAAACCTAATTGTAACCTGCTCGTTGATGTTAGACATTAGACAATTTTTAAAGATTATTTTTTGTGTATGAGTGTTTTACCTGTATGTATGTAAATGTACCATGTGCATGCCTGATACGTTCCGAGTTCAGAAGAAGGCATCAGATTCCCTGGAACTACAGTTAGGGGGTGGTTGTGAGCCACCATGTGGGAACTGGGAATTGAACCTGAGTCCTCTGCAAGAGCAACATGTGCTCTAAGCCACTGAACCAGCCATCTTCAGTCCCTAGGCAGATATATTCAGAAGTATATGTTGGAGAGAATGAACAGGTCTTAATTTTTTTAAAAATTAGATCCTATGATACTTACTATTGATAGTTATTCTTGGTTATAGCTGATAGTCTGAAAAAGAAATCTGGTTTCTTCTAATAGTATATGCTGCTTTTTATGGGATTATGCAAGCTAGGGTTTCCACAGCAAAGGAGTTTTAAGCTCTTTGGTAGTTGGTTTTATGACTGCTATTCTTGTTATAGTAGTGGTTCCTTTGGCATAAGAGGAATATGTTTTTAAGATTCGTATCTTAAGTCATTTGATATACTTTTATGTAGCCAGGTAATCAGAATGCTTAAGTATAAGGTGACTTTTTTTCTATTACTCTTGGAACATTCTGTGACTTACCTTTGGCATATGGTATTTCTGAGTGGTTTTCTCCATATGAGAAGTGAATGTACAGGGGCCTATGAAGTCAGAGACTTGTGTTTCATATGATTTACAAGACTGCTGAAATGTAAGGCAATCATATTTGTATGCATGCATGTATGTGCACACACACTATTTGAATGTAAAATAACTCCACAATTTCTCAGCTTGAACTCACAGAGATCCCTGCTTGCCTCTATCTCCCCAGTACTAGGATGAAAGGCATGTGCTGCTAGCTTTTTTCTGTACTAATTATGGCAATTAACTATTGTCAGCATATTCAGAAATTCAGCAAAAGCTCTCATTGTTATGAGCTTGTACAATTTTTTCTTTTAAATTCAGGTTGTCTACATAGAGAAACCATTTTCTTTACATAACAAGCAAATTTATGTTTGATTTTATTCTGGAAATGCTGAACTACAAAACTATTTTGGATCACATATGTTTAAATCAATTGGAAGCATCAGAGTTTTAAAAACCTTTGTGTTTTCTCGATTAGTTGACTTCAGAAAAGGGACAAATGATATTTAGGTCTGTGAAGTTTTTGTTTTTGTTTTTTAAAGATTTATTTATTATGTGTACAGTGTTCTGCCTGCATTCCAGAAGAGGGCACCAGATATTGTGGATGGTTGTGAGCCACCATGTGGTTGCTGGGAATTGAACTCAGGTCCTCTGAAGAGAAGTCAGTGCACTTAACTACTGAGCTATCTCTCCAGCCCCCCTCTTTGTTTTCTTTTTTAAATTTGAAACAGGGTCTCTCTATGTAGCCCTGGCTGCCGCTGCCCTGGAACTCACTATATAGACCAGATAGACCAGGCTGGATTCAACCTGCCTCTACCTGAGTGCTGGGATTAAAGGTGTACATCACCTTGCCTGACTTGAGAAATGTCTTTAAAAATATTTAATTATATCTTACATGCTAACCAGCAGTAAGTGTACCTTTTGAAATATTTGGCAAAAAAGGAACTTCATGCATTGTGTATGTGTTTTATGATTTTTAAGGATTATTTAGAACAATGATGTCAACGTCTTTAAGCTCCATCTATCTCATGAGATTCTATTTTTTTCTGACCTTAACAGAAAACCCTTTAATGATGTTTGCTACCATACAAAATACTCTAGCTACATTTAGTATCTATTAGGTTATCTGAAATATGTGTGTATAAAATACTGATGATACTGCTAGCAACGAGATTTGAAATTTTTTTCTTAGATCTTATGTGTACAAAGCACATTCCTAAACTTTACATAGAGTACAGTGAGATTTTAGCTAAAAGTGCTGTGTGCTTGCCCTTTTAATAGCCTCTTAATAGATTCTCAGTGTCTCATTTTTTATATGAAACAGTTGGAAGTACACAGTGCTTTTTTAGTTTTTTTTTTTTGTTCTTGTGGCAAAGGATGTTATTATTGTCTCCATAATTCTTATTTACAGTTTTATAACCAGAAGCCAGAAACCTTTTCCTTCCTTCCTTCTTTCCTCCCTCCCTCCCTCCCTCCCTTTTTAAATAAGGTTTCTTGTAGCCAGGGCTAATAACCTTAAACTTGATAAGTAGCCAAGACTCACCTTGAACTGATAATCTTGCCTTCACCTCTGAGTTCTAGGACTTTATACTACAAACCTAGTTTTATGTTGTACATGTTAGTCAAGCACCTTACCAACTGAGTTACATGCCCAGCCTAGAAACGTCATT
The DNA here is from genome assembly GCF_000317375.1 of Microtus ochrogaster. Taxonomy (NCBI): domain Eukaryota; kingdom Metazoa; phylum Chordata; class Mammalia; order Rodentia; family Cricetidae; genus Microtus; species Microtus ochrogaster. The sequence goes on from NW_004949104.1 coordinate 10,689,940, forward strand.
TTATTTTAAGCCAGAAGAATTTGAGCTCTGTTTTATTAGTTTTATCTGTTTTATATGTAACATTCCAATGCAAGTTACACTTGTATTCTTAGTCTAGTATGCTTTTATTACCATACATCAGGGTTGTTTTTTTTTTTTGAGATTCACTGACTTACGTTAAAAATATGTTCATAAGCGAGGTGCATGTCTTTAATACTATCACTTGGGGTACAAAGGCAGGCGGATCTCTTAGTTCAAGGCCAACCAGATATACAGAGAGAAACCCTGTCTCGAAAAACCAGAAGAAAACAAAAACAATAAAAACATGTTCTTGTTTAAATAAATGAAAATGATTAAAAATAGAGTTTCTAGTTTATATTTCTACACACTAGTCTGGATTGTATATAAAACTAATTTGATGTAATTTTATGACTTATATCAGACTAGAAGATGACTGAAAGCTTGAGAATAAATATTAGATTACCTACTTTAAAAAAAATTCAGTCTCTGTAGAGACTGTTAGAACTTTCCAGTGCTGACTGTGTTTTCAAGTCATCATGGTGTGGGGTAGTTTTCAACAGCAGTGATTGCATCTCAGAGAAACCTTAGTGGCTGTGACACAGCCACTGCTCAAAGCAGAGTCCCCACAAGAATTCTGTTCTAAAGATAATCTAGCTATATAGCCTAAGCTTACCTAAAACTTGTTATTGTCCCTCAGCTTTATGGAATTACAGTTGTGTGCCATCATGCCTAACTGTAGATTGACTTTTTTGTCTTATGTACTAGGGATCTAACCTAGGCCTTGCACATGGTATGCAAGTGCTCAGATGCTGAGTTATGTCCTCTGTCTCTAGATTGACTTTTTTGTTTGTTTTTCAAGACAAGGTTTCTCTGTATAACAGTTCTGACTGTCCTGGAACTCACTCTATAGACCAGGCTGGCCTCGAACTCACAGATCTGCTTACCTCTGCATCCCAAGTGCTAGGATTAAATGCATGTACCACCACCACTCAGATTGGCTTTTAATTAACATTATCTATAACAATTCATCTTAATTTTCCAACCTGCCTCTCTGTGTATCTGCCTGCTTGTTTACCTGTTTCTCTCTCTCTCTCCCCACCCCCCATGAGGATTAAATCTAACACCTATGCATGCTAGACAGATACTGTGCCACAGACCTGTATCACCAGCCCTCTCCCTATACAACCTTCCTAATGCTGTGACTCATTAATACAGTTCCTCATGTTGTGGTGATAAAATTATTTTTGTTGCTACTTAATAATTGTAATTTTGCTACTGATATGAATTGTAATATAAATATTTTTGGAAATAGAGTATTACCAAAGGAGCTGTGAGCTACAGGTTGAGAACCACTGCCCTATACAAAAATGGAGTGGAGTACATGGGGCATTTTTTTATCCAACTGATAGTTTGGCAAATTTAAAGCAATAATTTCAAGGGACTGGAGAGATGGCTCAGAGGTTAAGAGCACTGACAGTTCTTCCAGAGGACCTGAGTTCAATTCCCAGCACCCACATGGTGGCTCATGACCATCTGGCTTCTGGCCTGGAGGTATACATGCAATCAGAACACTATATACATAGTTAAGTCATTTTTTTAAAAAAAGTAAAAATTTTGAAAATTACTTAAATTTTTCTTTTTTTGATAATATCTTGCTACATAGTCCAGGCAGGCCTTGAGTTCTTCATCTTAATACCTTTTGGATGATGTCATTATAGGGTCTTGGGATTTCAGGCATTGCTATCATAACTGTGAACACTCAAATATTTATAATAAAGAGATGACTTTTTAAGGCAAGGTTTCTATTAGAAGTTTGATTCTTCCATGTCAAGTACTTAACATTTGGATTTTATCTGGAAGAATTTGAACTTCATTCCATAAGTGAATTGGTGATAAAACGTCTGCATTTTGCTGCAACATCTTTCTTGGTCCTACTGCCTTTGGATTAGCAATAGATATATTCACTGATCTCATGGGAGAAAATGTCTTTCTAGAATTCTAGGAAGAGGTAGTTTTATTTATTTAAAAGTTTACAGTTTAAAAAACAAGCTGAAGAATAACCTTCAAGAAAATCAATTTTCCTGGACAGTTAGAGTTTTTATAAACAACTGGTTCACAGTTTAAAACAATATCGTAAGTGGTCAGAGATCCTAAATGCTGGGTACTAGTGTTATATTTCAATCTTAATGTTTAGAAAATGCCATTTTGATTATTGACTAAACATGAAAAAGCAAGAAAAAAACTATGAGAGTTGATTATAGTTTGTGCCTATAATTTTGTATTTCCTTTAAAAATCAAGCCGATTTTGTGGATGGTTCTATATCGACCTGTTCCTCTTTATAGTTAGTGAAGACTGTTGTAGGAAATTGTACAACTTAAGAAAGTGTAAATTGAGCATACCTGTGTGTGAGCTGTCCCAGGAAAAAGAGGAGACGCATGGGCTTTGTGCAGCTTGTAAGTGAAATCCCCTCTTCTCAGAGCAGAAGGTAGCGCAGATCATTTCAACTTCCTCAGACATTGGCTAAAACCAGGTCTTTGACTAAGATCCTTAAAAAAAAAAAAAAGTAAGAAATTCTCCTGCAAGGGTAAGAAGACCATTTGGTATGGTCTTCTGGGTGTCCAAGGAAAAAATAACTTTTTAAGTGGAGGCTTCAGTGATTATCTCCTGGAAGCTTCTAAAAGTTTGGGTTTTGTGAACATACCTGTCATATTATTCAGAACTCAAGATACTTACTTGTAAAGATGTATGTTTATAATTGCTTACAATTCCTCCTGTGCAGAAACTGACAGCTGGTTAAATCAATGAAAGATAAAATAGAGGCATTTTTTTCTAGGCTATTACTCTTTTTTCATACTATCACTACTTTTAATAGTACATGTAAAAATTTCAAGGTTCTTTAAGGTAGGTTTTCAATTAAAAATAGGAAAAGTAAACATTTCTGAGTAAATGGCAGGGCTTGATTTGTGGGGAATCAGCTCTAGAAAGGCTTGTGTTATGGAGTTTATATTTAGTAGTTCCATCAGTGATGCACATGTGGATTTTAGATGTTTTCTAAACCTTTTAAATGTTTATAACCTTAAGACTTATAGCTCAGGTCATAATTCTTTTGTTAACTCTTAAAATGTATTATTTCAGAACCACTCATGAATTCTTGTTTGGTGCTCTTGCTGAACTGGTTGATAATGCAAGGTATGTAGTCTTCCAGCCTCTTAATTGCTTAGAGGGAGACCTTTATGGATCATCATGACTTTAGCTCTCTGATGACTTGAGAGAAAGATGTTTTTGTTGTATATGTTGCAACTCCTAAGAGACTCGTTAGCAAAAAGTATTTTTATTATCACAGTATTTGACACTTTCTTGATTACCTTAAATTCATTCATTGCTCTTTGTGTTCCAACCTAAAAATAGGAAACTTACCACTTCCAAACCACTTTCCCTTGTGTATCAGCATCTGATAATTGTGAGAAGTAGGGGATTAAGATAGGAACTGGAGAGTCAAACTAATTGGACACATAGATTAGAGTATTAGTTTGTGTTGCCAAGACACTGTACTGCTGAATGTCTTTAAAACTAGGCCAGATTTGTGCATCTTCCCCCAAATAGTTATTTTATTACAAGTGACTACTCTTTAATCAGTATCTTCCATTGTGGGTTTTTTTGTTATTTGAGACAGGACCTCACTCTGGCTGGCCTGGTAACCACTGTGTTGACTAGGCTAATTAATGTTTACTTTACAGAGATCTGCTGACCTCTTCCTCTTATAATTATATTAACAAAATATTGTCTTGGTTTTAGTGTAAACTCTAAAATTTAGTTACTTATTGACATAATGAAGGAAGAAGAGGGTAAGAGTTGATAGTAGAATTTGAAACTTCCTCAGTTAGTGAATTTACTTGTAATTTCTAATGTCTGTACAACTGTTAGTATACTGTATACTGTTAGTACTTTTTGTGTTTTTGAGACAGGCCTTAATATACAGCCCAAGGTCCTCCTGCCTCAGTCTTTTGAGTGTGGCCATTACAGATGTGTGTTACCATACTTGACTTTTATTATTGCTTTTGTTACTATATTCTTGTTACCTGCTCATGGAAATGTACTAGATGACACATTGTTTAACTACAATCCTACATCTGGCCACTTCTCCTTCAGAGGAAGTCACTGCTAGTTTAGCAGACAATGAAAGATTAATTTCCTCAGTCAAAAGTGAGCCTGGAGATACCAGCATGTATGAGACTCTTAAAACTGTACCCAGGTCCTGTGTGTCATGCATCTTAATAAATTTGGAGTGCTTGAAATATTTCATAGATATGTCAGGGAAATTGTGTGGTCAAGTATAAAAACAAAACTTTAATATATATATATTTAAATATGCATATGTTTACTATATCTGAATTGTTCATAGCTTGACCAATTCAAAATAATATGCATTACTCTTAAAATACTGTGTATTTTGCTGGTTGATACTTTAAATTCTTATCTATATCTCAGATTTTTTTTTCCTTTTGCAGAGATGCTGATGCCACCAGAATAGACATTTATGCTGGTAAGCCAGACTTTAGATCTTTTATTGCCTAAGAAGTGAGTGGGAAATAACTGGCTTCTGGAGCCTGGAGATGACAGAATTTCTTCATGCTCTAGGTAGAAATGGGGCAGATCTGACCACATATGTCTTAGAACCCAGGAGCTTTAAGAGGGTGCTGGAATAGAGTAGTGGGAAGTACAATGATCCAGTGTTAGTCATCTTTCTGGAAGACAGGGTCTTGTTGAAATTAATCCTTCACTACTCCTGGTAACAGAGGTTTTTCCCTGGAAAGTTGCTGGTGTCAGTTGCAGAAAATTGCTGGTAATTGGTTTATAGAGATGCTGAGATCATGTGTTAGGCTTTTCTAGAGTAACAGAACTTACAGAATGAATCACACACACTATATATATAGTGAGAGAGGATATATATAAAAAGGGGATTTATTAGAATGACTTACAGGCTTCAGTCCAACTAATCCAACGATAGCTAGCTGTGAATAGCGTATCCAAGAACCCAGTAGTTGCTCAGTCCACAAGGCTGGATGTTTCAACTAGTCTTCAGTACATGCTGGAATCTCAAAGAGGTAGGCTCCAATGCCAGTGAAGGAATGGATGGGCTAGCAAGGTGGAGGCAAGCAAAGAGCAAAAGCTTCCATCTTTCATGTCTTTATATAGGCTTCCAGCAGAAAGTGTGGCCCAGATTAAAAGGTGTATTTTCCTGCCTCGAGATCCAGATCAAGGCATGTGTCTTCCTTCCTCAAAGGTCCAGATAAGAAGTGAATCCACCCACTTCAAATCAAGCAGAAAATCTCTCACAAGTGTACACTCCATTTCTAGATTCCAGTTAATTCCAGATGTAGTCAAGTTGACAACCAAGAATAGTCGTCACAAGTCCACTCCTTGTCAACTTGACATACACTCATATCTCTTTATGCTGTAATTATTTCTAAATGAAGACAATAACCAGGTCATAATAATGCCTAAATATAATGTAATTATCCCACATATAATTAGAAACACATTATATATTTAACCAGGTCATAATTATGCCTAACTTGATATAACTATCCATTGTATAACCACAAATGCATTATAAATCTAGAATAGGTGACAGTGTCCCTTGGGAGGCATTCTTTTAGTATCTCAAACTTATATCACGAGAAGGAAAGTGAAAGAAAACACAGATACCTGCATAAACACATTTTTAACAAAATAGAATACTCATGTCAACTATGATCCTTGTTTCTGTTACTGGTCATGTGACCTTAGCTCTATTTCCTCCACCTTTGCAAGCACCTCAGCAGATCTTGGTTCTTTTCCTGGAGGAGGAAAGGCAGAAAAGGCAAATCCATAGCCAGAATAAGCATCTACTCTAGTAAGGACAAAGTGTTCTTTCTATGGAGGAAATGGTCCAATGTAGTCAACGTGTCACCAGGTGATCTGGTCACCCTGTAGAATGGTTTTGTATCTGGGACTCAGTGATTGTCTCTGCTGTTGTCATATCTGGCTCTCAGCAAGCAGTAGCTGTAGCCAAGTCACTTGGTGAGTTGTGGTCCATGTTGTTGAGCCCATGTATAACCTTCATCACTGCCACCATGGCCGCTTTGTTCATTGATCCCATTGGTCAGTGACAGGAATGGCTGAGGAAAGAGGCTACTGTCTACAGAACGGGTCATCCTATCTACTTGATTATTGAGCTTCTCAGCAGAAGTCACTTTTTGATGAGCATTTACATGGGACACAAGTATCTTCACATCCTTTGCCCATTTGGAGAGATCTATGCACATACATCCTCCCCAGATGTTTTTCTCACCTAGTTCCATGATTCTTCCCAAGTCCCTGACCATCTAGCCAATCCATTGGCTCTAAGCCCATGAATCAGTAAATAATCGCACATCTGGCCATTTCTCCTTCAGAGGAAGTCACTGTTGGTTTAGCAGACAATGAAGGATTAATTTCCTTGGTCAAAGGTGAAATAGGCAGTATTTCAAGGGGCGGTACTGAGGGTACCACTTCCTGAGGTGAGGGGAAAAAAACAAACCTCGAGTATCTGAGAATTCAAAGTTCTCAGCCTCAGTAGGTTCCTCCCATACATCTCTACTCCAAGTTACAGGATCCCAGTTTCCACCAACTAATGCCCTTCCTTTAACTGTGGATACCATCCATCTGAGGCTGGAACTTGAGCTTTCTCTGTAATTCAGCCTTATAATGAGGGCTTCAGCTTGATTTTCTACAACTTGAGTTCTGTGGCTTCTGGACAGAAGATTCTCTTCTAGGCCGCACTTAGAAACTTTAAGACTGTTTTTGTGCATCTAGAACTGGTCAGTTTTATCACTAAAATTCTGAGGTACTAGAAGTTGATTGGTTTTTGTCACAGAGCTCATCCCTATCCTTTGTCAGTTCATCCAGAGATAAATTAAGCAACCAACCAGCATGATCATTTCCCTTGTTTTTCTCCAAACTGTCTAAAGTTTCACATACAGGGTCCCCAAATTCTTTCCCACTCACAGTTGGTGAACCAGGATAATCTAAAGCATTTATCTCACTATATGGTTCATACCATGGGCTTTCAATATTCTTTGAATTCCCAGGAGAAAGGATAATTGGAAAGGCTTCAGTAACTGTAGGTGCTAGCAAATTGAAAAGCCTGTTACAGATACTTAAAAGATTCATCCTTACACTTTTGTTGTTCTAGAGCCAGATTTGGTACTAAAATTTGTAATTAGGGTTCTCTAGAGTCACAGAACTTACAGAATGAATCTCTCTAGATATATATATAAAAAGGGGATTTATTAGAGTACTTACAGGCTTCAGTCAAACTAATCTAACAGTTGCTGACTGTCCAAGAATCCAGTAGTTGCTCAGTGCACAAGGCTGGATGTCTCAGCTAGTCTTCAGTACATGCTGGATCCCAATGAGGTAGGCTTCAATGCCAGTGAAGGAATGGATGGGCGAGCAAGGTGGGGGCAAGCAGACTATGATCTAGAGAGCTTCCTTCTTCCTGCCCTGTAGAGGTTTCCAGTAGAAGGTGTGGCTCAGATTAAAGGTGTACCTTCCTGCCAGATCAAGGCACCTGTCTTCCTTCCTCAAAGGTCCAGATAAGAAGTGAATCTACTCACTTCAAACCACTTCAGAAAATCCCTCACAGATCTTCCCTCCATTTCTGGATTCCAGTTAATTCCTGATGTAGTCAAGTTGACAATAGCCATTATAAAACATCTTTTTGAAATGTTAGGCTTAAAACTGGATGCTGTGACATCCTCTACTGTTTGCTCAGTTGGTTTTACTTTTATATTGTAAGATCATCTTTGTCCTAGAGTTACGGTGACAGTGACAGAGTTTTTAGTTATTGTTAATTGGCTTTTTATTTGTTTTCTGCCCATTCAATATTTATAGCAATACCTTTTTGATCATTTTGATACTAAAAACTTGAACAAGGAAATAGAAGACAATTCTTAAACTCAATTTGGCTAATGTGATATATTTTATTGACATTCTTTTCTAAATCTGAAAGATTTTCGGTCATATTTTGAGCATATGCTCAAAAAAAGTTTGTTTATGTGAATATACAGTTTTGAAAGTCTTTGTTTATGTGGAATATACAGTTACTAGATAATCCTCTTCATGGAATCATTTGATAAGTGGAAATAAACACAGAACCTCTAGTGTTGTGTTGTTAGGAAGATTTTCTAGATAAGACAAAGGACTTAGAGTAAATTATTTTGGAGAAAAAAGAAAATATAATGCCTACAATCAGCTGTTCACCAAAATTCTGAAAGCTACCTGTAGAAAAGGCTGCCAAAGTGGTAGAAATACTTTGGATTTGTTGTTGTTGTTGTTGTTGTTTGTTGTTTTGGGGCTTTTAGACAGAGACACACTATGTAACTTTCTAATCTTAGAGGAAAGTAAGAGGAAAAAGTAGTATTGTAAGACTTGAAGATGATGATTGCTAAATCTCCTAGATGGTGCCACCTTTCCAGGCCATAGCTGAGTGTGCATGCAGGAGTGCTGGCAGTTACCTCCCAAAGAAACTGACTATTCAGAAGATAAAGAAACATGAGCCTCCACTTCAAGTGATGTTGAAGGAACATATCCTCATAGTGGTCGTTCTAAGAAGTTATAAAGAAAAGGTCATCTTTATTCCCTTCTACCATCTTCATTGGATAAATTTTAGCAAGGAAATTTAAGAAAGTTAGATTATAAAAGGAGTGCTCAGTGTGCTTTCTATTTGTTTTGGGGAAAGTTCAGAGGATGAGATGAGGCCTTTGCTCTCAGAACCTAATATCTAATTAAAGAAATGGTACACTACAAATGGTTACAGATGAACAGATAAACAGTCAAGACAGTAAGAAACTGGGTATTGTAGCACTTGCTGTTAATCCTTAACAGGAGGTAGCGAGGCAGGAGGATCAGTTTACTCATCTTGACTATTTGGGGAGTTCAAGGCCAACCTGGACTCTTATGGTTTTATAGTACTGTAAACTGAATGAAGAAACTTACTTTAAAAATATCTCTCTCTCTCTGCGCATGTGCGTGCGCATATCTGCCACATGTGGGGGGTATACATGGAGGCAAGAAGAAAGCATTAGGTCCTCTAGAATTGAAGTTACAGGTGGTTTTGAGCAACTCAGTATGGTTCTTGGTGACTGAACTTGGGTCTTCTGCAAAAAGAGTGTATGCTCTTAACCACTGAGTCATCTCTGTAGTCCCATAAAACAAAAGCAGCCAGACAAAAAGAAGCTTTGAGATAAATCCTTGAACTAGGAGAACTTGAACCCACAGTTGAAGCAATAACTGCTGAAATAGCCTGACTCCTTTACCCTAACACAGGCCTAGGAAGTCAGCTCTGGGGTATTATTCAAGGGATTTCAGTGGTCTTGGGAACTTTTCAAGTGGCATTTGGCTCAAAACAGTTTTTAGATCCCAAGAGAGTCTTGATAATTTTCTGACAGTATACAACAAATGTCTCTGGGCAGGTGCTAGGACGCTGCTGCCACATGCTCCGTCCCTTATCCATTGTGAGTCTCTGTTTGACTGTTTCTTGTAGACGGAACTTGGGAAGCTTTTAATACTTTAAAAACAAGAACAACAAAAAACCCTTGTTCCTGCTGGCCACATTTCACTTGGATGAGCTAGATTTTGATAAGAAGTGTTGCCTTAGGAGAAATGTTCTCATCTACTAGGATCTTCTAGAAGAGCCTCACTCTGGACCTTTGAAGAGGCATTTATTCATTCAGCCTCTTGAACATTGAGAGATACTTATAAGTCCCTGTGGTTTATGGCCCATCTAAAATAGTATTTTAATTTGCATTAGTTTGTTTATTTAGCAGAGTGCAGTCATGACTCATTTAGTTTTACCCTGTGGGGGGAAAAAAGCATTTAAAACAGATTTGTCAGGATAGATAATTGTACAAAGTGAACTGAAGCTTGGACTCTAGGAACTAGGCTCCCAAGTAGCTTTGGGCCTTGACCTTAATTATTTTACACAGCTTCTTCTTTTTTAGTAGATGTGTTACTTTTATTCTTGTGCTGAGCAGTGGACCATGAACAACATCTGTACTGGGGAGGTTGATGTTAGTGCTTCTTTTCATGGTTTGTTTGGGTCTCCTGCTTCAGTTTCTGCCTCACTCCCTTTTCTGTTTGATATCTACATATCTGATTCCAAGACTAGTTTTCCCATTGTTTACATAGTCTTCACTGAATTAAAAGGCACCTTGAAAATTAGTATAGCCTTTTTCCTTATTTGAGAATCTTTACTCTATTGTTATTACTTGCTATGAGTTACCATATGGTGCTCGTATAAGAATGGAGGCCACAGTCTTGTGTCATGTTTCCTTCTTGTTGGCTAGGAATCCCTGCCAAAACTGTGCTGAATATCATTGCTAAAGGTCTGTAATTCTGACTAGGCAGGTCTATCCCAGAACTAAGAACCACTTGCTGAATCTTGTGTCATTTCGCTTTTCAAGGGCCCATATCTAGGAGGTGATATGACAGATATACAGATAGCTCACAATCTGCAGTTAGTCTAGAGGTGATAGTATATAAACATAGTAATTAATCTGTATGTGGCAACTGCCACCATTGTGCTTATTACTACATGTTGCATCGTTGAATGTTACCTCAGACATAAATCACAAAGGAAGGTACCCTGTTGAGATTGAACAGTTGATAAGGTATAATACATAATAGATTACTTAAATGACTTGGGGTCCATGATGTTGGACAGATGTAGTAGTATATCATGTTGATATATAAAAAGGTATATAGGAAAATAAATATGATATATAAGAAAGAAAGATATAAAAGATATGCATATTCAGTGATCTTGAATGTTAAGTACTGGTCTCTTCTAATAGATTCTCTGAAGCCTTGTTGTGAATTAGAAAGCACTAGAGAAGCTTCATGTCCTCAAGAGCCCTGAAGTTTAACTCACACTAGCTTAGTAGTACTATTTGGAGAAACTAGATTTGAACCCGTCCTTTTATACCCGGCTTCACTTTGGTTCACTTTCTGTACCCAGGTTGTCGCCCTGTAAGTGGTAACAGCCCAGTAATGGCAGCTGCTTCTTTTACAGAAAGGCGGGATGACCTTCGAGGAGGATTTATGCTTTGCTTTTTGGATGATGGAGCAGGAATGGATCCAAGTAAGTGGTTATGGTAACTGTTTCTTTTTCAGAGCATAACAATTTACTGTCAAAGTTGCTTTTCTGTGACCTCACTGTTGTGGCTAGACGATCCACCTAGGGAATGAGAAGCTGTTGCAACATCTCAGGCTTTATTACACTGTGTGTTTGCTGGGTCTTGTCTTAACATAGGAGGTGTTTGGACAACACAGAATGTCAATCTGAAATCAGTTAGATTACCTGTCTCTTGACAATGTGTTTATCAGCTTGCACAACATCCTAGAGCCGTCACTACTGAGACTTCTTCCCCTGAAACTGTTCACCATGTTCTAGTAACAACACAGGGCACTGTGGTGGTATTGATGGACTAGGCAAGGATTACTTTCTTATGCCTCATGACTGACTTTCCTTCGAGAGAGGTTTTGTTGGCACAGAGCCTTGCTTATATTTAACATGACTCACATCTCTAGCTTTGAGAAGTCTGGGGAAGAAATGCTAACTTTTTATTTCTCTTATCTGCCACTTGAGGTGATGCTGCCAGTGTGATCCAGTTTGGGAAGTCAGCCAAACGAACTCCTGAGTCCACCCAAATTGGGCAGTATGGCAATGGATTAAAATCGTATGTATATTGAAAGCCTGCTGTAGGGCTGAACACAAAATCACATGATGTGCTCTTGCTGTTCATCCCTTTGTCCCTCTAGGACTATTAACTCCGGAGCAGTGGGAGAGTCAGAAAGGAGAGATGGTTGGGGGTGGTTTAGCAACTATCTAGCTGAATTTTCTCAGTAGTTTTTGAGTAGTATGAGTATCTAAAACACTGTTCTCTAGAACTGTCTCTCTTCCTTTATTGAATAATAGATAGTTTTATCCCGTGTTTGAAAATGTGGGTGGTTCTCTTCTGGGCTGGGGTGTATTTGAGATGGCAAGGGAGTCACTTCACAATGTATCAGTATGCTTGTGCCGGACATTGGGGACCCAGAGTGAAAAAGGGGCAGTTCTGGAGCGCCATGTGTGTACATCCTCTAAGGCCATATTGTAGGAGACCCATCTTATTCCTTCAGTCTATTGGGATATCCCTTGGGCTTTGGTTCCCACTTGTTTAGTGCTTAGAATGTATTGTTTGTAGCATTAGGTCCTGCTTGTTGGGGTTTCTGTCCCACCCAGTTCCTCACAGCCGGCAAGTCCCAAAGAAAATTACACAGAGGTCTCCATAAGTTATAAACTCATTGATCCATTAGCTTAGGCTTCTTGTTAACTCTTATAACTTAGTCCATTATTCTAGTATATGTTAGCCACATGGCTCAGTACCTTTTTCAGCGGGGCAGGTCACATCCTGCATCTTCGGTGTCTGCACAGGACTGTGGAGGAATGGGCTTCTTCCTTCCCAGAATTCTCATTGTTCCATCTCTACTTCCTGTCTGGTTGTCCTGCCTATACTTCCTGCTTGGCTACTAGCCAATCAGGGTTTATTTAAGACATAATTGACAGAATACAGAATTGTCCCACACTAGTTGTTCTGGTTTTTGAGTAAAGCTCTGAGGAAAAGGTTTCTGTTTCTGAAATGCTCACTTCCAGCTGTACGTACCTTTGGGTGGAATACTATTTAGTGGAATGTGAGTTTGTGCAAATGAGATTATGACTCATGTTCCATCTTGCTGTGGAAGTGCGTTGTTTTATGTGAGAAAGGGTGGTGGTTTGATCTGTCAACAGCCTCAGTTGGGCTTCATGTGCATTGTGCTTTGGGTGTGGAGAAGAGAATGCTTCCAAAGAAACCAGGGCCCTGGTTCCTGGGCTTTCTTCTCAGGGAAGGATCTGAATGTTAATAATAAGCATTCCCCATGTGCCAGAAGGTACTGTGGCTAAAAACTTTGTATGGATGATATCATTTAAGCCACACTTCAGCCTGTGATAGGTGGGTTTTGTTAGCATTCTCAATGAAATTTAGATGTATAGGAGTGAAATGACTTGCCTGATGGTATAAAGGTGTTTATTTGAAGGGTGTATATATAAACCAGGTCTTTCTGATTAGAAAATGGCAGGGACTGTCCATTTGACTTTGGTCAAGGGTTCAGATCTCAATCCAGCCATTTAGTCACTAAAGTTGTGGCTTCTTGCAAATTGATCATACTTACAAATAGTTAGGATCACCTGTTATTGTTGCCTTGAGAGTCCCCAGACTGTGATCACAATAGGAAGCTTCCCCAGAGGATTCTGAAAATCTAAGACCTGTAAAAACCGAGGTCTCCAATAGACCTATCTAGTCCTGCCAGTTCTGCAGACTCAGCTTTACCTCTCTGACAGTTTCCTAACCTAGAAAATGAGGTTCTAAATGCTGATACTCTCCTTAGAAGCCGGTTAAGTATGACTCAGAAAGTACTTAGAAGACTGAGAAAGAACATGTACAGAGTTAGAGTGCAGTTATCAACATGTTTTGGAGGCTTTTATGAAAGTCCCTTTGAATTGGAGCCATCTAGTGTTCAAAGTTAAGAAGTTACAGGAGGTGATTTACAGTGAGAATAGGGTTTAGCAAAGGTGTTGTTTTTGGGTTTCTCTAATCAGACCCTATTGTTAGGATCAAAAACAGAAACAAAAAAGATATAAAGAAAGTCTTCTCAAGTTTGAGTAAGGGCAGTACTGTCCACAACCTGCAGGAAAAGTAGTCCTATCTTCAGGAAAAGGAGAATTGATAGCCCCCAGAGCATCTACTTAGTGTCTTGGGAATTTTCCTGAGTGCTTGGGAAATGCGACATGAGATTCATTTATGTGTCTGGCATGCCAGTCCGAATTGTATATAGAGATTAATGAGGCTTCCTACCATTGTCTACTCCCAGAGGTATTGTAAGGACTAATGAGATAATAGCCAGAAGCTGCTCAGAAAAAAAACGGAGCTAAACAACCTCATTGTTGAGTAGATAGTCTTACTGCTGCTTCATACTTCTGCTGTATCCTGTGCTGCCTGAAGATGCCTGTCTTTGCCTGCTCCAATAGAGGATTAACATGGCCAAACAGGAAGGAAGCCATTGACATTGATTGCATTTAGATTTTTTTGCCAGATGAGTTTTGTTTTCCATTGATTCTAGGGATTGTACCGAGGCCCTTGCACATGCTAGGCAAGTGTTCTACCATTCTGCTGTATGCCAAGCTCCAAACTGCCTTGTAGAAGACAAACTCGAGGCTATTTCAGAATTAGCTCAAAGTAGCAAAGCAATTCTGAGACCGAAAATGGCTAGAGTTATGGGACATGGATGTACTCCTCTTTGAACTATTTTCAAAGATCAAATTTTGAACTGGGCCTGATATCATGATCGAAGAAAAAATTAGCATTTGTGTTTTGATAAATGTTGCATTCATGCTGATTTGTGAAGGCTTGTGAGAGTCATTTTTTGACTCTTCTCTTGACAGTGTAGTAAAAAGACAGATAGAAACAGGGTGTTGCCCAAAAAGAAGATGATGTGTTCAAGGTGTCCACTGTTGGAGTTAAACGAGTGGTGTCACAGAAGACCCCATGAACCTAGAGCTCCAGCAGGTTCTCTTGTTAGGGCTGTGGCAGTAAGCTGGGAGGAAAGCAAACCTGGGACTTGTCGTCTGAGCGAATATATTCTAGAAGGATGGTGAGAAGGGAAGTTTGCTCAAGGAAGTTATAGACTAAGGAGTTAGAGACCGTTAGGAAGGCACAGCAAGGAGTGCTGGCTGAGTGCAAGTGGACAGGGGCTGTGGGATCTCTTGGGAGTAGGGCCATTGGTGGTCTTGAAGAGGGCCCTCTGGTCATACTCAGTTATTCCAAGAAGGTGCTCTCCCTTTCCAGATGAGCTTTGAGTCCTTGGGAGAGTGATCTGTTTTCTGTTTCCTTTTCAGGGGCTCAATGCGCATTGGGAAGGATTTTATTCTCTTCACTAAGAAGGAGGACACCATGACCTGCCTCTTCCTGTCTCGTACCTTTCATGAGGAAGAAGGCATTGATGAAGTAGGTTTTATCCTTGTGGCCTGAGTTGCCACTTGACATTTACTGGGTTTATCTGTTGTTCTGAGCTCTTTGAAGTTGTAGAATTGAAGAACTTGCCTGCTCTTATGGGATGAGATGGGTGGATGCATTGGTTGGAGGATGGTAAGGCAGATAATACCTTTATGTGAGAGGAAGTGAAATGTCCAGGTAAAGACAACAGCTTTTCTGTTTTTGAGAGACTGTAAAGTGACCAGAAGTGAGAGTTGGATTCTAAGCTTCTCCTTATCTGCAAGATACCCCAGTCTGTGGAGAACTGTTACTCAGGCGGGTATTTTGGGCTTCCCTAACGGATTGGAAATTATAGTTGATGGTAATAATAGGACATCAGTGTCTTTGTCCTCTGAGGATTATTTTGTGGAGTGTGTTGTGAACACATTTTCTTTTTGAGGAAATGTGTCGTGTCAATCTAACTCATGTCAGAAGCCATGAGTCAGATCCCTAACCAGGCAGGTTGTGAAGCAGGTAAGTATTTGGAAAACATTAGTATGAGCTCATTGTTAGTAGCGCCTTCCACCTGCTCTTACTAAGAGCTGCTTTCTTGCCCCAGTGATTATTACTGTCCTGAAAGACAGACTTAGAAATATATCTTACTTTTAGAATATATTGGGATTGGAAAGATGGTTTGGCAGTAAAGAGCACTGGCTGTTCTTTCAGAGGACCAGGTTCAATTCCCAGCACCCACTCCCGTTCCACAGGATCGGATACCCTCCTCTGACCTCTGGGTACCAGGCATGCATGTGGTACACAGACATACAAGCAAGCAAAACATCCATATGCATTAAAAAAAAACTTTTTTGGTAATTAATTAGGCAGTTACCTAATTACAGATGTCTAGATTATTCTCTTTGTGGTTTGGTGACTTAAATACTGAAGAACAAATGTTCTTTTCTTTTTGAGACAGAGTCTTAACTGGGTAATTCTGGTTGTCCAGAACTTGTTATGTAGACCAAGCTGACCTCAACTCATAGAGATCCACCTGCCTTTGCCTCCTGAATGTAGGAATTAAAGGTGTATACCACTGTACTTGTCAAAGAGCTGTTTCTTGCTGGGGGAGTAGGGAAGGTCTGGCCAGCTTTTCAGGTGTGAGTAATAGAGGATAGAGCTTGAGAGGGATCGAGAAAGTGTGGAAAGTAATTCATAGCTGTCACATAAGTAGATGGTCCAATTGAGAAGTTCAGTCTAGTCCCCTCTGTTGGTTAGCAGTGATTGAATTCGTACTGGTGCTGTTGAAATCTGAGTATAAATTTGTGGCAGATTAATTGATGTTAAAACTGGCATGTTTTTCTACCATTTTTATTTATCTAGTTAGTCGACTTGTTCACCTGTTAGGTATGGTTTGTTACCCTATTCAGCATATTTGGAGAGAAATATACTGAGGCTATAAAGAGAAAACTTCTAGAAGAAGATAGGACAGGAAGACAGCCTGGACTAAGGTATTCAGAAATGTTGCCTAGTGAAGGAGTCTTGGAGTCAGTGAAAACGTTCTTTTTTTTTTAAATTTTTTTTTAATTATTGATTTTATTGAGCTATACATTTTTTTCCGTTCCTCTCCCCTCCCTCTTCCATGGTCTCTATGCTCCCAATTCACTCATGAGATCTTGTCTTTTTCTACTTCCCATGTAGATTAGATCTATGTATGTCTCTCTTAGGGTCCTCAGTATTGTCTAAGTTCTCTGGGATTGTGATCTGTAGGCTGGTTTTCTTTGCTTTATGTTTAAAAACCACTTACGAATGAGTATATATGATAATTGCCTTTCTGGGTCTGGGTTACCTCATTCGATATGATGGAAAAGCATCCTTCTTAAGCTCCTGAGGTTGGTGCTGGGGAGAGAGGTGGTCTTTGGAGAACAGGACATAGTGAGATTGGGCTGATGCTCTGGGCCTTGTTTGAATGAATGGGATTTTAATCAAGCAGTTCTTAGTACCAGAATCTCTTTAGAAAAGTCTATGTGGTTGCTTCACAGTGTTCAGATTAGAAAGATTTAGAGTGGACCGGCAGAAAGGTCCTGACTGGCTGTGTAGTGATACAGTATTTGATGATTATTGGAGGGAGTAAGGAAAGGATTAAAGAGACTTGCAGGTTCTGTTGTGGCAGTTGGAGGTAATGGGCCATTACCTGGGGAATGAATGGAAGGGGACAATATGGAGAGAGGACAATGTAAGTTAGTTTGGGGCATGCAAAGTAAATTCTGGAATTTGGGGGCAATAGGCTTTCTTTTCTGTTTTTTTTGTTGTTGTTGTTGTTTGTTTGTTTGTTTTTGTTTTTCTACATCCTTAGTCCTAGACTCTGGAATTATTGGTAGCAAATAAGATCACTTAAGAAAGAAAGTAGAGCAAGAAAAGGACTTGAGAGCTAAGCAGGCCAATATTGAAAGGTGTGTGTGAGGAGAAAGTCTAGGAAGAAAACTGGGAGATGGTGACATAAAAGCTGAAGGAGAAATGACAAGTAGGAGCGGTAGGGAAAGTTAGTAATTTAAATTGGTTCACCTGGAACTGCTTAAAATTGGAAGGTATAGATACATGTTCACAGAACGCAAATAGAACTTGATTCCCTTGGTAGAAAAGCTAGATGAAATTTTTTCCTTACTTGGTCCTAGAAGGTCACTGTTTTGGATTGTATTCCAGTCTATTCTCTGCCAAGATTTCAAAATAAGATCATTTTCAGCCCAGGAGGAATGTGTCCAGACCAGCCCCTGTGCTGAATGACTTCAGCATGAAGCTTCTTTAGAAAACCAGCAGTGTTGGAGTTCCTAATGAGTTATCACCCAGGCATGTGTTAAGATACTGAATTCCTTTGTCTTATGTGGGGGCAATTGGCTTGAACCCATGAGGTGCTTCATTTGGTTTGCTGCACAGAGAATCCCTTCAGCCAACCCATGCTGAGCTCTGCAAGGACTGCTGGCTTTGAGCAAGGGATGAGGACATGATGAAGCCACTAGGGAAGATATTTGAAGGGGATGTTTTATTTTTATTTTTATTTTTTTTTTGGTTTTTCGAGACAGGGTTTCTCTGTGGCTTTGGAGCCTGTCCTGGAACTAGCTCTGTAGACCAGGCTGGTCTCGAACTCACAGAGATCTGCCTGCCTCTGCCTCCCGAGTGCTGGAATTAAAGGCGTGCGCCACCATCGCCCAGCAAAGGGGATGTTTTAAAAAAAATTAGACATAAAATCAATTTTCATATATGTTGAGGAATTATTGCAATAAAGTATGCACCTATGTAGTCATAATCATAAACCAAAGTTAGAAGTCCCCTGTCAATACCTGATCTGTGTAGTCCTCAGTGTGCCCCTGGGGAAATCACTTTCTGATAACTTTAAGGATCATCACTTGTAGTGATGAGCTGCAGGCAGGCCTGCTTTTCATCCTGCCCGGCTTCCTCATGGTTAGCTTTACACCCTAGATAACAACACACAAACTATATTCTTTTAAACACTGCCTGGCCCGTTAGTTCTAGCCTCTTATTGGCTAACTCTCACATCTTGATTAACCCATTTCTAATAATCTGTATAGCACTACGAGGTGGTAGCTTACTGGGAAAGATTCAGCATGTCTGACCTGGTGGCTGGCTCCATAGTGTCTGACTCACTTCCCTTCTTCCCAGCATTCTGTTCTGTCTACTCCACCCACTTGATTTTCTGTCCTATCAAAGGGCCAAGGCAGTTTCTTTATTAACCAATGAAAGTAACACATAGACCCTCCTCCATCATTTCCCCTTTCTCTGTTTAAACAAAAAAGAAAGGCTTTAACTTTAACATAGTAAAATTACATACAACAAAACAGTTATCAAGCAAGAATTATAGTTACAATATTTATAGCTATTTTATCTTTTATCATAACTAAGGAAAATTATAACTATCCATTCTTCAACTCCATCAAAGACTCCAGAAGGATATAATATTACCTAAGTAAACCAGAAGTAAGCAACTTCCAAAACTCTAGAAATGACAGAGACATCTTGCTGTCTGGACAGTCACCTAAAGTTCCTCTGTACCGTTGGGGCATCTATCTTCGGCCTTCAGGCCCATAGTATTCAGCAGACTCTTCCATGAAGCAGGAAATTTCAAAGACAGTTCAGTCACTTTTTGCTGTGTCCTGCAGAATGTCTCATAGACTCTTTCATAAATCAGGAACCCCGAAAGACCATCTCACCTTTAGGCAAGTTCAGCAGTCCTCTCTGCGGGTTCTCTGTCTCCAGTTTATGCAACAGTCCGGGCAAGAGCAGTTTCTTGTCCAAATGACTATCAAACTCCATAAGGAGCCTCTTCGATGCCCATCTTCCTCTCAAAGTAGCTTGGTGCTGTCAGGAGCAGACATGTCTCACTATCATGAACAATTCTAAGTTGTTAAGACATTTAAAATGCCATATTCTGTAGTCTTTGAAAGGTATGAAGAATGCCTATCTGAAATATATCTGTGCACATCTAGAAAATCTAACATGACTACAAGCTTGACTATTATAGATTATCCACTAACAACCTATATTTTCCAATTATACCTTACATTTTTAAATGAACTACACAATCACAATACCTTAATCAAGATCAGAAATGCATATACATATAACAAAATTGACCTTAAAATTATATCAATAGAGTAAAAATTATACCAATGTAAATTATTCATATCTATATCATTTCCCCCTTTAAATGTAAAAGAACATTTATAAACAATATTTGGGAAGATGGGCGCAGTTTTTTCTCTCAACTGCTTCGTGCTGAATGGGGGCGCTGTTATTTAGGTCTTTTCATGGTATAACCTGTTGCTAGGTTCATCTCAGTTGGCAGTTGAGCAAAGTAATTTTTTGAAGGTGTTCACAGCAACCTTTCAGGAGGGCGTAGTCTATCATATCATATTGGGATAGAAGTAATACACAGGGTTTCATCCTCTGTGAAAACTAAAGAAGAAACTTCTTTCCAAAGCTTCATGCCCTTAGATCCAAATTTTAAAGTCAATGTATTTTCAAAATATCTATCTTGGATTAGTTCAACAGCATTTATAAACAAATATCTTTTATCAGCTGTTGCTCCTTCCTCAGCATTCAAACAATTCAAAGTATCAAGATTCTCTGTGCATTTTCCATCTTTGTGTGCCTGTATTTTAACCTCTATTTCGTTTATTTTTATTTTTACTTTTATTTTTTGAGGCAGGTTTTCTGTATATCTTTGTCCTGGAATAACTCTGTAGACCAGGCTGTCCTTGAACTCTCAGAGATCCGTCTGTCTCTGCCTCCCAGGCATTGGGATTAAAAGGTGTACGCTACCACACCTTGAAGTCACAAAGGTCAATCTACCTCTGCTCCTTGAAGTCTCAGTGTACTACCACACCCAACTACTCTCTTTCTTTCTTTTTTAGGAACTTTAACCTTTAGCCTACACATATTTTTTAACACATAGTAAACCATTTAGAGGTTTTCTTCATCTTTGAATCTATCTTTACTATATATCTCTCTTTTTGTGAACACATGCGTCTTTAATTTAATGAGCAATATGGGTAGGATTAAAGCTGTGGCTTTGCCGGCTGGATCTAGCCTATTCCTTAGCTTTCTGCGATTCCAGCCTTGTGGCTGAGGTACCGGCTAGAACCGTGTTCATTGCCACAACTCTACAGTGTTTCAAGGTCCCTGCCAGCAAGCAAGCTGCAGCATTCTGCTCACGGACCACACTCAGTCGGACTGCCTGCCTGAAAGAGTCAGAGTTTACCCTGGCAGGATGACCCAGAAAGTCAGCATTTTAAAGCGGCACAGCTTTTTTCCTGCTACGACTGAAAACCGAAAATCATGTGTTCAGCTTTTCATCAACACCATTTATGTGTTTTGTGGCAGGACCTCTTAAAAGAGCTGCAAGGTTTTGCAGCTAAAGCTGAGTCAGGAAGCCTCTCTTAGATGAGAGCGCTTGCTTGCCTCTAACAAGCAGAGCAAACCCGAGAAATATCTGCTACCAAGAAAACATGCATTACTCTATTCTTTCCCAAGCTTTCTCAGGCTTTCTGTGGATTCAGTTGTCCACATCTGGGTGCCATTTGTAGTGATGAGCTGCGGGAAGGCCTGCTTTTCATCCTGCCTGGCTCCCTCATGGTTAGCTTTACACCCTAGATAACAACACACAAACTATATTCTTTTAAACACTGCCTGGCCCGTTAGTTCTAGCCTCTTACTGGCTAACTCTCACATCTTGATTAACCCATTTCTAATAATCTGTGTAGCACCATGAGGTGGTGGCTTACCAGGAAAGATTCAGCATGTCTGACCTGGCGGCTGGCTCCATAGTGTCTGACTCACTTCCCTTCTTCCCAGCATTCTGTTCTGTCTACTCCACCCACCTAATTTTCTGTCCTATCAAAGGGCCAAGGCAGTTTCTTTATTAACCAATGAAAGTAACACATAGACCCTTCTCCATCAATCACTTCCTTTTTGGAAGGTGTGAGGCATTGTTTGTCACTAGTGTGTATGTGTTAGTTTTTTGTACATGTACAGATGGACCGACAATGTAGAAATTATATTCCTTTCAGATAATACTGTGTTTGTGAGACTCCTCCATGTTGATGTTTGTAGCTGTGCCTTTGTTCATTTTTATTACCATAAACTATTTGTTTAGACACTGTGTTGTAGAAGGAGCAGCGGGCTGCGTTCCTGCCACCCAGCTCCCAGCCGCCTGGCTAGCTTATGCCCTGAAATAACAACACATAAACTGTATTCATATAAACACTGCCTGGCCCATTATATCTAGCCTCTTACTGGCTAACTCTCACATTTTGACTAACCCATATTTAGTAATCTGTATAGCACCATGAGGTGGTGTCTTACCAGGAAGATTCTGGTGTACGTCCATCTTGGACTGGAGCTTCATCACGTCTGACCCAGAGAGGAAATGCATGGCGATTGCCTCACTTCCTCCCAGCATTCTGTTCTGTCTACTCCACCCACCTAAGGGCTGGCCTATCAAATGGGCCAAAGCAGTTTCTTTATTAACGAATGAAATTAACTCCTCCATCACTATGTAGTGAATATTTGAGTTGTTCCTGTATATGTATGCTGGTAAATTTGTGCAAAAGTTCCTTTGGGGGTATTTGCCCAGAAGTAGAATTGCTGAGTTAGAGGTTATGTTTTGTGTTTCTAGATTAGCTAGATAATTGTAAATGTATTTTCCCTTAGTGGTTAAAGTAGAATTTTTACCAAATTAATGAAATGACCAAAGACATCCCAGATAGGCACAGAAACCTTCAAGGCACAAACTAGCATAATGGTAAGAATTTGGGGAGGGACCAGAAGCTGTAGCTGGTGCCAGACTACATAACTGAAGAGACAGGAAAGCTGCAGGTTTTGGGGGAAGGTGGTTCTGGATCCCCAATCACAGTGTTCATCTGTGCTCACCCAAAACAAAGGTGATAGTCCCATTGCCTACCTGGAATGCTCGAACACGGGAACCTGTCACAGACAATGTGGAGAAGTTTGCCATTGAGACAGAGCTCATCTACAAGTACTCTCCCTTCCACACCGAGGAGCAGGTGATGGCCCAGTTCATGAAGATTCCCGGGAATAGTGGTAAGTAGGCTTTGGACATGTAGCCCAGAGAATCTGGGAGCCCTAGAGCCTCTGGTGGTGTAGGAAGGAGCCATGGTTGGCTGGCAGAGAAAGGATTTCTGTTTCCCCAGGAACACTGGTGATCATCTTTAATCTCAAGCTCATGGACAATGGAGAACCAGAACTAGACATAATCTCAAATCCAAAAGACATCCAGATGGCAGAGACCTCCCCAGAGGGCACGTGAGTATGGCTGGAATGGTGGCAGGCCCTGGAACTGGTCTTTACTCCCTTAGGAGATGACTTCAGGGGAAAATGGAAAATCACTTTCATGACTTTCTCTTGGCAGTATTGATAGAGCTGAGAGCTCCTAACTGCTTAATAGCAGGACAATGGCTCCTCTGTGAAACTAAAACAAAGACTAATGATTCCCTGTTCCAACTCTCCCATTTGATAGAAGAATCTGAGGCCTGGGTCCTAGTGGCGAAATTGCACCTGGTTCCCTGTAAGGGCCAGCTGAGGTTTCTGTGGGGCATCTGTGCTAGGGATATGACTGGGGAGGATGTACCTGTGATGAGGGGCCATTCTGGTCAAAGTGTCAAGAGAAGCCAGGATGTGAAATGAATATTGAGGAACTGAAGAGCAGAGAGGAAGTCATTAGCTTTGGACTTACCTTGTTGTGAAGACAGTACCTCTCAGTTCCTGCTATCTCCAGGAAGCCAGAGCGACGCTCCTTCCGAGCCTATGCTGCTGTGCTCTATATTGATCCACGGATGAGGATCTTCATTCATGGACACAAGGTGCAGACCAAGAGACTCTCCTGTTGCTTGTATAAGCCTAGGTAAGAGCCTAGCTACCATGATTTGGCCTGAGAAATGGGTCCTGGCCACAGTTCTCTGGGGGTGATGTTAGGATGGTGTAGTATGAAGACTCTACACTGCTTGCTGATTGTACCTGTTTAGCAGAGAGTCTTTTCCATGGTAAGGATGGAAGTGACAGACAGGCTGCTGGGTGGTTGGCCAGGCTGGTTCTGAGATGTGGAGAGTGGCACAGGCAGCTGTCTTATCTCAAGTTCAGGGACCTAGCCTATAGGCCCTTTACAGGAAAGGAGAAGCCATGGCTTATTACTGAGGTTTGTTCCTGCTCTAAGATTAGTGATCCCTGCTGAACACCAAAGACACATCAGGAGACCGGGGACAAATTGAATAATGATTTGAATCATTTTACTAAAATGAGCTTGGATCTGTTTCATCACAAAGAGCCAGGGCAGCACCACATAGGAGGAGGCAGAGTACTTCCTGAGCTGTTCAAGTTGGCTACCTGCCCCACTACTGCTTGGCCCTCAGGTTGCTTTTTCTACTCTTCAGAATGTACAAGTATACATCAAGCCGTTTCAAGACTCGGGCAGAACAGGAAGTGAAGAAAGCAGAGCATGTAGCACGGATTGGTAATGCTACTCCCTGTGTTAGGAGGAGGGATGAAGTTGGGGCTACCGCTTGTATTAAAGGCCTGGGTCAAGGCTGTTCTCCTTAGATATCCAGTCCCTCTTCAATTTCTCCATCTCTGATGCCATCGGCACTGTTGTCTCTCTTGACTTGACTTTCCCCTCTCACTAGTTATAAGACTTAATACAGGACTAGAGTGGCATAAAACAAATCTGTAGATTCTTATTTAAGTCAGATACCAAGCCAGATACAGATTAAAGATCAGATGAAATATTTCATATTGCATACTGCTTCAGGTTGTCCTGACTCTATGACAGAAATCTCAAGGTTTCCCCCGGAATAATTATAATTTTCTTAGCTCTTTGGTGGAAGCGATTGTCTAAAGCATTCTTCAGGCTTCAGTTCATACTGAAGGTTGAATTCCCATTGAATAATTTTTTTTTTAACTATTGTAAGTCATTTGTGAAACAAAAGGGAAGTATAAATAATGCTTTGCTTAGGGTTATGATTTTGAGATAGACTTACTTACTTTATATCCCATTTTGGCCTCAAACTCAATGATCCTCCTGCCTTAGCTTACACATTACTGTAAATATAAGATGTACCATCTTGTCCATGACAGTTTTGAATGTCAGTCATTGTTTTGTTGTCTTTTTGTTTGTTTGTTTTGTTTTTTTTCTGGTGCAGTTCTGTAGTTTAGGTCCAGAGGCTGCCCCATGTGGCCCTTGTTGTTAGTATGCACTTCTTGTGTAGCAGGGATCAAGGAAGGATGACAGAGTTCTGAACTTTTGATTTCTTCTGGATTTAGCTGAAGAGAAGGCCCGTGAGGCAGAAAGCAAAGCTCGGACTTTAGAAGTACGAATGGGTGGGGACCTGACACGGGACTCTAGGGTAAGTCCTCAGTCTCAAACTCTTTCCTTGCATATGTGGCATTGGAATCCAGTATCCTGACCTTAGTAAAATGAAATACAGCTTTGAAGTTTGTCCCCAGTAAGGTCACTTTTCTATATAAAGGTATAATCTTCAGGTGTGTTTTAGTATCCAGGTGATATCATATTACTTAATGTAGCATAGAACACTTCCTCCCCTGTCTTACTGGTTATGTATTGGCAGGTGATGTTGCGGCAGGTCCAGAATACAGCCATCACCCTGCGTAGAGAAGCTGATGTCAAGAAAAGGATAAAGGATGCCAAGCAGCGGTTAGTACTTGGGACAGACCTTTGGGCTTTTAAAATTATGTACCATTTGCACTGGCAGGTTGCCATTTGCTACCAAGTTTACTTGGAGAAAAGCATCACTGCTGTGATTGCAAATGCTGGTCAGACGCTTCTGATTCTGCAGAAGGCAGGCAGAACTGACACTTAACTCACTGCTATCCTTTTCTTACTCTTTTCTGTTAATGTTGTACAAAATACCCATTGTGTAAAACTTGAAAAATAGACATTTAAATAAATGTGAAACTCCCTTATGCTTATGAAAATATATGTATTTATTTTTTTTATATGTTCATAATTTATTTTCTCTACTCATTATAAATGTAGAATGATACTATAGATTGAATTTTGTGCCTTTTGGTTCTAACTCATCAGATTGCTGACCTTAACTCTGTTTAGAGCTTCTCAGGCCCTAGGGCATGAATTCCTAGCTAATTCCTTGTCACAAGCAGAAGTTTCAGGTCACTTCACTCTAACTTGTCCTAAGATTTTCTTGACATGTCATATGAGTGTCTTCTCTTAAATATTCTTGTTAATTTTTTGTCTTTAAAACTCTTATTGTTGTATAAATCACACGTATTAGTGAACACCTTTAATCCCAGTACTTGGGAGGCAGAAACAGGTGACTTTCTCTGTGAGTTTGAGGCCAGCCTGGTCTACAAAGCGAGTTCCAAGAGTCTGTCTTGAAAAAACTAAACAAACCGAACTATTGCTGTTAACATAATTGGGATTTTGAGGATAGTATGATTATAATGTTATATTTATTCTACTATCTAACTCTCCTTGCAGAGATTTGCAGCAATTTCACAGTACCACATTCATATTTAAATCATCTCTGTTTTACAACATAAAAAAACCAGAATTCTGTTTATACAGAGGGTCACTGAACAGTTCAGATCCTTATCAAGTCTAACATCACACATTGAATGGAGATGGAAAATTTTAACATGTCTCAAAAATCTTAACACACCATTATTACCATATTGTTTTTGTGCTAATGAGTTAATAGGCTTGATGGTTTTGTTTTTGTTTTTTTCTTCTTTATTAGAGCACTCAAAGAACCCAAGGAACTGAATTTTGTTTTTGGGGTCAATATTGAACACCGGGACCTAGATGGTATGTTTATCTACAATTGTAGTCGCCTGATCAAGATGTATGAGAAAGTGGGCCCACAGCTGGAAGGGGGCATGTGAGTACTGCTCTAGGAGAGGTTTTCCAGCCCAGGGTGAATGGCGAAAGAGTTTTGGTGACAGTTGTGACTTCTTTGTCCTTGCAGGGCATGTGGTGGGGTTGTTGGGGTTGTTGATGTGCCCTACTTGGTTCTGGAACCTACACATAACAAGCAGGACTTCGCTGATGCTAAGGAGTACCGGCATCTACTGCGAGCAATGGGGGAGCACTTGGCACAGTACTGGAAGGACATCGCCATTGGTAATGGGACTGGGAGCCAGGCCTCAGCCTCTCTTTTATCTTGAGCTTTAAGATGCTTTTATGGCTTGAGAGGGTGAGTTTATCAGTTAGGAAGACGGTGAGGCTGATGAGGCCTGCTTCTTATGTAATGTGTGGGCATTCGCCTTCTAGCCCAGCGTGGAATCATCAAGTTTTGGGATGAGTTTGGCTACCTTTCTGCCAACTGGAACCAACCTCCATCCAGTGAGCTGCGTTTCAAACGCCGGAGGGCTATGGAAATCCCAACCACTATCCAGTGTGGTGAGTTGAGTAGTGAGAAGTCTTCCCCAAGCTCCTATCGTGAGGATCTGTGCCCTCCTGCTGGCCTTCTGACTTGACTAATATTCATAAACATAGCTTCCAGCAGGAACAAGATCTGTTTGACAGTGGCTCTGTGAGCACAGTCTTGAAGCTGTGTTAGTTCTCCAGTTTCTCTTAATGATATGGACAGTCACACCACCTTGGAGACATTTCATACCACAGCTGGGCCAGGCTCAATAGGTTTGGTACCATGTTGTTTCTAGAATGAATAAATGACTGAGCCTAGAGAAAGGAAGGGCTGGTGGCATTTAGATTTCATAATATTTTTAATCCTTGCTCCAATCTCTGTCCATAAGGTAAATGTATCAGTTTTGTAATAATAAATAAAGAGTGTTGAAAGTCCAGGACATCTTTGCTAAGATGAGGAGCCTGGATTCCAGTAATTGTTGATAGGTGTGGCTGACATGTAGGGAGGGGTGTTTTCTTTCTTGCAGATCTGTGTCTGAAATGGAGGACACTCCCCTTCCAGCTGAGTTCAGTAGAAAAAGATTATCCTGATACTTGGGTTTGCTCCATGAACCCCGATCCTGAGCAGGACCGGTGAGTCTTTAACAAGGATTATGATTGCTCTTCCCTCCCTATTACAGTTTTCTTTCTGTTGCTGTGTAGACATCACAGAACATCAGATATCGCAGAAGCAATTTGGCTTATACTTCCAAGTACAGTCCATCCTTTAGAGACGTCAGGAATCTGAAGTAGAACCGTGAAGAAACATTGTTACAGGCTCAGTAACTCAGGCTCATGCTTAGCTGGCTTTCTTGTACAGCTCAAGACTGCCTGTTTTGGGATTACCATCTGTAGTGGGTTGGGGCCCCCATACATCAATTAACAAGGTAGTCCCTGACAAACATGGAATGCCCACAGACCAGTCTGATCTAGGTACTTACTCATTCCAGGCTTTCTTCTCAGATGACTCTAAGCTGTGTCAAGTTGACAGTAAAGCTAACTCGACATTTACCAGCCCCACCACTGTTCCCTCCACTCTTGGGGTATTTCTTGAGGGCAGTGCTGCATGGTTTGTGCACAAGAAGGACAAATAAATGTGTCCTGTAACATACCATTTTTATACATTGGAAGCTCTGTGGTGGTTGTAAGACAGCAAGTCTCTGTCTTATCGGAATGCTGCTTTGCCACCAGTTTCTTTCCTTTACAGCTGTGAAGCTTCTGAACAGAAGCAGAAGGTTCCCTTGGGGACATTAAAAAAGGACCTAAAGACACAGGAAGAAAAGCAGAAGCAGCTGACAGAGAAAATTCGCCAGCAGCAAGAAAAACTAGAAGCTCTTCAGGTATGCCATCATGAGCAAGTGGGCAGAGCCAGCCTGTGTCAGCAGTCTGTCCAGGATAGAAGCTTTCAGTGGCTTTTGTGTCCCTTCCATGTGTTCACACTAAGGTTTTCTGACCCTGAATTCCAAACACTTTTCCAGTGCACCTTGTTGATTATTTAGGTAACAAACTATTTTGTTTATATATCCAGATTGGTCCGATGTATTTAGAATGTATGAGCATTCCAAAAAAACAAATATCCTATCATAGAAGAAATTACCACTAACTCAATAGTTTTATAACTTTTTTTGCCTCCTCCTCCCATTAAGAATTAAACTACTTTGTCTATGTATGTATTAGGCAAGCTGTAACACTGAGCTACATCCCTAAACCCTTTTCTTGCTTTTTATTTTATTATTTTTCTTTCTTTTTTTATTAAGATTTATTTATTAAATATACAGTGGTCTGCCTGCATATGTCCCTGAAGGCCAAAAGAGGGGAGCATTTTTCATTACAGATGGTTGTGAGCCACCATTGGTTGCTGGGAATTGAACTCAGGACCTTTGGAAGTGAAGCCAGTTCTCTTAACCTCTGAGCCATCTCTCCAGCCCCTTATTTTTATTTCTTTAAGTCTCATTGAGTTTATCTTTCAGGCTGGTCTTAGACTTAAGATTCTCTGGAGTAGCTCTTTCCAATTTTGCATGATGGCCTACACTTAAAAACCTCTCTATATAATTTTTAGTAGTCATAGCCAACCGTCCCATGTATATTTAATATATGCATATATTATTTTTAGTGCATAATAATTTTTTGGTAATTTGTGAAATTGAAAAGAGTTTACAAGCCAGGCGGTGGTGGTGCACGCCTTTAATCCCAGCACTCGGGAGGCAGAGGCAGGCGGATCTCTGTGAGTTCGAGTCCAGCCTGGTCTACAAGAGCTAGTTCCAAGACAGGCTCCAGCCGGGCGTTGGTGGCGCACGCCTTTAATCCC
>NW_004949104.1:10719387-10761058 GCF_000317375.1 Microtus ochrogaster
GAAAGAAAAGAAAAACCAAGACAGGCTCCAAAGCTACAGAGAAACCCTATCTCGGAAAGAAAAAAACAAAAAAAGAAGAGTTTACAAAATGTTATGGTTTTAAAAGAATTCTTCTCTGGGACTGGAGAGATGGCTCAGAGATAAAGAGCACTGGCTGCTGTTTCAGAGGTCCTGAGTTCAATTCCCAGCCACCCACATGGTGGCTCATGACCATCTATAATGAGGTCTGGTGCCCTCTTCTGGTGGGCATGCAGGTGTACATGCAGAGAGCACTCATTAAAATATAAACAAATAAAATTTGAAAATAAAATAAAAAATAGCCTTGCAGGCAATGTACTGTTTTGCATTTTTTCAGTTTATTTCTTCTCTCATATATTAACATCCCAACCAGTTTCTCCTCTCTCCTCTTCTCCCAGTCATGTGCTCTCCACAATTTTGCACATTTTCCCAGTATGTAGAAGAGTTATCTTTATATTGCAAATTTGATCAGCAAAGATTTTTTATTTTTAAGGTTGATCAAATTTTCATATGTGCTTAATGTTTCATGATTTCATATTTTTTAAATGATTTATTTTTATTACTTTAAAAATATGTCTGCCTGTACATGCACAGGTGTGTGCATGGAATATGTGCAGGTGCCTGTGGCATCCAGAAGAGGGCATCAGATTGTGGATAATGGGAACTGAACTCTGGTGCCCTATAAGACCAATTTGCATTTTTAACCAATGAACCCAATTTTGTATTTATTACAAAATTATTTTCCTTTCTTCTGTGTCTATACTTAACTAACTGAAAATGTCTTTTGCGGGGGGGGGGTGAGTTTACAGAGACAGGGTTTCTCTGTAGCTTTGGAGCCTGTCTTGGAACTAGCTCTTGTAGACCAGGCTGGACTCGAACTCACAGAGATCCGCCTGCCTCTGCCTCCCAAGTGCTGGGATTAAAGGCATGCGCCACCACCGCCCGGCTTGTAAACTCTTTTCAATTTCACAAACTACAAAAAAAGTCCCAAGTGCTGGGATTAAAAGCTTTTGCCGCCACTGCCTAGTTTGGAAATGTCTTAAGCATGCTGAATTCCACTCCCTTCTCTGGCCTCATGCCAACTTCTCTCACCAGTTCTTTCCCACCTTTTTGGTTTCCTTTTTAGAAACTCTAAAGACTTCCCCAGTCTCTCAGTTGCTGAATCAGTCACTTAGGTACCCTTTATATTTATATCTGTGTACATATAGATGTATATCTGTGTGTATGTATGTATGTATGTATATAATGTATATGAATATATACATGCATGCACACACATACTGCCTTTGTAGTGATAATAGCAAACTTTCAGAAATAGACCTAGATCACTGTCTTAGGCACATAGTGAGGGTCCAAAAAGATTGTAAAGAATTTATCATTACCTTTGTTTTGCAGAAAACCACACCCATCCGCTCACAAGCTGACCTGAAGAAATTGCCCTTAGAAGTGACTACCAGACCTTCCACTGAAGTAAAGCCCAGGGACATAAGGGAGGCGGGGCTCTTCTGGTGTCTTAAGCTAGGACCAATGTTCCCACTGTCTTTGGGCTTTTTTTAGGAACCTGTACGGAGACCTCAGCGTCCTCGGTCACCCCCTTTACCTGCTGTGATTAAGAATGCTCCTAGCAGACCCCCTTCTGTTCAAACTGCTAGACCAACTAGCCAACTTCGAAAGGCTTCGGTTATCAGCAACCCCCCAAAGCTGCCTGCTACTGCAGCCCGAGGTGAAACTAGTGTATCCAGGCTGCTCCAGCCAGCTGAGGCACCTCGAAAGCCTGCAAACTCTCCCATCAAGACTGTACCCCGACCCACCCCTCCTGTGCAGCCCCCGTCACCATCTCTACTCCCGAACTCCAAGAACCTTCGGGAGATTCCTCCTCAAAAAGCCATCAAGACTCCAGTGGTCAAGAAGCTGGAGACACCTGTTAAACATTCCGTGGTGAGACACTTTGCCTCCTCCATGTTCCAGCTTATTAGCAATGCTGTAGGGGAAAAGTTATACTAGGGGAATCCAGGATCACTGAGTCTCCATGCTTTTCTGGATGCCTTTGAAGAAGAGGAGCCTATATAGCAAGAGACTTGCTCAGAACTTACACAGTGAGTTTTTTACCCAGCAGACCCAACGTTGGTCTGCTGCAAACTTGAGTCAGCTCCATTGGCTTCTTGTTAACGTGACAGACAGCTTTGGTAGATTATGTATGGCAGTGGTCTTTGTTTGTCAAGAAGGGCTTGACTGACTAAGGTTAAACAAGAATCTTCTCTGGTGACAAGCGTTGTCAAAAGTCCACATAGTATAAGTACCAGGAGGTTGCTTATGTATGTACTAATTCTGAGCAGGAACTGACATAAGCTCTTTTGAATAGTTCTTTAGGCTGTACAAAATCTGAAGGCTGAACAGGGCCTTCATGCTCCTACTCTCCTGATCTAGGTCACCTCAGGGCGGAAGCGGAGTCTTGCAGTCTCTGATGAGGAAGAGGCTGAAGAAGAAGCTGAAAAGAGGAAAGAAAGATGCAAGCGAAGCAAGTTTTCTGTGAAGGAGGAAAAGAAGGAGGCAAATGAGGTGGGTGATCACATGAGGCTCACAGGGATTGCCTCCCTGGGCCTCTGCCAGCGCCCATTGTGTTCATGACCTAAGGCTTTGAGCCTAGTTGACCTCTTAACCTGTTACCCTGATGAATAGAAACATGGGGCCAGGTAGGATCTTGAGGTTTGTTCTAATAACGGGCCAGTATATATGTGCGTGTGTGCATGTGTGCGTGCGTGCGTGTGTGCGTGTGTATACACCTAGGGGCCTAGAATCACTTGAAATGTGTCTCTTGCCTGATGTTTTATTCATAAAGGTGGTGGAAGGGTAGATACCTGGGACAGCATAAAAAGACATGTTATAGCTGGTGACCATGAGTAGCCAGTAACACAAAAGAGCCCTCATTGACAAACAGTGACCACTTGAAGAAGCTTCTAATAGACCGTTCTCCTCGCAGCTCTCAGACAGTGCTGGGGAAGATGACTCAGCTGAACTCAAGAAGGCTCAGAAAGGTAAGTTTAGGGAGTCCTGTCAGCCTGTTTTGAAAAAGGAAATAGAGCCTTTACTGTCTGTCAGTAGCTTCCTCCTTAAGTTAACAGCTCTCTGGGCTTGGTTTCTATAGTTGGTCCAGCTTTCCCTTCATGATGTTTAGTTTTACTTGTGATGCTTGAGATTTTTGAGCAGACATGCATTAGATGGTCCAGTTTGGCCTTGAGTTTGTAATCCTCTGGCTCAGTCTCCCAGTGCTGGGATTAAAGGCACGAGCCATCATGCTTGACTTGTGGTTTTCTGCTTTTGGGTTTTTTTGTTTGTTTGTTTTGTTTTGACACAAATTCTTTGGTGTTTGCCCTTGGCAAGTCACTCATCCTGTGTCTTGGCTCTATGACAGATGGGAGAATCCGCATTGCCAAACTTCAGAGTGCATACTGGGGGACTCACCTCGGGACCTTTTACAAGTACAGCACTGGCTAAGTCGGGAGCACTGATGTAGTTCTCTGATTTTCACTTGTGTTTGAATTCTCAGATAAAGGGCTGCATGTAGAGGTACGTGTGAACCGGGAGTGGTACACAGGTCGTGTCACAGCTGTAGAGATGGGCAAGAATGTGGTCCGGTGGAAAGTGAAGTTTGACTACGTGCCCACAGACACAACACCAAGAGACCGCTGGTAATGCCCTCTTCTGGGATGTCAGAATAGCAGAAGTTAACTAGGGTAAAGGGAAGCGGTACCCTCATGTCCTTCCTAGCAGCCTGTTAGGAGCTTAGGACAGACATGATACTCTCTGTGTCCTCCATAGGGTGGAGAAAGGCAGTGAAGATGTACGACTGATGAAGCCACCTTCTCCAGAGCATCAGAGTCCTGACACGCAGCAAGAAGGTGGAGAGGAGGAGGAGCCTGTAGCCCAACAGGCTTCGGCCTTACCAGAGCCGTCTACCTCTGATGGTCTAGCCATTGAGCCTGACACTACTGCCCCAAGTACCAACCATGAGACTATTGACCTCCTGGTCCAGATTCTTCGGTTTGTGTTTCTTTGCCTTTTCCTTAGGGCTGACAATAGTTCACTTTTCCCATGCTATTCTGAGTTCCTGTCCTTCCCTTTTTTTCCTACTTAGCAATTGTTTGCGATATTTCTTGCCTCCGAGTTTCCCCATCTCCAAGAAGGAGCTGAGTGCTATGAATTCAGAAGAACTAATATCTTTTCCTCTGGTGAGTCTGGCCTGATCTTTGGTTTCTTATTACAATCTCATCATTCTCCCTTCTTACTGAGGGAAGATTTGAGAAGATAGGACTGGTGTATAGGAAAGAAAGCTAGCTTCACCCCTTGAGGCTCCTTTTCAGATTTAGGATACGTGCATCTCTTTTCTTTTTCTCAAGTCTGTCCTAAGTAACACTAATGAGATTAGACTCAGCATACCTAGAACTTGAGACTTGGAGAGAGGAAGAGGGAAAGTGGTGGTATCTGGAGATGAACAAGAGAACTCAAGAGCCCAGAGGACTCTACTGGCTTTTTGCTTCTGCCATTTTAAGATTTGCTAGAGGTGGACTTGCTGCTACTAGGTAGCTGGCCATAGCCTGAGAGAAATGAATGTTGTGGCAGTGGCCAGAGAGCCTTAGCAACTTGGTAGAGAGGGAAAACACCAAAAAACCCTAACCAAATAAAACAACTATGGCTTCAGTAAGTGCCTGCTTTTGTAAGTGCAGAGGACTGTTTGGAGGCGAGGGCAGGAGGCTTTTGTAAGCAGCAGCAGGCTGAAAGATTTGATGATATGGTGCATCTTTGGGTATCAATCTAAGCCTCATTTTTATGTTGGAAATGGTTGAAGCCGAAAGAATTGTTGATCTGAACCATGCCCAGGGCCAGTTAGCAAATAATAATGGGTTTGTAGACTATATGTTGTGTAAAATTACTCAGCTCTGCAATTATAGCATGAAAGTATCCAGAGGCGTCCATCAAAGATAAAGCTTTATTTACAGAAACACCCAAGTTGATTTTTGTCTGCTGTTCTGGCCTTTATGGGGGCACTTTTAGTAGCATGTCATGCCACATTCTTGTCTCACAGCAAGCCCAGCCCAGACTGTGGCTTTTGCCCTTGTTTAGACTGGGCTCTCCAGAGGCCCTAGGAGAACAAACATCTTCTACTTGTTACTTTTGGCATCAACTTGTGAAATTCAAAGCAAAAGCCAGAGTACGGCAGGACCTCAGCAGTAAGCACTGTCGCTCAGCCCAAAGAGAATCAGTGTGATTGTCCAAGTCTAAAAATAATATCTAGCTTGTTTTTGTAAAAGTAGTAGTACACAACTTTGATCTTCTGGTTGCAATTTCTAAAACCAAACTTTCAATTTTGTTCATTTTATTCCTTATCAGTATGTAAATGGTGCTCTTCAGTAATTTTACAATTAAAAGTTTAATATAATTGTCTTCAAGATATTTGCATTTGGCTTAAATTTTATTTTGTGCAGCCAAGATATTTTTTATGTAAAATGTGAAGTTTCTGTTGTCATCATGGTGTGAGATCGTAGTGTAGATTGTAAGCCCCTCAGTGCAGCAACTCACACAGCCTTCAGAGAAGCAAGTAAGTGCACTGGATAGCCAGGACCTGTGGTAGTTTTCCTGTGAAGATGATTTCCCTTCTCAGTGACTGTTTCTGAGCAGGTCATACTGGGATACGACTTAAAATTGTTTTTAGCTACTTTTAACCACTTCATAATAAAAGGCTTTGTTGTACAACTAAACAAATCTGGGGATAATTGCTGTTGGTAGGTGCTTGGTAGCTCTTTGATCATAACACGATGTTGGATATACAAGTCCTGTTCTGGAGTTAGAAAGGTGTGATTAAGCTAGAATGACTCCACAGTCCTTTTTAGCTGTGTGGAAGGTAAGCCAGCCTTGCAGTTTACTAAGCACTTTGCTGAGTGCACTGTACCCTCATCCTTGTGGTATCCCCAAAGGACTGCCACTAAAATCTTGGTTCTAGAAGACTGCGTTCCCCAGTACTGAAATAAACCCAAGTTACTTGTGAACTTATGGCCCTATCATGTTTCCTTCCACAGAAAGAGTACTTCAAGCAGTATGAGGTGGGACTCCAGAATCTGTGTCATTCCTACCAAAGTCGTGCTGACTCACGGGCAAAAGCCTCAGAGGAGAGCTTGCGCACCTCTGAGAGAAAGCTTCGTGAGACAGAAGAAAAGTTACAGAAGTTGAGGACCAACATTGTAGCACTCCTGCAAAAAGTACAGGAGGTGAGCCAGCAAATCCCTTGGAGAAGCTAGACTAACTGGTCTTGGAGTGAGGCTGGACTTTTCACAGGACTATCCACCCACAAGAGTCTGTTTTCAGCCCTGGCTGCTCTGAATCCTCACAAGAGGGCTTGAAGTGATAGAGCTGCCTGGGCCTCGTCCCAGCCAGACCCCACAGACCGTATACAGTTTGCTTTGAGAACCCTTTAAGCCATAAGCAAAATTCTTACTTATCTAAATGGGTCCCAGGTGGGGTTGAGTAGTGGAGAAGTGGGATGTTGCCCTTAGGGGTCTGGTACGTCTTTCTTCTACACAGTAGACTGAGGCAGGCTGGTAAGAGAACCTAGAGCTGCGAATGGGATGGTCTCAATCCAAGGGGAGGCTACTAGACTAGGATGGACTCTGGAGACTGGGATCTGACTAAGCTGTAGTAGGGAGTTATGGATGGTAGGAGAGGCAGGACCTCTAAGTATGTGGTTTGAACCCAAGAGCGGAACATTACTGGGGGATGTGGCATAGTCCAATTTTCAATATAAGACACTAGGTGGAGGGATGCAGAGAACCTGGCATTCCTGGGCATACACAATGAGTTCTAACAAGGGATAACAGATTTAGAAACAGGGCAGGAACAAGAAGCAGAGAGCTGGGCAAGAGAACAGAATGGAATTCTGGCCTAGTCCTAACCCCCAACCTGTTTTCCTGCTCCAACTGACCCCCACCCCACTCTGTTCCAGGACATAGACATCAATACAGATGATGAGCTGGATGCCTACATTGAGGACCTCATCACCAAAGGGGACTGAGGAGCTGGGAGGCAGATAATTCCTCTGCACACCTGCCTCAGCACAGCAGCTTCTGGGGAAGGGGATTTCATTAGTGAGTTGGTGGACTTAATCTTGGTTTGACTCATGTGGGCCATTTGTGCTTTGGGAAGGAGATTCCTTGAATCTTCCTCCCTAAGTTTACATAAATATTTATTTTTTAAAAGAGAAGATGTTAATGCCTGCTGTGAGACTGTTCTTTTGTGTGACTCTTGAGGAAAGGGCACAGAGTCTGAGCCATTGAGCTCCTGGAACCTCAACATAGGATGAAGCAAGCACCAACCTGAAGTTGGAGAGGCTCCGAGGACAGGAAGATCAACAATGGGATATGAAAAGTATGTGGCCCCAGAGACTGAGATCTACAGGACCCACAAGGGGGTGATCAAAGCAGGTCCAATATCAGAAAGACTTCCTGTAGCAGATCTCCTGGTGTCCAGTCGGGGCTCAGTAGGCTACCTGAGCAGCTGTCAGAGTCATCCTGGCTGTGTTACCCAGGCAGCTTGGAGATGATTCTTGATGCTCAAATTTCCCAACGCACCACCTACTCTGTTGCTGAAGGAGCCATTTCTCAAGTCAACCACACTGTCCAAGCTCAAACGTAGACAGCTCTGACTGGTCAAATTGCTGGGCTGGATAGCACTCTGAATGTTGAACTCCAAAGATTCTCAGGGTGTGCAGGTGTGAAAGAGCTCTCTGGAGGAGGAGGCTTCCTCAGTGGTGCTAGTTCCTGGAAGCCTTTGCTGCTGCTTTTCTACTCTGTCCTTTGTGGGCTTCAGAGAGCCCAGCACCTCCCATGCTCTGAAACAGTGAGGAGGAGGTGGACCATGTGCTTCAGACAACTATTCAGAACCGAAAAGGCAAGAGTTTCATCTAATGGCCATTGGGAGAATTCTGGTTCTTGTCCCACCAACTCTTCACTTCTGTTGAAGACCACTGAAGATAGAACTGTGACTTTGTACTCCTGATCCAAAACACTTTGGGTTTTGTTTCCTACATCTACCCACTTGCCATGGTGTTTGTAGAAGATGGGGAATTGGTGAGGACTATGCACATGTGGCTAGAAGTGCCTGCTTGGGTTCTAGGCTACCCCAGACTATCCCATCTGACAATTCCTGATGCAAGATTGCTTGGGTTCTAGGCTACCCCAGACTATCCCATCTGACAATTCCTGATGCAGGATTGTTTGGGTTCTAGGCTACCCCAGACTATCCCATCTGACAATTCCTGATGCAGGATTGCTTGGGTTCTAGGCTACCCCAGACTATCCCATCTGACAATTCCTGATGCAGGATTGTTTGGGGGGGGGTATCATTCAGAAGTAGTCCTTTTCTCTGGAACATTCTCCAATAGAAGGATTTCCTGTGTTGGTGCACATAACCCCCAATCTAACTTTCTGTTGACCCTATCCAGGCAGTATGTGGTCCATTTTTGTCTCTAAACCCGCTGTTTAAAGAAAATTGGTCCTGCATTTTTACTGGCAGGTAATACTTCTTTTTTTAACCTACACATGTAATCAAAACATGTTACCATAAATTTCTACTGGTGAGACTCCTTAAGTTCAGTACATTCTTATGCGAAATACAAGATCTTCCTCTTCACCTGTTACATATCCACTGTCTTTGTTCTTAGCTTCACTTAACATCCACAGACACAGAACAACTTCATTTCCTAGATGTTTTATCTTTAAAACATCTTCTGGATATACTAAATCCAACCTCAGCTTTTCTGAATGCTGCTTGTTCCTATGCAGAGGTCCTACTGTTCTGATGGCAAGATAAAATGTAGGGTCTTTCCTGGGAACAGCATGAAATAGCTGACCTTGGAACTGATTGATAAGGTATCCACCGGCTCTAAAAGAGAGGGATAGGGTTGAAGATGCTAAGTGACATGTGGACATGGTAAGAATTCCCTTATGCCGGGCTGTGGTGGCGCATACCTTTAATCCCAGCACTCAGGAGGCAGAGGCAGGCGGATCTCTGGGAGCTCAAGGCCAGCCTGGTCTACAAGAGCTAGTTCCAGGACAGACACCAAAGCTACAGAGAAACCCTGTCTCGAAAAACCAAAAAAAAAAAAAAAAGAAGAAGAAAAAAAAAAAGCACTTATTACAAAGGGCTGAACATAAAAAGCAAGGCTTCTACATGATCCCCATGTTTTCCCTAGAGATCAGATTATTCATCTTGGATACAGCAAC
Organism: Microtus ochrogaster; assembly: GCF_000317375.1. Taxonomy (NCBI): domain Eukaryota; kingdom Metazoa; phylum Chordata; class Mammalia; order Rodentia; family Cricetidae; genus Microtus; species Microtus ochrogaster. The sequence goes on from NW_004949104.1 coordinate 10,728,678, forward strand.
ACATCTGCCCTCTTGGGTTTCCTTAGGTTTTTCACCAAGTATGTCATACTTTGTTTCAGAGTGAGTCTAGTATACGTCAACTTTGTTCTGAACCATCACAGGACATTTCATTATCTTGACTGTGTTGTCATGTAACAGTCTGTGAACACTTGTGTTTCTAACATCTGTGAAAAAAGCTGTGGTGTGTGTATGCTTTTATCCATTACTTGTATAGAGGGTAAATTCCAGAAAGGACATCAGATACATTCCCATTCTGCTCCCAACAGCTTCAGTTGTAACTCATTAATAGTGGGTATCTCCAAAAGTGATACTGGGCATCACAAATGTGATTGGACATTTTCATTGGCTTGCCCGGGTGGCTTTTTTTTTTTTTTTTTTTGGTGCAGAGGTATATGTAGTTCTGAATCTAGGACTAGGGATCTTTTTGTAAATCATGAGTTTGCAAAATCCTCAGGAAAATAACTTAGGATTTAGAATTTCCAACCCCATATTGGGAGTAAAATACTGTCTACTACCAGGAAAAGACAAGAACATGACATTTGTTTTCCAAGAATTAGTACAGGCTGAAGTCCAGTGAAGTGGGATGCCCACTTCATTTCGTCTGTCTGAGCGACACTGCTTTTTATCTTATAGGTTCATATTTCCCATGTTATCAGCACCTGGCTGATAGTTGGCACCTTTAGGGATCAGTAGTAAGTTAAGCCAGGTAAGACTCCAAATTTGCCATTTACAAGAACTCAAGTTTGGCCTGAGTGTTTTGTACCTCTTCTGGCTACTTGGCTCCTATTTGGAAGGTCATCCAACAGGGTTGGGTGAGCCTGAAACATGCTGAGAATTCTACTGCAAGGCTCTGGATTGTAACTGCAAGTTACCACTTCCTGCATAAACATTAAGAGGTGTATATTAATTACAAACCTTGGCCTATTAGCTCAGTCTTATTAACTAGCTCTTACAACTTAAATTAACTCATTTCTATTATATACTTTACCACGAGGCTTGTGACTTGTTACCTCATGTCTGTGTTCTCCAGTAGCTGCTGGCATCTCTCTGATTCTGCATTCTTTATCCATCTGTTTTGATTTCCTGCCTAGCTATATTCTGTCCTGCCATAGGCCAAAGCAGCTTCTTTATTAGCCAGTGGTAATAAAATATTCACAGCATACAGAGGGGCATCCCACTTCACTGGACTTCACTGGAGATGGAACCTAGGAAGCTCCATGTGCAACAGCCACACTGTACTGGCTTTGCAGGGTCAGCTTGACCCAGAAGGCAGGACTCCAAACAGGTTCTGCCTTCAGACTGCCAGTTCCCTTGCACTGCCTAGGGACCCTCTCTACGATGGCAGGGATGGTGAGGCAAGATGTTCAGGTGCCAGGGCCACTGCTGGCTTCAGCAGAAACTTCCTTCTTGCAAGGTAAAAAGGTCGTTCTGCTCCTTGTTCCTTAGGGGGTTACATTGCAGACAGATCTTCTAGTTTAATAAAGCCACAAGGACAGACAGGTTCCTGCTTGAGAGTTAGCCCAGTGTTTCTAAAAAGTCTGGAGCTGTGGGCTGAAACTGGAATGGGGGCCAGAAACCGCTTGCTGTCTTGATCCCAATTTTTGCTTGTAGGGTTCTCTGCACTCTACCAGCTACCTGTAGGCCTTCAGGTATTTACAGAGTGGCCCACATAAGGACTACCATCATCAGGTCAACTTCATCAGTATCCAAAAGGGAGGGCTGGACTTCCATGCAGCTTCTGCCAGACCTGTGCCATTTCCTGGGGTGCTTGTCCTCAGCAGTTGCCAGCCAATACCTGGAAGGGGGGGGAGGCTTTTACCTTGAGAGGGCAAAGAATCATAAAGATTCATGTCCTCGACCTTCCTGGGATATTTACAGGATTCTCAGGGTCCCCTGCAGTCCCCTTTTAAAGCTGTGGCCAGCTCTACTCTGACTTACTGTCCTCCGCACCCCTCCCAGAAAGCCTCCCCAGTAGTTTGGTCACTAGACTGGCCTTGGGGTTATTCAGTGGGTACTGGAGAGGAGTCTGACAGCCTTTTTCTTCCGTTCTTTTGTGATTAACCATCAGCTACCATGGCACCACATTTGCCCAAGGATTGATTATATAATCCAGAGGACACAGCACTTTAGTAGCCACTCATCTCTCTGGAGGTGACTAACATCCAACACTGGCCTCCTTACAACTGGCCAATAGAGGCATTCTGTGGAGTGTACCGCCCCCAATCCAGACAGCATCTACACAAAGTTACACAGATGACAGCAGACTGGCCATTTGAAGCAAGCCGAACCATACAGCCCTTCCCATGTCCACCGTCTTGTAGAAAAAAAGCTCTTGGACAAAAGAGTGTGTAGGGTTACCTGTAATGATCCTCCACAGAAAGCCGAAAAAAGACTGGAGCCGTGGCTCCGCAGTTAAGAGCTATTATGGCTCTTGGACAGGACTCAGGCTTTGGTTTCCAGCACCTACAGAAGGCTCACAGTTGCAGTTTCAATGCCCTCTTCTGCATCTGAGGGCATCACACATATATGTAGTGCACAGACACACTCGAGGCAAAACATTCATACACATAAAGTAAAATTTTGGACCTTGTTCACCTGTAAGATAACCCCAGGGTTTGATGAGTCCCTCGGTGCTTATAATTCAGATATAAATTCTCTTGTTGAGTGAGCCTCAAATCTGATCAGAGAGCAACTGGTTACTCCCATAACAGACTGGCCACTATTGCACCTGTGGGTGCGTTTTGCCTGGCTGGTCAGGACCTAGTTTTATTCCTAGCACCCACATGGTGGCTCTCAATTGTCAGCAGATCTGATGCTCTCTTTTGTCCATTATGGGCACCAGGCCTGTATGTGGTGCATACACACACATTCAAGAAAACATTCATACACATAAATAAAATTTTAAGAAACTATTTTAAAACTTTGTCCAGTATATCTAGTTTTCCTTTTTTTAACCTATTATGCATTTTTAAATACAACTGGGCATGAATTTACCACCTAGCAGTATGTCTTTTATAAGTGGCTGCCTTCTATTTGATATTGTCTTATTTGTATTTGTGAGGAAACATTTGATAAGGATGGAACACAGGACCTTGCACATGCTCTAAAGTGCTTTACTGAGCCACCTCTCATGCCTGAGAATTCCTTTTAATGTCATCAACTGTTTTACAGAGGACCCAGCTTTGATTCCCAGCACTCATATGGCAGCTCACAACAACCTGTCTGTAATTCCAGTTCCAGAGAATGAGGATCCAACACCCTCTTCTGGCCTCTGTGAGCACTCATGCACAGACACATGCAGCAAAAGGATCATACACATAAAAAAATCTTAAGGTAGTTACTCTGTTACTGTTATAATGTGTAGGTTAAGTGTTGAGAGTTGTCTCTTAGGTATCATCTCCTCCCCTCTCCCTGGACCCTCCAGGTTTCTTTCCTGTATAGATGATTCTTTTAGACAACTGCTCTGTCAGGAGCAACAATTTGGGCTCTATAGTTTGGGGAAAATTAGGAGTTTCCTGGGTCATTCCATTCAGTTCTTCCCAGGTTCATCTCTAGGGCCCCATCCCAAGTTAACACTTCTCCACAACCACACCATCTTTCCGATGTCCTTGCACTCCGCGGACCACTGAAACACTTTGCCTCTATGGTCTACGTACATTCTTTGCTGTTGTTGTTCTGGCTTCTTTGCTGGCTTAATCTGTGCTCTGACCCAGCAAATATCAGCATCGTACTGCACTGTGTGTGTGGTATGCAGTTGTCAAGGTGTACATGCAAATGTGTGTACACACCTGTAGAGGCCCCACCTGGATGCTGGATGTCTTCCTTAAGCACACAATGTTGAGGCAGGGCTTCACAAATGAACCCACATTTGCCCATCAGCTAGTCTGGCTGGTCAGCTTGTTCCCCGCCACTCCAGCACCCATCTCTGTTGCCTCAGTGCTGGACCTGCAGTTGGCTGCCATACTTGCCTGGACTTCATGAGTTTTAATCCTTTTGCTTGCAATGGCAAGTGTTTGATCTTCTGAGCCATCCCCCAGACCCCTTTATTTTACTTTACTACTCCAGGAAGGGTTTGTGTAGTCTGGTGACTTGAGGTTTTGAGTGGGAGACCCTACCAACCCAGTTATCACGGCAGCCCTGCCTTTTCCTTAAAAATACATTTCCTACTCAGAGGGGCTTTCATCCAGGAACCAGACAATAGGTCAATCTTTCTAGAACACTGCGCTATTACTCCCTGTTCAGAGCTCTGCCAGGCCATTCCTGGCTCTTTGCGTATCTCTGTGCTTCAGTGTACAGGCCTTAGTCCTCTCTGGACGGTGCCCAGTGTGGCTTGTTCCCTCCCTTGCCCTCTGAGTCAGGTCCATCCTGGGGATGCTTCTGCTCACAGTACCCAGCGATGGAGCAAGGCTGGAAAGGCTCTCTACGGGGCCCAGTTGGAGCCTGTGGTGTTAGTGCCCCACCCCACCTCTTCCCTCACCTGGCCTCTTTGGTCCATGACTCAGAAGTCAATGATCTGAGTCGCCTGGCAACAGGGCAATAGATGTTGCCTAGGCCACAGTGGTCAGGCAACATGGAACTCACCAGACTTTATGGAGCCGTGGGACTCATGGCCAGAGTGCCTCTACCTGGGCATTTCTGGGAACAAACGACCAGGGGCCAGTTCTGCACCATGGCTCTGTTGATACAGGGTTACCTCTCCTCTGGTCAGCTGGTGTTCCCTCTGTCCACTGAGACTATCCTATCAGGTCTTACCCCAACCCCCACCTCACCCCACTCCTTTTGCAGCTTGGGAATTGAGCAGAACAGAGCCCCATGCCTCCCATGTCCCCACATGGCTGTCACCTTTATTAGCCACACTTCATCTAGCCACAGACAGATTCTGGGACAGGGTTGTGGAAAACTCCAGAACCAAGGTTTTTATTATGGTCAGAAGGTACTTGCTCAGCCTGCTGGGAAGAGGCACATTCCAGCTCTGAGGGAGACCTGTGGCCCTGCCCCTCCCCCTCACTCCCCCCCCCCCCTGGAGTGGGCACTGTAAGGCATTCACACTTGGTGTTTTCTTGCTTTCTTTTTTCTCTTTCTCTTTTTTTTTTTTTTAGATAAAAAAAAAAAAACCAGCCCTGGAGTAGAAAGAAAAGTCCTGCAATGATGAACTTTCCAGACCAAACTGAAGTGGGTGGAGTCAGAGGGTCTGAGGAACAGGGTTCATTTCCAAGGTTGGCAGAAGCCGCTGGGAGGGAGGGGGTCCAAGGAGAGGGTGTGGGGTCCAGCTGACAGGAGGCCAAACTCAGACAGGTACACCCTGTCTTCATCATTTTTCACGTTCACAGATCATAGAAATTTAAGCAAAATAGCTATTTTATATATATTTATATATCATATATATATATATAAATTAGGCAAATAAGATGTCAGGAGTGCTGAGATGAGGACCCTGATGCCGCCTAGGGACAAGGCGGGAGGCCAGGTGTCTGTAGAGCCTAGGTCACCAGCCCAGGCTAACTGAAGGGTTTGTTCCTTATTGCTGATTTGGGGGCCTGGATCTTGGCAGGAAGCACCTTTGGGCCCTGCCTTTCAGCCCTTCTTGGCCTTCTGGGGACTGGGGCACTGTCCCAGCATAGCCAAGGCCTGGCAGGGGCTGCTGCTGTCAGCTCACAGCGGGGGATGCCTCCTTGCTCCCACTGTGGGCTGTCTGTCCCCACAGGGACCCCACACACCCGTGCAGGTCGGGCAGGCTTCGGGCTGTCTCTGTGCCTGCAGACCGGGAGCATGAACAGTGCAGAGACACAGCCCAGCTGGGTTTCAGATGTTCCCCACTCAAAGGGGCGGGGCTTCCGTATGTCTTTAGAAGAGCGCTTCTCGCCAGGACAGTTTCAGGGCAAGAACACACGCTTGGAAAGCTTGTCTTCTCAGTCATGTGCTAAAAATAGTTACTAAACCTCATTGTTAGAAAGAAATGGAGTTTTGGTTTTTTTCTTAAAAAAGTCAAAAGAGGCTCCCTAGGAGGGGGTAGTTCTTCCCTGGATTGGGGTTAGTGACCTGAGCAGCCCAGGGGCCCAGTCAGCCGGCCTGAGTTGTGGTAACTGGGAACTAGGGTGCCCATGGGGCCCAAGTCAGTGATAACAGGCTGGCGACCTGGGGGCTGGAGAAAACCTAGGTCGGCCTTTATCCCTTCCAGAGAGGGAGCCCCCTTTCAGGGGGGGAAAGTGTGTGAATGTGTGTGCGTGTGTGTGTGTGTGTGTGTGTGTGTGTGTATGTATGTGTGTGTGCGCGTGTGTGTGTGTGGTCCAGTACTAAATTGGGTGCATTAAAGAAAAGGCTGAGGCTGTGCAGGCGCCTGTATTTGTCGCAGGAGTGGCTCAGAAGATGTTGGGGCACATGTGCCAGTCCTTCTTCTCCTTGGCCTCCCAGTAGCCGCCCTTGTACATGCAGGCCATCTCCCCGGTCAGCGGGTCCAGCCTCTTCTCGAACCACAGTGGCGCATAGCTGTCTGACTCCTTTTCTGCTCGGCAGGCACAGCGGGTGGGGTGAGCTGCCTGCTGCCCTGGCCACCTTCTCATCCCCCCCATTCCCCTCCTCATCCCCCCCCCAGGGGATCATTCCTTCCCATCCCACCCCCACCGCCATGTGCTGCCCTGGGCTCACCATCCTCGCCTCCGCAGCCCGCCGCGCACGTCTCCATGCGCCTTCGCCGGTTTAGGCGCTGCTTCTCCTCCAGCCGCTGCTTCTCGGTGTTGGCCTCGTCCCAGCGTCCCTTCTCCATCAATCTCTGGTCAGGCCGCAGGCGGCTGTCGGTGGGCGCTACGCCGTCCTCTTGTTCGTTGAGGGTCAGGGCCAGCTCCGAAAAATAGTACATGTTCTCTGCGTTCTCCCTGTGGAGGCCACGCGGCAGCGTGAGCTCCTGCTCTCCCCTGGCTTCCCCAGGAACCCAGCCTGCAAAGGCCATCAGCTGGGTCGGACGCGCCCTCCATAGCCCTCACCTGGCATGCTCTCTCCCACCTGCAACTGCTTCTCTACGTGGAACTTTTAAGGGATTTGTTGTTTTTTTTTTAATCGATGCCTCATCATCGCAAGGTTTTTCCTTACTATTTTGTTTTATTGAGCGTCAGGCACAGCCAGGTCGGTTGCAGGACCTTGCCAACTTTGACCATCTAGGTCATGGCTGCCTGTGTGTTCATTGGTTGGAGATAAAAGTGTGTTCATCTTCTGGGTTTTCTGCTTTATTATGCACTGTGTTCCTCCCTCCGTGGCTGGAGCTGCTTCTTCCACTTGCTTTCTGCCTCGGAACAGATGCTTATCGCATTGTTTTTATGCCCCGTTTTTCTGGTGATTCTCATTTCAAAGCATGGTATTGGCTGAGTCCCAGCACTTACAATTACACTTGTAATTATCCAAGGTGTATTTGCTGCTTTCATTGTGTTTTCTCTGCCCTACGGATTAGTCGGAAGCCTATTTCTTAAACGTATAACCATGCTTTGTTTTGTTTTCCTTTCCGTAATTGCTCTGGAGTCAAACGATACCCCTGGTGCACTTTTTTAGTACTTGAACTGTGTCCAGTGGTCCAGCCGCTGGGTATGGTCCACGTGGGTGTGCTGCAGCTGGGCGACATGGTGCTCTCTGGTTAGCTGGTGATTTCCGTTGTTCAGACTATTAATGCTCTTGCTTTTGTTTTCCTTTCCGTATTTCAAAGCAGCAAATCAAATTGCCCATGCTGGTTGTAACGTGGTCCCTCTCCTTTTATCTTTCTATCACCCTGTGCTACCTGTACTTCGCAACTGTGCTGTTAGGTGCAAGGTCTATTCAAACTGAAGACTCACACACCTGGCGACCTGCTGTTGCCCTCAGTGCTCCTGATCTGTGTTTGCTGTAGTTTGCTCTGCTCCACCCTGGGACAGCTCTTTCAGCTCTGGGAAGTTTGCTCGGTTAGTGTGGACATAGCTTCCCATCCTTTATTTTCTATCTTTATTTTCTTCAAAATTCAAAATAAAAGATTATTTTATGTGTATGGGTGTTTTGCTTGCATGCACCATGTGCATGCCTGTGCCACAAATCCCCTGAAACTGGAGTTGTAGGCAGGTGTGAGCTGCCAGGCAGGTGCTGGGAATTAAACCGGGCCCTCTGGAGGAGCAGCCAGAGCCCTCAACCCCTGAGTCATCTCTCCAACACTACTCTTTCTTTTTCTTTTCTTTTTTACTCTTTATTTTCTTATTCAAGCATATCTTTCGTAGATTAGCTGGGAATTTTAAAAACTTCTCAATCCTATACCTAGGCTAGGGCACTTAATGCAATTTCAAGCTACACACTTTTCCAAAATGTTGGGGAGTTGGGGTATTTTATAGACGTAATGAGATAGAGTGGGGATGGGACTTAAGTCTAAACAGGAAATGTGTGTTTCAGCTACATCCTAAGCACAGCCTAAGGGTGACAACACAACGTCATGACTGTACCTGCCCTGTGACTGTGCCGCCTACCGTCAAGGACGCCTTCTGTGGTATTTCCCATTCACAGTGACCTGTTGGAGGAGTCGCGGAGGGAGACACTGAAGCCTCAAGCTTCACTCTGGTTCCCTTGTTATTCTGTCCTCAGGACTGCAAACGAGTGTGCTTTTCTCTGTCTACAAGAGCCTGGGGGTTATAGTGCGTGCTGGTTCTTTAAGACACGGGGTCCAGTGGTTCCAGAGTGGTTCTGCCAAAGCACATTTCCACTCGGCAGAAATGCCGAAGGTTTACGTCTTCAGCCCTTCTCTTTGCTAATCAAATGAACATAAAATGGCTTCTCGCAGTGGTGTGGGTTTGCATTTCCCCAGTTACCACTGGGCTTTTTATAAAGCTGCTTTGGTGTGGTTCTGGATGCATGCCAGGCGACAGATTTCCCTCGGAGCTGTGTTCGCTGACCTGTGTGGCGGTTTTTCTCACAACTAGTCATGCTGTCCTGTGTGAAGTTCTAGTTATGACTCTGGCACATTTCCCTGTTGGATTATTTTTGCTGTATTTGTTGAACACAAGTTATTTATGTGTTAATTTAAAATTATTATTATTTCTGCTTTTTTCTTTTTTAAAAAAAAAAAAGTATGTGTCTGCATGTGTGTTCTTGCATATGTGTGTGTGGGTGTCCAGGGGAGCCAGAAGAAAACATCAGAACCCCAGGTGCTGGAGTTGCAGGTGGTTGTGAGCCACTGGGCACTGGGCATAGGTGTTGGAACCGAATCCAGACTCTGCAAGAGCAGCAGTCATGTCTACCCACTGAGACACCTCTCCTGCCCCCTAGCTTGGCTTTTTGAGACAGGGTCTCATTCTGTAGCTCAGGTTGGCTTGGAACCCCACTATGCAAACCCAGACCCTCCCACCTCACCTCCAGAATATTGGGATTACAGTTGTGAGCTACTGCTCCCCCTCTTAAATTATTTTTATGAAATAAAACCCACTTATTTATTTTTGGTGCTTTGCGCCTCATACATGCTACTCATACCTTACCCCTGCCTTGAGCTGTAACCACGGCTCTCCTTCCTAGGTTTCTTTTTTCTTTTTGAGACAAGGTCTTGCTATGTAGCTCAAGTTCTCCCTGAATTCAACCTGAACTCAAGAAGTTCGTGCCTCGGCCTCCTCCGTGCTGGGATCGTGAATATCCTAGCACCCAGCCCTTTCTTTTTCTTTTTCTTTATTTATTTGGTTGGTTGGGGTTTTGTTTTGCTGTCTATTTGTTGGTTTTTTGAGACAGATACTATCTGGTGGTTATTTTCTTATTCTACCTCCTTCCCATTTTAATTTGCTTCTTTACTTCCCTCCTGTGAGTCCAGGAAAACATTAGTTTGGTGGTTACTGAGGGATGGAGAGATCCCCCTCTCTCAGTCAGTGGTAATGTGAATCTGTCAGCATCTGCAAGATGCCATCTGTCTGTCTTTAGGCTCCGTTATTGCTGAGGATAGCTCTGGGGTACAGAATTTCAACAAGTAATCTCTTCCTATGAATCTGGCTGTGTGTGGCCAGGCACAGTGGTACATGACTGAAATCCCAACACTCGGGAGGTTGAGGCAGGAGGATTACAGATTTGGGGCTTGGGCTACATAGTAAGTACCAGGCCAACCTGGGCTAAGTAGTGACCTGAAGAAAAAAAACCAAACTGACTACTTAAATAGATGGGAGAGCCCTCTGCTGTTTTCTCTCCAGCAGGACCTGTCTCTCTGGGACTCTGGGCTAGAAGCACGTGAGAACGGGCTCTTATCTTGCTGTGGATCTTATGCAGCTGAGGACTGTCCAGGGAGTCTGGGGTGAATTCACACTTCCATGAGGGGCCCTGGGGCTCCCTTGGGGTGACCAAGGAGTAGGTAGGCCTTCCCATTCAGTTCTCTCTTGAGACAGTTTCTCACTCTACAGCTCAGGCTATCTCACTCTACAGCTCAGGCTGGCCCCAAACTTGCAACCTTCTGTCTCCACCTTTTGAGTCTGAAGCTGCAGGTCCTCCGTGCCTGGCTCACAGCTTTTGCATTCAGGCAGCAACAACATCTCTTCCCAAGGGCATTTGCTCCACCAACCTTGCTGTGGATTCTGTTTCCGTTATTTTTCCTTTGTAGATTTTTCTCTTTTGTTTTCATTGCAAGTTTCTCGGACAGTTTCCTCTGAGTTATTGTCAAGCTTGTTTTTACCTCTTGTGGCATTTCAGGGGAAGATTCTACCCTGTCACTTTGCTCAAAGTGTCCACACGGCATGCACAGCTGCTGGATATCTTTATGCCCACGACCTGCTGGGCAGTCACTTTCCCACTGGGATGATGGCCTCCTAGCCCTGCTCTCTGCTAGACTGGATTCCCCAGACCTCTATGCACTCTGCTGGGTGGGGCAGGAGTGGCCCTATGCCTGTCTCCTCCTTGCCCTCTTTCCTCTGCCTCTCTCAGTCCCCATTCCCCAGAGCTGTCACCCCGGCGGGACTCACGGCAGCGGGTATTTCCTCCACAGCAGCTTGGCGGGCAGCGTCTGGTACACGGTCTTCTGCTTCCCGTCACAGCTGGGGCTGCTGTGCACGATCTTCGAGCACTCCATCTGCTCGTCCCAGGAGCCGGACAGCACGTAGTGGGCCTTGCCCTGGCTGTCACTCACCACTCCAGTCACCTGCGTACATTGGCAGGACACATGAGCACATGCTCTGCTCTGCACCCACTGGGGTCCGGGCATGGTCCTAGTTACCTTGCGGGCTGCCTCTTTGGAGAAGTAGCTGTAGGGCACGAACTTTAGCTGGCACCGGTCCTTGGTCTTGTGGTTTACGATCTCAATGTCCCCTGACTAGAGAGAGCAGGTGGTGTTCAGTGGCTGGTCCCTAAGCCATAGACCCCACGTCCCCCAGGACCCCTGACCTGGTCGATCCAGAGCTTGCCCACGATGATATTGTGCACAGTCGAGGTACTCTTCCTCCACACATAGTGATTGCCACTGGCTTGGAATTCTAGGTGGATGGCACCTGGAGGCCAGAGAGGTCAGAGGTCATGGGTCCTTCCTTGGGCTCTGGCCAGACCACCCACAGGCCCGGGATCAAGAATCAGAGGAATGTCTCTGAAGCTTAGGAGGGGGTGGGGTATAGGCTAGGTGATGGGTGGGCGGTGGAGGTAGGCAGTGCAGCCTCTCCCAGGGGCTATAGCTGGGCTTTAGATGTGCAAAGTGCTTCCCCTGGAGCTGACCATCTTCCCACCCTGGGAGCCCCGCACCCCAGCTCACCAAGCGGCATGATGGAGATATATTTTCCCCGGAACTTGCTGGCGATGGTGATTTCCTGCCAGAGGCTCCAGCCATGCTTAGAGAACACGTGGTGGGCAGCAGACGGGGGATGGTGGCTTACCTGGGATCAGATCAGCTGTGTGTGAGCACAGTCAGGCAGGCCAGCCAGGGTAGAACACCTGCCCTCTGTCCAGGATGCAGGGCTCCATCCCATGTATCCCCACAGTGGGAAGCACAGTGTCCCCAGTGGAAGAGCAGCCTGTCCAGGTTGACCAGTCCATGGGGTGAGTGAGAAGCCTCTGCCCAGCTCTCGAGAAACAGTGGGGCAGAAGAAGCAGAGCTGTGTCCAGAAGTGGAAGGTGCTGCTTTACTAAGGTTTCTGTACCCCTTACCATGTGTGACGACCTGAAGGAGAATGACCCCCACAGGCTGCAACTGTTTGGGATGACTGGGAGGTGAGGGATGGACTTTGCGGTTTAAAAAGCCCATGCCACTCCTGGGTACCACTCTTTCTGCCCCATGCTGTGGACCAAGATGTGAGCACTCAGCTGCTGCTCTGGTCAGCAGCCTCACTGCTCTTGTTCCACCCTGTAATTGTACACCAAATCAAACCTTTCTTCACGGTGTTTTATTACAGCGATATAAAAGTGACTAAGAGGCCATGATCTGGCAAGAGCATGTAGTCCACAGGCTGGCCCCAAACAGCTACACAGGCTGGGGACAGACTGTGCATGTAGTCTAGGCTAGCCCCAAACAGCTACACAGGCTGGGGACAGACTGGCAGAACCGAATTAACTGAGGGAAAGAATCTGGTCTGACTCCAGAGTGGGAGTCATATCAGTGTCCTGCCATGGGCCCGTGTGCCCCCTACACTAGGGCCCCCTCTTATGCCACAGCATACACCGACTGCTACTCTGCCCCCAGGGTACTTGTCTGTCCTACACAGAGTGGCAGTGCCATTGGCTCTTCCTAGTGCGCCACGCCCATTCCACAACAGTAAGGCTCTGTCTGGCCCAGCCTCCTTACTCTCAGGGTGTCTCGTGGTCAAGTCTTGTTCCCGAATTCCCCTCAGGGATTCGGTGAGCCCAATGCTCCCCCACGATTGTTGTCTCTGTTTCCATGAATGGTACCTGAATGCCTCCTGTGCATTGGAAGTAGACAGACACAGCCTGTCTGCTGCCCTGAATGATGGGGGTGCTGTCCCCGAGCGGTTGTTACCTGTAATGAGGTGTTTACATATTCAACTAGAGCAAGCCTAATGAGCGCGTGCAGGGATGGAGCCCAGCTGCAGGTCTGGGGACATGTCCACCTCAGTCTCAGGACCCCGCTTTGTCCCTGCTGTTCATACTGGATGCTGTGGACTCTGCCTTGCCCCTCCTCCTCACATTCCTCATTGCTTCCTCTGCAAATGCTGTCTTTCCTTTCAACACGCCCCCCTGGCACCCCCCCTCACCCCGTCCTCAATCCCTGTTCTTTCTCCTGTCTCCTGGACAGATGGGCAGAGGAAGCCGGAGTCAGCACGGGTCACAGGGATGCCTGCCTGGCTCTCCCTGTCCACCCTTCTCCTTCCCAGACTGCTTCCCTGACCACTCTGCCTAAACAGCTAGCAGTACCACCTGTGACAACAAGAGCTCTGTGTCTTCCTGTCCCAGCTGTGTCCTGTGTGTTTGACCATGCCCGACACCTCTAGGGCACTCACCGCTGTCTGAATGAAGAAATGTGTGTGGGGGGGGGAGGGAGGTCAGGCCAAGGACTCTGAGAGCCCCAAACCCCACATCTAAATTGTCAGCACGTTTTCTGGTTCCGGTTTCAAACTCAGTCACGGAACGGCCTGGTGCGGCGTTAGACAGTCACGTGGCCACGTGTAGCGCTGATTATCTTCGGTGTGCACGTCCCAGGCTACAGCCCACCACTTTTCAGCTCAGTGCTGACCTACGCTCTAGCCTGGACTCCCAGTGACCCCTGTAGACGACCCTCTGTTTGGGTCCGCTGTTTCCTGGCTGGGGTTTAGTCCCTCTCTCCCTGCATCAGACCTGGCTCTCTCAGAGCACTCTCCTCCCACGCCCCTCTGTGTCTGGGAGACTATGGACCTGGCCTTGCCACAGGGGCCCAGATGCCCAGTTACACATGAGCTCTGTCTGGTCACGGGCTGCATCCCCTTTGTCTTGCCCTGACCATGAGCCTGGCCACCTGACCAGAGGACACAGGCAGCGCTACCTGATTCCAGCCCTTACCTGCTCACAGAGGGAACGCAGGCCCATGTCCTCCAGACGGTCCAACTCGAAGGTCTCCCCCAGCATAGGGTTGAAGGGCTTGGCGATGCGGTGCACGGTGGTGGAGTAGGAGGAGACAGAAAAGGCAGCTACCAGACACATCTGCTCCACCGAGCTGGTGCAGTTCACCGCCTTGTCCAGCAGGTGGTGGTACTCTAGGTCCTCTGTAAGTCGCTGGAGCATGGACAAGGGCTCGTTGAAGTTCACCTGTGGGTGTTGCAGGGAGGTGGCCGTCAGAGCGCCCCTGCCCTTCTCGGACACTGAGGGACATCCCTGCTCTGGTGGCACTTCACAGTGAGGTTCCAGTCTAGCACCTCCTGCCTTCATTTTCCCCTCAGTATCTGTCACTTGCTGACACGCCACTTGGCGCCACCCTCTTCTACCCCACAAAAGCCATGGCATCAGGCTATCATGTGATCAGAGCTCAAAGCTCAGGCTCAAAGCCAAGAACAGTGGGTCCAGGGGTCCACAGATGGAGGACATACATCCTCCTTGTTAGGAACCATGGACTAGGTGTTCTGTCAAGGGCTCTTGTGTGCTATGCACGGTGGGTGGAAACTGACACTATTAGCCTCAGACAAGTCAGGGTTATGCTACCCTGGAAGGTAAACCTTCCCCGATAACATTAGCCAACTCTACCCTCCAGTTACGTAGTTTGAGTGTGCGTGAGCCCGCACCAGTGTGTGTGTGTGTGTGTGTGTGTGTGTGTGCGTGCGTGCAGGTGTGTGCACGGGTGTGCGTATGTGTGTGTGCACGCGTGCGTGCATGCTGTGATTCAGTTGGACAGTGTGGACACAGAGACAAGAGATATAAAGGACGTGTGTGCCACAGAGTAAAACTGGCTAACAGGAAGTCCCAAGTGCTTCCTTCATGAAGATGGTATTGCAGCCTGGTGACACAGGACTCCAGAGGCCCTTGGGTGGCTGTGTGGCATTGCTGAATCTCCATTAGCCAGGCATGCACCAGGGACAACCTCTGGCAGGAAGGACTGCCTTTTCACCCCCAAAGCCTACTTATCTCTGCCACCCGCATCTACCAAGTGAGGACAGCAGGGACACTATGGGTCTTTCTGGGGTCGCCCAGAGCTCTGCCTTGGCTCCTTCCTTCGCAGTTTGAAGGTCCCTGTTCTCTGTGGGATCACCTAAGGAACACCAAAAACCAGTCACACAGCCCTCAGGCGTTGTGAGGAAAACAGCACCCCCAGTGTCTCACGTGCACCGCAACCCCAGGTGACCCGGGATTCCTGCCCAGCCGTGCCTACCGGCATGGGGATCCGGGAGAGCTCTCGGCCAATGCAGTTCTTCATGATGCTCCAGAGGTTAAGGCTGTAGTTGGGCTTGTCAGGGATGCGGACTCGCCTTTTGACTTTGCATGAATCCTTGGGTACGAATGAGGTTCCATCCAATACCTGCCAGGGAAGCAGGCACGCTGTCGCAGCCCAACCCCCACCAGTGCTTGCTCCTGACCCTCTAAGAGCTGGTGGAAAGCCAGACGCTGCTACACTGCCTGGTGATAAGGGCAGAGGCCACCTCTGCCTGCCACTTGGGAGGCAGGTCTGGAACCTAAAGGTGGCCCTGAGCTTGTAGTGCTGACACCTCCCAACCCTGAAACTGAGCGCTCCTTGGCTCTTGAGTGTCCCACCTCACGTACATTATCTGCTGAGGTCCAGTCCACAGAGCTTGACCCAGTTCCACCCTCGGCTTTTCTGCAGGAAATGAAGGGGAAGCAAGTTACAAATTCTGCATCCATCTCTAACCCCACCTACCTTCTAGCTGCGGTGCGAGGGCAGCCCAGAGGTATCTTATCCAATGGGCCATCCAATGGGCCACTAAAATGAGGACTGGGGGACCCAGGCAGTGACCACGATTGCTTACAGCACTGAAGTCCCATCCATCAGGACTGGCTGCCCAGCCTAGAGTCCTTGTACCCAGGACCAAGAAGAGGGCAAGTGGTGAGTGCCGCGTCTGGGAGAGCCTGGTAGAAGCCCCTGGGCCCCTTTGTTCCGCAGACATAAAGTGTGTCTTTATCTGCTTCCCACACTGGGATGGGTCTGATGAGTCTCTGCTCTCCTGACACTTGTGGCATAGATTGCCACAGCACCAGGGACACCAAGGCTGAGGGCCCAGGCTCTAGGAGCCTATTGACGGGCAGTGTGGGACAGCCAGGCAGCCAGACCAGGGGACTGTAGGGAGCCCAGAGCCCTCAGGGCAAGGATAGCAGGACAACCCCGGTTAGAGTCCTAAAGATAGCACTGCTGGTAGCAGGTAGACAGGAGTTCCAAAGCCAGGCTATGCTAGCCTCGGGTTAAAATGGCATTGAGAAAGAACCTTTTTGTTAAAAGTGGCTCTGGCTGGCCCTGACTAGCCTGGAGCCCCCATGCTGACCAGGCTGGTCTTGAACTCCCGGGGATGCACCTGCCTCTGTCTCCAGAGCCCTGGGATTAAAGGCGTGCGCCACCTCACCTAGTTTCCCCTCCCCTCTAAACTATTGTTCCTGGGAAGTAGTTTCTTAGCTAAAACACACGGCTGGTCGACAGCCCTTTCCCAGAAGACACTGGGGCAGGGAAATGATGGAGCATGCTGGGTCACCAGCCTGAGCCCCTGACCGTAGCTCCTGTCCAGCCTGCCCACTTCCCGTTTGTCAGTGCACGTCACTCCGTGGTCCTTTCCTGTGGACCCGAGAGTCTGGCTCTCTCACCTGGGAATCCAGAAGCAGCCCAGATGAGTACTGAACCGGGCTTGGCAGTAGAGAATGAGACTGGGCATGTCCTCAGATGACGACAATGACACTGAAGGGGGTGACTGCCACCTGTGCTGTTCTGAGCAGCTGGGCTTTGCTGGCTCTTTCCCTCTCCACATCCTCCCCCCCCGCCCCGGGCTGGAACTGATCTGGTCAGTACCCTGGCTGACCTCCAGGTACAAAGCATTCGGGCATTTAAAAAAAAAATGTAACAAAGAATAGGACATAAGCAATACACTCTTGCCTGCGATGGAAAGAGTACCCCAAGGGAAAAGCCAGGTGTAGCCTAAGAACCAGCCAGAGACACTGCCCCAGTGCGGAGGAAAAGCCCCCCGCCACAGTAGCCGTCTCTGCTCACTGCGTGTCCTACCTGTCTTCTTTGGCCTCGGTGATCACGGTGATAAAAGATGCAGAATCCTCCATGGCGTCAAAGTACTCAGTATCTTCATCTTCTTCACTGTTCTCGCCTTTGGAAGTCAAGAAGCTTCCTAGACATACAGAGCCGCTCTGTTTGCAGCTGCATCCTGACATCATCCCCTCTATCCTGCCGACTACACCTGCCCCACTTCGGACACCTGGCCCTGGTCACCCTGCTCCGTGGCCACTCTCCTTGCGTTGCTGGGACAGGGCATTCCAACCCATCATTGCTCAGACACCTCCTTCCAGAAGTACCCAGATTTGCCCAGGTTTGCTCAGCCTGCCTGTGGCCCAGCTTTCCTGCTCAGGGCACCTGTGATGCCCCTAGCCTGATGTTAGGTAGACAGCCGCCTGACTTCTAGGCAACCCTGTCCCAGAGAGAACAGCTGGGCTCACTGAACATTTAGGACTTTGAACGTAGACATGGTGTGTGGGACTCTTACCAGTTGGCGGCAGGTGTGGGGCATACAGCACCACAGCCGACAGTCTGAACTCCTCAGGACAAGACCACATGACATGAGGTCACTTTAAGGGACAGGTTTATGGGGCCCGAGGGCTGTGCTGGAGCATGCCCACCCACTTGCCCGCCTGCCCGCCAGCCTCGCTTTCACACGCACCCTCGCTCAGGCTCTTGCTGGGGTTGGCCGGCCCACCGGGGGTGTTGCAGAAGGCCCTCTCAAGGCTGTTGTGCTGCTTGGCCAGCTGCTCAATGGTTTCCTCCAGGTGGACTCGCTGCTCCTGCTCATAACTCAGAGCCCGCTGCCATTTCCGGCTGTGAGTCTCTGCTAGTTCCAGGAAGTCCTTGCAGGCCTGAGAAGGATCAACCACCATGTAAGCATCAGGCTGTGATCTGACCTGGTCAGCTTGCCTCAGTCAGATCCCGTGGCTAGGACCTCAGCTGTCTGCTGGAACATTCTTACAGGGTGCTAGGTCCCCAGTGGGATCCAAGGTAGCCTTAGTCTCTTCAGCTCTTCATTGGCTTTGGTCAAAGGGACAGCGAGCCACATAGTTCCTGGCTCAGAGGCTATTAGCCTTGCTTGAGAAGAACCAGGGCTGGCTGGGCATGGTGGCACAGGCCCGAAACTCCACCCACATGGGAGGCTGAAGCAGGATTGTAAATTCAAGGCCAGCCCAGCCAGCTGGGTGACTTAGCCTTAGTAGAAATAGGGCTGGGGGGCTGGAGCGATGGCTCAGCTGTTAAGAGCACTGACTGCTCTTCCAGAGGACCTGAGTTCAATTCCCAGCAGCCACATGGTGGCTCACAACCACCTATAATGAGATCTGGTGCCCTCTTCTGGCCTACAGGCATGATACTGTATAAATAAAGAAATAAGTCTTTAAAAAAAGAAGGCAATACACCTTTTAAAAAAAGAAATAGGGCTGGGACTATAGCTTAGGAAGAGGCCCCAGGTTCACCCTCCAGAGAAACACGCACGCACAGAAAAGGGGGGGAGGGCTAAGACTGGAGCTTGCTGCCAAGCCACCAAGTCACCTTACCGTCCCCTCACATACTTCTGCCTTCATCTATTTATTTTAACCATGGGGGTGTGTTTTGAAACAGTCTCACTATGTAGCTGAGACTGGCTGGGCACTGACTACATAGCCCAGGATGATCAAGAACTCACAATCACCTTGTCTCTGCCTCTTGTGTGTACTGGGATGACAGGTGGGTGTCTCTGTGCTCTGCCATTAACACTTTGCTCTGGCCTCATTTCTGGGGCTGTGATAAAAATGCTCCCCCAATAACAACTGAGGGGAAAAGGAGGTTATTTAGCTTACAACTCCAGATTATGATTTATCCTAGCAGAGAAATCACAGTGGGGGGTCTTCAGGAAGATTATATATATATATATATCTCCAGTCAAGGGCAGGAAGAAACAGATGCATGCATGGCTACTTGCTTGCTTGGCTCAGGCCTGTTTCTCTAGTCGTACACAGTTCAGGAATTCTTGCTCAGATTCTGGTGCAGCCCACACTGGGCTGGGATTTTCCCTTATCAATTAACTCAAGACAATGCCCAACAGACATGCTCACAGGCCAACCAAGCACAGACCTTAAGACTTTCTTCTCAGCGGATTCTAGCTTGCATCAAGTTGACAAACTAACCATCAACTTAGTGCTTTTAAGTTCTCTCAAGTTTGTGGCCCATCACATCAGATTCTTTTTGCATCCACAGATGGTCCCACTATATTCTTATGCGGCAGGGTTGGCTCATCAGCTCTGTTCTCAGCTGCCCCTGCACAGGCTGGCTGGTCTAATGCAGCGACCACCAGACTTGCCCTTTCATGGCTCCTGGGCCCGCGCATGCTCGGGTGTTCTTAGTTGCCACTTCCCCAGCACTGCTGCCCCACCCCTGTACTAAGCCACCAGACCACTGGGTGTCATACCTGTTGCACACTGGGACATGGGAGCAGTGCAGTGCCATTTCAAAGGGCTGTGAGGAGGGACAGCGGTGACACAGAGCGCTGAGGGTCCACTCTCTAGACATGACCTTGTAGGCCATCAGCTGCATCTGCCCAGGCACCTAGTGCTCATGCCCTTAATCCCTGGGCTCCTCCGACCTCCCCTCCAGCTCAGCCCAGGAAACTGCCTAGCTCCTGCTAAGGCCAGGTCCACTCAGCGGCTGGCCTCCACAGCTGCATGTCACTGAATTTTTTTTTTGTCTGTACGGACCCTCTTCCCTTGGGGTCCCCGAATGATAGTGAGTGTTGTAGATTCATGCCAGCCCAGTGAACACTGAAACTCATGGAAATGGGCAATGATCAGAGGCGTTCTGCGGGCTCCTCTGGGCAGCAGGGATGGACCAATGACTAGCTCCTCCAAGGTCGGCAACCCCCTGCAGCCTCAGCGTAGTGCTCGAGGGTTGGTTGCCATGGCGCTCTCCTTTAACAAGCATCGTTCTAGAACTCTCCCTCTGCCACCTTCCTGCTAAGACCTATGGTCCTGACCCCATCTGAAGAGGCGGAGGCCGACGTGAGGCACAGCGTGAGCTACCTGAGGAAACCAGGAGAGTGGGATAGGAAATGACAGGCGACCAGAGGGATCGAGTCTGGCAAAGCCACTCAGCTCACGTCCTCACTAGGGGACGGGACAACAATGTTCACAGAGCCATGACAACTGACAGAATGGCAGCCAGACCCAGTGGCTTGACCAGAAGGGACTCTTTGCTCATTCTGTCCCATTAATAAGACGCAGCAAAGTAGGGGCAGAGTGTCCTTCTGGGCAACCCAGGAGCATTCCAGACTGTCTTGGGAGCGCTGTGGGGTGAGTGAGAAGAGACAGCCACCCCATTACAAAGTGATACGCCAGGGCTCTGAGGCCGCACAGCAAGGAGCTAACAGGGGCAGCCAAGGAAGATGTCCGCCTTGGCTACTGCTCCTGTGGGACTCATGTCCCCGTCACTCACTCTTCATAAGCTTAAGCTTGGCCCCAGCTGGAAACAGTCCCTGCCACCTGGTTGCTGGCTATGAAGGGAGGCTCTGACCACATCACAGACGGTGGCAGATGGGGATGTGGGAATCTCAACAGAGGGTGCAGGGTTTTGGGGAAAAGGTACTCTCATCTCCAGGGTGGGCCCAATGGGGTGATCCCTCACCCTTCTCCATGCTGCCCCTTGACTGAGGCCCTAGAAGGCACTGCCCAGGTCATAAGCAGATTGGGAATTGGAATCTGTCCCCTCTACACAGTTGAGCCACCTCCCACCAAGAGATGCATACAAGGTTCTCTTGACTTGGGTTGAATATTGAGCCCTGTGGTAGCTGAGAGCTAAAGAATGGCCATAACTCCCGTAAGTGCACACCAGAAGCTGCGTGGTGTGGGCTTCCACATCCTTGCCACCCATCTCCTGGGTGCCACTCCTCCCCAGCCCTCGTGTGTCCCACCACAGTCAGCCTCTCTGCCACCATGAACTCCCACCTGTATATTCCCACAGGTTCCTGACCTGGCAGGCCTTCCCCAGCTTACAGATGTGCGGAGCACACTCACAGGCACTGAGGTAGCCATTTCTCTAGCACGCACCAGCAAGGGGAAAAACATGGGCTTGTCTGCAGCCCCGTAGCAGGTCTGGGGTCTGAGTCCCTGTGTATGTCACCTATGTAATTTCCAGGGTACAGAATCAGTGCCACTACCCTATGCCGTGAGGCTGGATCTTCATTGCTGTCCCCAAGCCTCTTGATAGCGTAGATCATGTGGGATCCACTGGTCTTCCAAAGGCGGAATGAAGTCTGTGGCGATGCTCACGAACAAGGATGTTGGTAGTAGAGGGCAAGCCCCAGCCCTGACCTCAGGGAGGTGGTGGTGGGCTGTCTCAATGCAGCAGCAGATTGCTTGGACATACCCTGGCTATGTGTGACCTCCATCTACCTTGAGGTTACCACAGGGCCCATGGGTACAGAAGGACAGGGAGACGAAGTCAGGCACCCCACAGATAGATGGGCCCCATTCGAACCACATGTGGCTAGAACAAGAACACACAGATCCCAGCGTGTCACGGTCGACTGTCCCACACAAAGTCAAGGAGCTCCCTTGGCTGGACCATGGTGGACCAAAGGCTGTTCTTACTGCACCAGTGGGCTCCGTGCCACAGACGGGCTGCCCTGGTTGGTTGTGGGCATCAGATGCCCATCTGCCCCCTCTCCCAGCCCCAACACACCTACCTGGTATCCATTCCTAACTCCCAGGGTCTTCTCTGCCGCCACTGGCCTTCTGCAGGCCTCATCCTGGCCACACCATGAACAGACAGGAGCCAACCCGGCCCGGCCGCCCCAGAATGCTGAGCTGGGCAGTGCCCTAAGGGCTGTGCTCACTAAGCTGGATTAAGCCTGGGGCCCAGTGGGGGGGGAAGGTGAGGGAGGGGGAGGAAAAGCTTGGCTGATCCTGTCAAGGCTGGACAGGGTCACAGTTCCTGTGAGATTCCACCACACTATATCTAGGCCCAGAAAGTCCCTTTCCACCATCAGCAGATGGCTCACCCAAAGTCCCCCCATTCACACCCATGGGCTCACAGCCTGGATCCATGGAGGCGAGGTGGACGGAGTCCATCTGGGAGCCAGAGTCAACATCTGGGCCCCACATGCACAGTGCTTTGCTTCTCATCCCGTTTAGCCCCTCTACCTCCGAGAATCAGCATCCTTATGGGAAAAAGGACCCGCCCTGGGATGCCTACACTGTCTATGATTCTATTGGGTCCCTCGGGATGGGGTGAAGTCTCCATTCCCAGACACTGTCCCTTTGTACAATTCCCCACGGCTGTGAAAGGGTGACAGGGAACACAGGTACTCCTTAGTGGCAGAGGTGCAGGTTAAAGCTCTGGGCTCCCGACAGGGAATGCATGGAGCCTATTGAAATGCACCAACGCAGAGTGAGAACCTCAAAAAGGCAGGTCTACCACATGGGCCTGGCCCAGCTTGACTCCGGATGGAGAGTCTCGGCTCTGCCCACCCACTGGGGCCTCTCCCTTTCTTCTTAGCAGCTGCCCCATGGGACACAGCTTCTGACCTGGAAACCCCCACCTACTGTACCCAGGAGAAGGGCAAGCTCTAATCGCTTTTGCTGTTCCTAATCCTAATCCTGCCAGTGACCTCATGGTTCCTCTCACAGGCAGGAGCAGCAGCCATGGGGTCAGCCTGCCTGGGCCCTCTGCCTGGCCTATGTGGCCTGTGGCAGCCCAGGCTCACGGAGGGTCTGTGTAGTGAGAACCCTGCTGGGCCTGGATGTCAGTGTCCACTCTAAAACTCAATCTATACGGTTACCTTCATCACCCATGATATGAGGACGACTGGGAGCTGGGATGAGTAGCCACTGGGCTCACAGAGGATGTGGGAGATGGTCAGTTGTACAGAGGGAGGGTCCAGTCTGTGCTGCCGACTTTGTCTTCTAACCACAATAGAACCTGATAACCCTGGGTGAGGGGATGGGAGGAATGGCTGCTGCCATTTGTGCTAGGCCAGGACCTGCTGGGACCTGTCACACAGCAGGTATCTGTTCTCTGTGGGTACTTGGGTATCTTAGCTCCTGGGCAGCTGTCTCCCCACAATGCCAGGGTTGAGGCTGCCTGGCTACCACGTGGATCCCTTTATAGCCTCAGATTCCTGGAGATTCTTGCTTTTCAATGACCTGGGAGCTCAAAGGCAGTAAATGGAAAAGATGGCAGCGACACCAGTCTCCCCGAGTGCCCCCACTTGGCTAGAGCTGGTAGGCACACTGGGACCCACTGAGGAGTAGCATGCAGGCCCTATGTACACAAGAAGAACAAGCTGAACGCAACCTCACAGGTGGGAGGGAGCAGTGCTGCCTGAACCAGAAGTTACTATTTTGAAAGTTGTCTGTCCATCTTAGGTGTCCGGAATCAAGAGTGGGGACCGAGAACCTGAAATGGGGGTCCTGGGGTCAATTCAGAGCCCCTTGGCCGGGTGAAGCCACTATGCTGGGGCGCCTTCCTGGTCCCTTCCAGGTCAGGTTCTAGGGCAGTGAGGCCAGGCCACTTGTCTGGGCAGCATCCTGGTCTGGTTCTAGACCTCCCCTAACCTAGGTGGGCCCTCTCGGCTGTGACTCATGTTCACCGGTAGGGAGGCAGCTCTGTGCTTCAACTGAAACTCCAAAATAGCCCTTTCCATATTCAAAATAGTTCACCCCTTGCGGCAGGAACGCGCGCCATCTGGCTGCCGGTTTACCAGCTGATTTGAGACAATTCTGGAATCTATTTTTAATCCACCTCCCCAGACCCTGAGCCAGCAAGCTGTCAGGGACAGCATGCTGGTCAGCTAGCAATAGCCTCTCCATGGTCCCAGAAGGACCAGGGCACGCTGCATCTCATGCCCATCCCCTGCTGGGCTCGCCCAAGGAGCCCCATGTGCCTCCCGGTTGGTGAATCAAATGAGGCCTTAGGGAAGAAGTCCCAGCCATTCCCAGTAGCAAGTGGCCCTTTCTGCTATTTTCCTTCTTTGTGTGATCACCCCCCAAAGAGACCCTCATGGCTTTTTAATTTCTATGAAATTGAAGTACTCAAGCGTGTGGGGTGTACATATCTGTCTGCACCCATTTGCCTGTCCTAATGTCCCATCCTGGCATCTGTCTCCCCTTGGCACCTCCTATACCCCCAGAATATGTCACTACATTCTGACATTGCAGCCTTCTCCAACTGGATCATCCTTCCAGGTCAAACCAAGCAGGTGCCCCTACCCTGTGGGCTCTCCCAACAACCTTGTGTCAAGATTTCCCAGGTTCCTGCCATCTGCCTGGTGCATCCTGTGAGATGCTTGCTTCCTTGGTAAACTCCAGAGTTAGCCCTGCCTCTCTCTATCCCTCTGTGCACTTGGATGATTGCCAGTCTTTTATAGGGCTTCACCTCAAGCCAGTTCCGCCCACTTTTTCTGCACAAGCCCTCCTCTGGAGACAGATTCTGGGGGATCCCTCTGGAACCAGGGTACGCGGTGGGTATCAGAGAGCAAGCGTCCTCGTTCTCTTGGGTTGGGCTTGTACTTTGATGCCCATTTTGATAGCCTTTGTTCCCACTCAGGAGGCATCTCGGCTGGCCCAGTCTTCAACTCAGAGTGGCACTGGGCATCCTTTAGGGCACCAGTCCCCTTTTCTCTGTCCCCAGGATGCATGAAATGTCCACAGATATCTGTCCTTGCTCACTGACAGCCTATTCTCTAAGCAGAAAGAGTTGCTCATTCTCAGAGGGAGACAAAAATGATTGCTCTGGGCACCCAGATAATACAATGACACAGTAGTGAGACCAACTTCTCCCGGCTACAGTGAGGAACAAAGTCTTGGGCAGAAGAGGGAGGTATGGCTGTCACCAAGCAAGCAGAGTGAACCCCTACTACACCACAGGCCTGTTCTTCCACCTGGGCCTCTGACTCAATCACAGAGCTGAGTGTCAGCAGAAATGAGGGAGCCTGACAGCTTTTTCCCTCCGCTTTACAGGACCCAGCGCCCAAAGTGTGCAGCATGCACAGACCCAGTCCTTTGCCTTAAGCCAAGCGGCAGACTCATGTTTCCCTGAGAGGCATGTCCTGAGAGGATTGGGACATGGGGGCAATGAGGACATGTCCCTGTGCTGAACGTGGCGAAGAACCTCTACATGGTACACAGGTGTTCGAGGATCTTCCACAACCCTCAGCTGGTCTACTAATGCTGCGAGATTTTCCCTAAGTGGCAGGCTAATTCACAGCTACCCAAGCAGCCATTCAGGCAGGATTTGCCGGGTTGGCGTTTGTTAGCCGAAAAATTACCCGCTGGGGGTTCTGCCAGACACCGGGCGACCCATTCATTTGCTTCCACTTTCTTGCACAGTTTCCCTTGGGTTTTTTCTCTCTCTGGTTTGCTGAAGTCCTATGTGCTGGGCCCTGTGCCAGGCACAGGGGTTACAGGACAATGGGGCTGCCAAGGTCCTGCCCTCTCAGGGAGTATGGGCCAAGTGCTTATGAGACACTGTGGGCCCCTGGATGCTGTTGGATGCTGAAGAGGGGATGCAGGAAAGCAAACTTGCCTGAGGTTTTCCTGCCCTTCCATTTCCAGCCAATGGGAGGTATGGGCTGATTTCCTCCCATGAGGCAGCAGCATGTGTCTGCTCTGGAAGCACGAAGACCTGGGCTCACCTCAGCACTATGACCCTATGCCTTTCTCGCCAGGGCCACTACCTCGGTCCTCTGCTCCCAGAGAATAGAGATGTCAATGACTGGAACCCGAGAGTCATTCTCCTGTGGGGTTGTGGCTGGCTGGACCTGGACTGACTTCCTGAACTCTCTTTCCACTGGATCCTCCCCACCCCACTCAACCCTGAAGGTCCACCACTAATATAAGTAGACAATGAATGCATCACTAGGAGGGATTGCCCGGCTGTGATCTCCAGGAACAAGAAGGGCCTGCCTGTTTCTTGCTGCCTCCTCCAGCACAGCCTGGGTTACGCGCCCATTCAGCAGGGCCTCCCTAGCTATCCAACCACATGACGACAGTCCACCGCAAGGAAGGATAGCACAGCATCAGGAAAGGCATTTTCGCGTCTTTTGGTGTCCTCGGACACAGGA
Organism: Microtus ochrogaster; assembly: GCF_000317375.1. Classification (NCBI taxonomy): domain Eukaryota; kingdom Metazoa; phylum Chordata; class Mammalia; order Rodentia; family Cricetidae; genus Microtus; species Microtus ochrogaster. The sequence goes on from NW_004949104.1 coordinate 10,754,843, forward strand.
AGAGGCATGCTGGGCGGGAGATAAGGGTGCTGTCTTGGCTTTTGGAGAGCAGTGGGCACGGGACCACTAGCCACAGAGCCTGGGCTCTTGGGAACTGTGCAGGGACTTTCTTCACGTGTCCCACAGGTGGTTTAGAACCAAAAGCCTAAGGGGGTAAAATGGCAGGCCCAGCCTGGGTAAAAAGCTGCTGTTTGCTTCTTAACCTCGGGTGGGGGAGGGGTTCCCAGCAGGGCTTGTCCAAGCCAACCAGCTCTCACTTTTTGTTCTAGTAGGACCCAGGCACAGACGGAGGTGGACAACACAGGCACTTGTTAGGGCCAGGGGCGGGGTAGGGAGGGGCAGAGAGAGTTCCAGACTTGGGTGTGGGCTGCCGGAAGTTTCACAGTCAGGGCAGGGTGAGGAGTGCAAAGGCAGCCAGACCTCCACAGTGGGAGGACCACCTGAGGGCTTCATTTGAGGGGCTGGGAAAGGGTGGTTGTCCATTCAGCCAACAGCTGGAGGTGATTTCCATCTCTGAGTCCCCAGCCGTCAGCCACAGCTATCAGAGGCCCCATGGCAGCATAAGGCAAATGGGGGCCTGGAAGACTTACCGGAGGCATTCGGAGGTATTTGGGGCTGGGAGGGTGGTGTAGTGGCGGAGTAGTGACTCCATCCCCAGCGACAACTCAACACGCCAAGGACTCAGAGAGTAAGGCAGGCAGGAGGAGGCTTCTGCTTACCCAGGCTCCAACCCTCAAGAGCCATCGTTTCTGTAGTGGGCCATCCTGCAGTTCTGGCTTGGTACCCAGCTTGGTGACTCTAGGAGCTAGGGTGGCTTTTCTGAGTCTTGCTTTGCACTCCAGTGCTAACTCCACCATAGTACCGACAAGGTAAGCACACAATTCGAGGGCAGGAGTAGAAAATTCCTGTGGTTGCCTCAGCTCCAGGTACCGGTGGTCTGCTTTCATATAGGCATAAAAGCCAAGCCCTGGCCAGGGGTGACTCCTATGTCTCAGGACCCCCGGCAAGCTTGCCTATGGACCTTAGCACCCAGTGGGGGTCTGGACATGTGACGTCTGGCAGCCACACAGACACCCTGCCAGAGCAGACGCTGTTCTGCCAGGTAAGTAGTGGTAGTCATGAAGCTTCCCAAGAACAAGCTGGGCCTCTGGGCTAGTATAGGCTACAAGTGTCTATCAGCTAGCCTTCACCCTGTTCCCTGATGAGATGCCCTGGGTCAGGTTCACGTTAGCCACTCCACGCCGCAGATCCCATCACTGAGGCACACTGTCCTAGGATTCCTTGGGGGGCTGGAACTGGAAACAGCCCTCATAACCAAGCTGGGGGCTGTGTGTTCTATAAAGCATTCCACTCTGCACTTAGACTAGGAGCTGCTGTATGGCTTTGTAGACACCGATGACAAAAGACGTCACTAGACTACAGCCAGCAGCAAGCATCGCTTTCTCAGAGAGGACAACCCCCTCCCAGGTCCAGCAACTTCCATCTAGGAAGGCAATGTGGGCAGGGGCGGCTCCCAGATAGATGGGTCAGGGGTAGGAGCAGCCGAAAACACAACACACACACAAACACACATACACACACACACACACACACACACACACACTATCTGAGTGGGTCACTGACCAGGGCCCACACAGGTGACTCGCTAGAAAGAGGATGGTGAATGGGGGCAGCCTGATGGTGGGAGCCACACACAGGGCAGCTACACACAGCACCGTAGCCCAGCAGCCCTCACTGTGTTTATCACTGGCTGCTGGCCACAACCCCACACACCGTGGGGTCTGAGGACAGACATTGGCATAAGCAAGTAGGGGACATATTGTCAGTGTCTGGAGGAGGGTGCTCCTGTCTGTGCTCAGCGCTGGCCCTCAGGTCACAAACTCCCAAGGCTCTGGCCGGGCCCTGGCCTGAGCACAAGGAGCAGATGAGGGTGGTGAGTGGTCCTTCGGCTCCATCCTCACGCTGCTGACACACTTCAGAAGCAGCCCAGGGTAGACTTGGACCTGCCCTGACCTCTTGAGCTGCAGGGACGGCCCCCCAGCTGGGGCTATTCTGGGTCCCGGCATTGCTTGCTGTCACCCGGTAGTCTGATACCCCTTGAGCCATATTTGGAGACCCCTGAGCTCTTTGTAGCAGTCTCCATGTCTGGATACTGCCTCTGTCTCAGCGCCATGCCATGCTGGCTCTTTAAGCCTGGTGCCTCTGGCTCGGATGTGCACCTCCAGGGGAGTCCACGGGACGAGACGTGGCAGGCAGACCTAGTGGAGGGTGGAAGCCTGGGACCCCTCAGCAGGAGACTGAAGAAGGTCTGGAGTGACGTCATACGCAGCATTTCTGTCACCACAGAGAACTCTTCCCAGCCCTCATCCCTAATAACATGGAATCTGTGGCCCAGGAGGCTGTGGGAGTCTCAGTGTGCAGACGTTGGTCACTCGTTCTCTCTATGATTGGGTTGGCATGACTGTCAGCAGGCCCAGCTCTGCTACCCTCTGACTAAGGCAGTCCTTGCCGCCCCTCACACACGTCTCCTGTCCCCATGTTTTTGGGGTGTACACAGGGAAAAAGCAGGAGCAGCTGTGAGGGCCAGAGTCACAGCAATGCCCCATTATGTAGGCTGAGCAAACCCACTGAACTGCCGTCTCAACTTTAGGCCTTGGCTTTCTCCACCCATGCGTGCCTTGAGCAGATTCCACAGCCACTCCATTTTATCAGGTCAGTCAAAGGAATATCCTAGAAGGCCGGCAGCCATGACTATGGGATGCTAACATAGAAGAATTGTGATGAATTGGAGGTCAGGTGGCCAGGCTAAGTCACACACCATCTTGGCTTTTTATCAACTCGACACAAGCTAGAGTCATCTGAAAGGAGGCCACCTCTGTTGAGAAAATGCCTCCGTAAGATCTAGTTCCAGGACATTTTCTTAGTTAGTGATTGATAGGGGAGGGGGAGGGCCCAGCCCAGGGCCCAGCCCATTGTGGGTGATGCCATACCTGGACTGGTGGTCCTAGATTCTATAAGAAACCAAGCTAAGTAAGCCATGATGAGCAGGCCACTAAGTAGCACTCCTCCATGGCCTCTGCATCAGCTCCTGCCTCCAGATTCCTTTCCTGCTTGAGTTTCTGCCCTGACTTCCTTCAGTGACAGACTACATGTGGAAGCATAAGTCAAATAAACGCTTTCCTCCCCAACTTGCTTTTTGGTCTTGGTGTTCCGCTGAAGCAATAGAAACCCTGACTAAGACATTGGACTAGACTTTGCTTCCCCTGGGGCCGGTAAGATGGCTCAGTAGTTAAGGCACTTGCCACTCACTAAGGCTGCCAATCCCCCACCAGCCCCTGGAATCTCCACGGTGGAAGAAGGGAACAGATCTTAAGTTGGGATGCTTGTGAGAGCTCGTGCGCACACACACATGCACGCACAAACACACGTATGTGCACACAGACACGTACACACACACGTGTATGCATGCACTCACGTGCACACAAACACACAAACTAACAGATGTTTGTCACTAGGTGGAGGATTATAGCCCTAATGGAGCAGCACTTGCCTACCATGTGTGAGGCTCTAAGTTCTGTCCTGAGCTTCATGAAGAAAAGAATAATAATAAATATCTCCAGCGGTTAGTGGCTGTGTAGGGGACAGGACATAAGCAGAATGTTGGCACACGTGGGAAGGGGTTGGCTTTGGAAAGCAACTCAGAGCCACAGAGACCAGAGGCCTTGACTGTCAGGCACCCTCCCACTCAGGGACCTGTGGCTGACGGGGTGTGCCCTCCCCTTTGGTGGGAGCACTCACATTGATCATAGCATTTGACGTGATGCGAAAGAGGGTGGCTCGCTCATTCACAACCTTCAGCTTCTCCCCGCTCTCTGGTGGGATCTTGAGGCTGTCCAGCTCATTCAAGGACCGCTGGAGCGCCGCGCCATGTTTAGCAATGAGGTCATTGCATGTGCTGAGGTCATCTAACTTCAAGGAGAGGTTCTTCAGGGTGTGGTGGAGCTCACTCTTGTCAGCTGGGGCAGCAGGCTCTTCGTCATCATCCCCAGAATCATCTAAAGAGAGAGACAGACTTGCTGTAACCACCAAGCCAGAGTCTCTGTCGTCTGGGCTGCAGATGGCAGAGTCACACCAGAGTGGCCAGTGCCCTAGATAGTGTCCTGCAATGCTTCTAGCTAAGGCTGCTGCCCCTTAGCCTGGCCCACACACATCCGGCTGAGTCAATGGGAGTGTGAGGCAAAGGGGGCTAGCTGGAAGGGCAGGGTGCTGTGGCGAGCAGGGACTCCAGGTGCCTGCCCACAAAAATGGTACCAGCTCCGCTAGGTCACAGCCTAAGGTCACAGCAGGCCATGCTGGGTGGAGCAGATACTTGAGGAGAGAGAAGGACTCCATTCCTTATCTTGCAGGCCTCCCAGGATAATCAATACTGCTGGCTAACGCCATGCCCATCCCTAGCCATACCAACTGTCTCTTGATCTGCAAACACCTGTCCACGTGCTTGGGGCCTTTCTTCCCATCATGTACTTCCCTGATGCCTAGAACATTATACCTCAAGTTCTCACCCCATTTGCCCTCTGAGGCCCAACCCAACACCACTGCCTCTCCAAAGTCTGCCCGGAGACCCCCCTGCCATAGTTAAGGCCACTCTCTTGTCACCAAATCTACGCCCTAGACCCTCTTCCTGCTAATCTCCACCCCCATGCAGAACATGGCCCCATCTACACACACACACACACACACACACACACACATACACACATGCATGCACACGCACATGCATGCACACACACATGCACGTACACACACATATGCACACACACAGAACATATCCACTCACAGAAAATTTGTGTGAGAAGACACCAGGGCAGCGATGGTGCAGCTGACCCTCTAAGGCTGCTCAGCTCACCTCCTTCGTGCCAGTCATCTGGGGCTTCTGTGCAAGGGCCTGCTCCCTCTCACCACTCACACAGTGCCACATGAGTCTTTCTGCTTCCTAGCCCGGCCTGTGCCCATAGAGGCCTCTGTGGGCAGCTGGCCTGAGACCCTGCTGCTGACTTAATGCTGGCATGGGACAGCCAAGAGGCTGACATGAGCTTGTGACTTTTCCCAGTGCCTGTCTGCTAAAGTTTTCAGAAATCCCTTGTTTTAGAAATAATCCACACAGACTTTTCTTAGATGAAGGAAATATGCAACCAAGATACAAAATTAAAAGTAAGAGAAAAAAGAAGGCATATTTTGAGAGAACAGATTTCTCCCTCAGCAGGCAAGGTACATGTGGGTGGACATGGATTGGTCACTGAGTGTGTCCTGAGTTCACAGCAGTGCTGAGCTGGCCGTCTGCACAGGCCCCTAGCAATAAGGAGCTAAAGGGAAGCATCTGCTGCACATGGTGTCCCTGCCAGCTCCAGAGGCCTTGGGCTAATATCCAGTCCCCTCCCCACAGGCTGGAGCAACCGCAGCCCTGAGTGATCCAGTGTCTGGAGGTCACTGCAGCCACTGGCAGGTGCTCTGGGCCTCCCTGGCATGGCAGGGAGACAACAGACAGCAGCCCTTCTTCACTCTTCCTCACTCCCGCAGGAGCAAGAGTGCCCAGCTGTGGGCTCAGAGATTAGAGCGCTTGGGGGCAGAATAGGGGCTTGACTCCAGCTCCAGCTGCTAGCATGGCCTGTCCTCTGAATCACCAGCAGCAGTGCGCCCAGTCACTTGGGGTGTGAAGCCTCAGCTCCAGCTACTACACACAATGACTCAGGAATGTGGGTCTGGGGACAAGAAAGGTCTTGAGACTGACAGGGTCACTCTGTGCATATACTCAGTAGACTCTAAGAGATACCCACAGATCCAGGTTTATTATGACACCAATCACAATAGTCAAGATATAGAATCAGTCTAAACTCCATTCAGGACAAAAGGTAGAGAGACACAATGAGTCTACCTCTTGCAGGAAATGAATGGAACTGGACATCACCATGTTAAGTAAAGCTAGCCAGGCTCAGGAAAGTATCATTTTCTCTCAAGAGCAAATTATGGATTTTTTTTTTTAAAAAAGTATAGGAATAGGAGAGGTACTATGTGAGGAGAACGAGACACTAGTGGAGGTAGAAGGAGAAAGGGTGATGCGTGTGTTTCAATAGTTACAAAGCACACGATGCACACATGCAGAGATGACCAAAGGAGCCCATTGTTCTGATGCTTTTCTTCCTTCCTTTCTCTTTCTCT
>NW_004949104.1:10761298-10775064 GCF_000317375.1 Microtus ochrogaster
GCCACCACCACCTGGCTTCTTTTCTTTCTTTTTCTTGTTGTCAAGACAGGGTTTCTCTATGTAGCCCTGGTTGTCCTGGAACTCTGTAGAGCAGGCTGGCCTTGAACTCAGAGATCTGCTTACCTCTGCCTCTTGAGTGCTGGGTATGTGCCACAACCACCTGACTCTATATGTTTGTTTTTCTTTTTTAAAAAGGACTCCTTGGGGCCATCAGGCAAGAGAATTCTAGAATATTTGGAGCTGTCTGGGCCAGAGTCTTGGTGCTGAGGACCCCTTGGCACTGAAGCACCTGCCATCTTCCTGAGCAAACAGCTGGGCCCCGCAGCTGGTTTTCCAGTCAGGGAAGTCCAGTTGTGGCTTGCTGGCTACAGGCCCACCTCAACATGAACCCCAGTTTCTGAAGCCCAAGTAGCCTGAGCATCCTCCCATGTGATGGGTTGGGGGGTCATTGCTCCTTTATTTGACCTGTTATTAAACGGGACACTGTGTACATATTTCTTAAGGCCCATGTTCTGATCCTGGGGACAAATGATGCACTTGTGTTAGTTTCACACCATTAGGGGAGGAACTAGGGTCAGCAATGGCTGTCTATTCAGAGACAGGCAGGGAGAGTCCTCCCCAGGGAGACAAGGTGGGGTGAGCAGAGGAATGAACGATTTGAGGAGCTGGGACATGGTCTCTGGTGGCCAGCAGGAGCACAGGGTGGCAGGTCCCATACAGAGGGCAGGGCGTGGGAAGAAATGAGTGGTAAGGTGGGCGACCGAAGGGAAAGCTGGCGGAGGAGTCTGACACAAGCCGAGGGGACTTGTTCCTTCCCTGCAACAAAAGGAAGCATGTGGCGTACAGGTAGAAGGCAGGACTGGTAACAATGGCATGGTGAACAGACTGGCAGGCTAGAGAGGCCAGAGGCAAGGCCAGAACTGCTGCAGAAAGCCAAGGACTGCAGAGTCCTGGTCACATCCCATGCCATCTCTATATACATGTTGCCCCTGGAGGAGGAGATGGCGGTCCTTACTCCACATTCCTGCAGTAGCACCGATGTTGCTCAAACACAGAGCCCAAGGCATGATCCCACCCCTGCTGACTAAGACTTGGCCATGGTGAGTCTACAAGTCTCACAGAAAGAAAATCCTCGTTGGAAAGATGCAGTAGAGCTGGGCCTGAGACTCCGGGCTTCCCTCTGCAGTACTGTTCCCAGGTCTCTCGGGCTAATGGCATAGCAGCCCCAGACTGTGGAGCACCGAGAGCAAAGTGACCTCAGCCTCTAAGACAGGCGCGGAGCCAGGAATAAGGTGCAGGCCAGCTCTTAGATGGCGCAACCACGTGGAATAAATGACCACAAAAGACCAGTCCCTACCGATGAAGCTTCATCTTCAGGAAAGCACTGGTTCCTAAAACACCCATCTGGGTCACATGGAACAACAGATTCTTTTTGTTAAAAGGGAATAAACTCATGAAATTCGAGTCACCAATGTGTTACAGAGCAGCATTCAGAAATGGCTTTCCCACTCACAGCAAAGCCTCCTGTGGGGGGTGAGCTTCCAACACTTAGTGGCTGTCCTGGGCAAGTTAGTGCCATTCCCCTACCTGATCCCAAATTTATGACCTTCCTGGAACTTCTGAATGTGACTGCTTAAAGAGAAAGTGCAGATACAGTTGGTCAAGATGAAGCCATGCTGGAACATCCAATATGGCTGCTCTCCATAAGAGACCAGAGATAAGAAACAGCGGCATGGGACGGTGGCCCTAACACCTGGAAGGCTGAGGCAGGAGGATGGTGAGCTGCAAGGTCAGATACTACATAGAGAAACCCTAGGTATGTATTGGGGGGGGTGGAGAGCTGAGGAAGAAAGAGGAAGGAAGAAGAGGAAAAGGAGGAGGAGGAGGAGACATGGTTGCAGGGCAGAGGGTGAAACCGGAATGATGGAAAAAGAAACCAGTGGACACCAAGGACTGCTAGCAACACAGGACACCAAGAGAACAGCGTATAATAGATTCTTCCCTCGAGGCTTCAGGGGCTCTGGCCCCACGGACACCTTCATTTTGAACTTGTAGCCTCTGGAACTTGGAGAGAAAATATAGCCTAGTTGCCTTCATCCACTGAGGCGTGGTAACTGGTCACGTACTGCAGTACCAGGGAACTTAAACTGGCTTAAAACAGTACACTTATCACATGCAGACCTGAAAGTCTGAGTTCTAAACTCGGGTATGGAGCTGTGTGCCCCGGGAGTGCTCGGGGTGGGGGATGAACGCATTTGCGTTTCTCACTCTTAGAGGCTGCCCTCACTCCCTGGCTTGTGCCTTCGCCTTCTTCCATCCTCAAGACTGGCAGGCAGGTAGTTTTCATTCTCTTAAGAACCTTTGAGATTATGCTGGGTCCACCTGCATGATCCTTATCTCAAGATCTGGAACCTAACCAAATCTGCCTGGACCCTTTCGGCATGCATATCAGACGCTTGGGGTTTGGGAACAGGGCATGACATTCTGAAGCCATGATTGGACAACCTCCTGGGAGTGCTGTGGCTGACACCTGTCACGCTCCTCCTCTAGGGCTGCCCTCTGGGGTTTGACTCACTGAACCAGGCACCTCTGGGTGGTTGAGGTGACCACTGAGACACCTTCCTGGGCACAGGGACCTTGTGAGCCCTCTGGTCTCTCTGAAAAGCTAGGCGCAGATGCCACTCTGGCTAGTACCTCTATAAGAAAATGGCAGACTGGCCTAAGGAGGAGCCTGGTGGTCCTGTGGTCATCTTCCTGGGGCCTGAGTTAAGTGTGTCAGTCCTATGCTAAGGGTATTTCTGGAAGTAAATGTTCATAGTATAAAATAATGTACATCATATGCTTTGATTGTTTCACCCCATTGCCCTCTTGCTGGTTCCTGTTCTCTTTCCAAGTGCTCCCTCCCCTTATTCTCATGCAACACACGTATCCATGAGTGCAGATAACCACATCAGCTTAGATTCCACACGAGAATACACAGAGTTGACCGAAGCTGGCTTATTCTCTTAACACGATGATCCGCACTTCCACTCATATTCCTATAAATGACAATTTTGTTTTTAATAACTAAATAAAACTCCCTATAATACCATATTTTATTAGCAGACTGGTTGCATGCCATGACGACAGCACCCTCAGATGTAAAGATAAGGCACTTATTAATCTGCAAGCCTTCCTCACACAGGGATAAAATGATGTGTCCTGCGGAGGTGAGCTCCTCTGGGGATGGAGATGCCTTCTCTGGGGAAGACGGTAGCATACTCAGTGCACGGCCAGCACAGACCTAGCATGTACTGTGTCCTGGGGCCCTAGGCCCTGCCCACTGGACTCTCCATCCCTTCTTCAACACAACTCTGTCTGGTTTACTCCACAGGGAGCCTCAGCTCCCCTCTGAGGGCTCACCAAGCCTCTTTAATAGTAGGAGGTGACAGTCTAAGAGGTCCCTCTGCATGTGCCACCATGGCCAGAACCCTCTTTCCTAGGGAGGCTCCTAAGAAGGACAGGTTGCCATGGCAACTGTGGTGCCAGGTGAGCTATTTTTAGAAACAGAGCTTTCTTTCATCTTTGGAAAATGGATATTGGTGGGGAATCCCTGAGTGTACGGTGCCGTGCATGGAGGGGGGCGGGGGAAGAGGAGTAGCCTTTTAAATAACCCGCAAAGCTGCAAGGCTGGCTCAGTTGGGGCGGGTGGTGACATGCAGAGTATCCCCCCACCCCACCTGCTTTTCTATGGGATTCCTTTGGGGGGTCAAGTCACAGGGGGGCCTGTGGGGAGAGGCTGACACGGGTGACACTGGCCATTGTCCCGAGAGCAATGACAGAGAAGATAGCTCTGGGGTGGGGAGGCATGCGACTAGGAACCAAGACCTCCAGGGAACTGGGCAGAACCTCGAAGCCATGGCCTGATCCAACAGCATCTCGCAGGGCTCTAGTCCTGCCGGACATCCTGCAATGATGACAGCGATAAACTACCTTGTGGCAAAGTGGATGATGCCTTGTCCCTCAAGGAGACAAGAGTCTGAGGCTCTGGCCACCCAGACACTGGAAAACATGACAGGATCTAATCTGATGGAAAATCAGATGGCAATAAATAATGAATTGTGCAACCCTGTTAGACGGAAATACCAGCCGGGCTCCGGTGTGCTCTTCATCTTCTGGGCCTTGCCAGGGCCGGGCCCAGCCCTTCTCCCACTGCAGACAGAGGAGGGGTACTGAGGAAGGTGGGGACATGCCCCCCAGGATAAGGTGGGAGGCCTTCCCTTGCCTCACCAGGGATCACTGACACCAAAGCTGCCAGGAATCTCTCATCTTCCAGCCAGGAAATGCTCCAGGGAACCCTGCACAGAGACCTCAGAGTACACACCCTGGAGGACTGAGAAGCTGGCTACCTAGATGTCCTGGAGGCACAGACCTACAATTCTGGCTATCAGGAGGTTGAGGCAGGAGAATTGAAAGCTCAAAGCCTGCATGGGCAACTTAGTGAGACTGTCTCAAAACACAGAACCAAAATCTGTGTCTATATGGTATAGCCCTATACAGTACAGGCCTATATGCCTGTTCTATAATTGTGAGGTTTTAAACACCAATCCCCAATGCCATAAGAAAAAAAAAAACAGCAAAAATAAAACTTTTCCCCCCTCTCAGATGGAGCCAGAGCTCACGGCATCAGAGCCATGGACAAGCTCAAAGGGGTGCGTGAGCGTGGGCTAAGCAGCCCCTAGAGGCTGGGTACCTTTCCTTGGCAGGGATGATCTGGAGCTGCGTGCTGGCCTTGCCCCCTGAAGTAAGGTGCAGAGGTGTGGAGATGGAGCGTAAAACAGTCAATTGCTCTATTATGGCACTTGCTGTGATATCACATTCAACCGGTACCCACATCCTCCTCTAGTCAGACGAGAGCCCAGTGGGCATTCATGGAGCCATCCTGACCCAGCCCTGGGGAGAGCTGGCCCTTCCAGGGTGTCTATGTCCCCTCACCCTGTCCTGGTGAGACCCACCCCAGGCAATGAGGACGTTGGAAAGATTGGGAGCTGGGGCTGGTGCAGCAGGAATGGACCAGTGCCAGATGAGCCTGGGAAGCTGGCCGTGCGACGGCCTGGCATGGACCCAGTGGAGAGGGTGCTCCTCCCCCCCATCTCTGGTGATGGGTTTGACAGAGCTGAGGAATCAAGTTCTAGGGCTCCTTCCCTGCCTCTGCCACACCAGGCTGAGAGCAAGAGACCTATCTGTACCACAGCAGGCAGATACCTCCCAGGCAACAGCCTCTCAGGTTGTTTATCAGAGATAAAGTGAGCCTCTCCCGGGCTGGCCTCTGCTTTCCCACTCCAGCCTCCACTGAGGGCCTTTGTCTGTGAATCAGTCAGAAGCTCCCGCTTAGGGGCCCGGCCTTCTGTTTCAGGGGAGTCTGGTGACTTGGGGGTCATGCAGGCATCTGGCCTACTTATGTATGCTCCAGCCTGGACAGAGCCACTTGACCGGATGCTTCCTGAGGTCCTGCCAGCTTTGACATCCTGATGCAAGGTTCAAGCTCCAGACACGCTGTCTGTCTATCCCCCATGCTCCAGGTGCCACCTCCCAGTTCTGCAGAAGTAGCCACCAAAGCTGAGGAAACTCGTGGGCCGCCAGGCACCCAGATCCTGCCCCCCCCATGTTCTGTGCTGCCCTTTGGGAAGTCAAATAAAAGGACAGGATCCCTCCCACTATCCTGACCTCTCAATACAGCCAGCTATTTCCTTACTCCCTAGACGAAATCTGGCCTTTGCCCACATTACATAGATTCCATTTTTGGTTTTTAGTTTTTAACCTATCATCCCATAAGCCTTTGCTCCATATCTACAACTGGGTTACTTGTGAGCAGCTGATCTGTGTGCCGTTCATTTGTGCGCTGTGGCTTCCCCATGGCACCAGGGTTTTTTTGGGGGGGAGGGGCGGACAGGCGGACATTTTTTTTGCCTTTACTGGCGTAATGCACAAGTGCCACCCTGGGCAGACCCAGGCACAGGTCCCTTGAAGCCACTGATCTTACCCTGAGCAGATCCTGGACCGGGTCACTAGGCTGATTGCTGGGGTCAAGGATCCTCCGTGACCTTTGCTTATCTGTTTTTAGACAAGGTCTCACTATGTTGCTCTGGCTGACTTAGAACTTGCTATGTGGACCAGGCTAGCCTTTAACTCAGAGAGGTGTCTCTGCCTCCTGAGGCTGGGATTAAAGATACACACCACAAGCCCCTCAAGAAGGACCTTGAATGGACAGCAAATGGACTCAAACTTGAGTCTTTCATTTGATGTGACACCAATGCCCATCTCAAGGTCAAAGCAAGCGCAGCTCAAATCTAAAGCAGGCATTCAGTCAGCTACACAGAAGCACTGAGCAGGTCACCGAAACTCTCGGCTTACATTTTCCTGGCCCAAACACTGTCCCGCTGGCTTATCCTTGGAAACTATCTGATACCCGTATAGTCACACTAGAATCTTTCATTGGCAGAGCCTCCAGGGATCAGAACTGCAGAGCAGTGGAGACAAGGGAAAGGGCTATGCCTCCAGAAGCCCCACAGTCCTGAGAAGGCAGGGCTGCCTCTGTTCAGGATCCCCAAGTGCCAGAGCTGGACACACAGGCAGGACTGCATGGACACCCCTGCTAGATGAAGGGGTGACCCCAGAGATAGTGGACCGGGAGTGTGTTCCATCTGCTCGGTGGGGCTGAGGTTAAAGAGTCACAGGTTAGGGATTTCTTTGATGCCATGCCTGTCTCTTGAACTAAGAGAGAATCAGAAAGACAACAAAACACATCTATAGTCCCATGAATCTTCCCAAGATCGGGCCTGCAGAGGCCAGGCCTGCTGTGTAATTCCCTCTGCAAACCTCAGGCGCCTCCCACTCTTCTGGCTACAGCATCGTCTAGGGTGTGTTTTCGCTGCTGGAGACAGCATGGCCTCCAAGCTACCCCAGCAGTGTAGGCTGAGCAGGAGCAACAATCTCAAGGAAAGCAGCATGGAAGGTGACGCAAAGGAGGATGGGAGAGGAGTCAGCGTCTTTTCTTGGGTGGAGGGGGAGGACTACTCCAGCCTTCTTGACTACTTCTTTTCTTGGGTGGAGGGGGAGGACTACTCCAGCCTTCTGTCCCAGCCACCCCTCATCTCCTGTGAGACTAGTGAGCTTCACTCTCAGGGGTCCTGGAAGGCACGTTTCTTAGCACTAGTTAAAGTGTCTATTTTATTTACTAAAGAAACCCAACACTAGAATTCCTGAGAGAGGATGCTACTTGTCAAGGGCTGAAAAGTGGTTTATTATTCCAAAAAAAAAAAAAAAAAAAAAAAAAAGTAGGGGCTGGAGAGATGGCTCAGTGGTTGAGAGCACTGGCTGCTCTTCCAAAAGTCCTGAGTTTAATTCCCAGCAACCACATGGGAGCTCACAACCATCTGTAATAGGATTTGGTACCCTCTTCTGGTGTGCCCAAAGATAGGTCACTCATATCCATAAAATAAATTAAAAAATATTTTTAAAAAGTCTAGAGAGCTGTTTCTAACTGCCAAGTCCCACTGACTGGGAACGGCACTTGGGAAGGACATACTGACTCACGAAACCTTCCAGGTTGAGCTTGGTGGAGAGTTGGGCCAAGGCAAGGCCAGGGAGGGAAAAGCAGCAGAGCTGTGAGACAGGGAGGGAGGGGAGGGGGTATCTGAGCGCAGAGCCTGAGAGGAGAGGCCCGTGTCAGTGGGGCAGCAGCCCACTTCTGGAGACTCATTTCTCAGCAGCTGCTCCCCAAGCCTGTTGCATACTCCTCAACTCCTAAGCAATGCCAGGGCCCCAGAACCTGGCTGAGATTCTCCCATTACCTGCTCAGTGACCGGTCATATAGGCTGCAGAAACCAGAATAGGCCAGTGGCGCACCTACCATGTGTTCTACGAGAATAGCAAAACATGATCTAGAAAAGTCTGAACACCTAGTCAGGCAGTTCTATGCTACAGCAGTCTGCAAAGGTCCAGATCTATGTGACCTTGATAGGAGTCCTTTTAAATAGGTCACTAAGACCTGTCAGTGCTCGGGCAGGCAGGATCCAGTAAAATCTATAGTGGAGAGAGCTGTATAGCTATTAGAAGTCTGTGGTGGGGATTTCAAAGGCTACTTAGGACCATAGGGCTTGGGACATTAAGGCTCTGTCTATGTAAGCCCCTTTCTTAGGGCAGCCTCTGACTGGAGACCTAGGCAGCACCAGCAATGCTCGCGGACCTCACAAAATCACCTTGCATTCACTGGGCACTCCTAGGGCTACCACACTCACGTGCCGTGAGCTCCACTTCTGGCCAGCATTAATGTCAAGAATGCTGCTTCAGGGGTCCACAAGGTGGCTCAGCAGATCAAGGTGCAAGCTTGTCCTTTGGCCTTTGTACATGCACATATGTGTGCACACGCACACTTTAGAAAAGAATGCTGCTATGGCTTCAGTAGGGTTGAATCAGTTCCCCAAAGTTCATGTGGCAGTGTTTTTAACTGAGATGAAATATTATTTGGACAAGAAACACAGAAAGCTAAAGTTTATACGCAGTGTTAACTCTAGATCAACCACCTAGAAGAGACCATACAGCTCATGAACTAAGGAAGAAGAGAAAAATCAGAGACCAAAAGTAGATCATGGCAGAAGAAGGGAGAACAAAATATAGGCAAGATAAAACAAACCAAGTAGTCATTTTAAACCAAGTGTGTCAGCCAGATGGGGTGGGAAGTGCCCGCAGCCACAGTTACCAAGGAGGGAAACGAAGACCCAGGAGCCGCAGGCCCAGCTGGGGGCACTGTGGGATCTGCCTCTAAATGAAAAACAAAGTAGCAAACAAGCAGTGATTACACTAAAGTAAAGCGTTACACAGTTCAACTAAAAGTCAGAGACTTCGAGGGCTGGGTGCTTAGTGCAGTCGCAGAGTGCCCTAGAATGAGCAGAGACCCCGTTACACCGCAGCCCCGAAGAGGGGGAAATCAGAGGCTTTACCAGTCCAGATTTTTTAGAGCATGAGCCATTCTGTGTCATTCTACGTTGCAGCTATAAAAGCACAGATAAAATATCCAGCCATATGCTTTCCACGAGACACACTTCAGATAGAAAGAGACAGATGTGTTAAAGCAAAGGACTGGAAAGAGAAACAGGCAACAGGAATCCAAGGGAAGCTCAAGTGGCTTCCTCAGCTTTAGAATGCAGACTCTGGACAGACACATAGCAGCAAAAGACTCAGTGCCTGAGATGACACTCCTAAATGTGTGTGCCAGAGCTGGAGAGAAGGAGGTGAAGGGGCAGATCTGCAGCCACACTGAGAGGTTCTTGGCTGTCCCACCCCAGCCCCCGCATGAAGTGTAGACAAAATGAGCGCAGGCACAGAGGGGCTGGGGTCTATGTCACTGGCTACTTGGTTTATTTTATTGTTATGTGTATGAATGCTTTGCCTGCATGTGTGTTTGTGTACCACATGCATGCCTGGTGCCCAGAGAGGACAAAGGGAGGCATTGGGACCCCTGGGAGTGGAGTTAAAGACAGTTGTGAGCTTCCATGTAGGTGCTGGGAACTGAACCTGGGTTCTCGGAAAGAGCAGCCAGAGCTCTTAACCATAGAGCCATTCCTCTAGTGTGAGTTCCCCCCTAAATAAAGAACCCCTTATTATACTCAATTCTGAGTTAATGTGGGATTACTGTATTTGCATTCTCAAAAAAGATTTTTAGTTTATATGTATATACACAGAGATAGAGATAGAGATAGAGAGAGAGATAGAGAGAGAGAGAGAGAGAGAGAGAGAGAGAGAGAGAGAGAGGTCTCAAGCCCAGGACAAACAGATGAGATGCCTTAGAATTAAAACCTTCCCCTTAAAGAAACCCAAGCCTATATTTTTTGCACCGAGTTCTACCAAATACATAATAGAAAAGGTTAAAATGGTTCAGAAACATTCCTTGAGGTCAGCCCTACACCAGCAGCAACAGCAGAAAAACATTGCAAGAAAAGAAAATTATAGCCTAAGAATTCTCATCAATAGAAGTACAATTTTTAAAAACAAAATATTAGCAAATAAGATTCCACAAAAGGGGTCTTATGAACAAGGGGGCTTATCTCAGGAACCAAAAGTTTGACATTTTAAATGAACACAATTCATATTAACAGTGTAAATTAAGAATATAACCAGCTCAATAAATACTGAAAATTATTTGATAAAATTTCACACTGATTTGGGATAAAAACAGAACACTGTAAAGGAGAAACCATATATATAAAGACTAAATTATTATTACATAACATATTACATAGATATATTCTATATATAAACCATATATATATATATATATTAAAAAATTTTATAGTTATCACCAGGCTTGATATAAAGTAGAACCGGAAGAAGTGGAGTAGTCACCATCTTAGGGCCACACTGGCAATCTCAGCCAGTGAAAAGAAACCAAAAGACACCATTGTGCTGCATTAGAAAGCCCTGAGAAGTACAGACCTAAACAGAGAACTCTCAACAGAGGAATCTAAAATGGCTGGAAGACACTTAAGGAAATGTTCAACATGCTTAGTCATCAGAAAAATGCAAATCAAAACAACTCTGAGATTCCATCTTACAGCTGTAAGATTGGCCAAGATCAAAAACACTGATGACAATTTATGCTGGAGAGGTTGTTGGGAAAAGGGAACACTCCTGCATTGCTGGTGGGAATGCAAGCTGGTACAGCCCCTTTGGATGTCAGTGTGGCGATTTCTCAGAAAATTAGGAAACATCCTTCCTCAAGAAGGTATATATCGAAAGGATGCTTAATCGTGCCACAAGGACATGTGCTCAACTATGTTCATAGCAGCATTGTTTGTCATAGCTAGAACCTGGAAACAACTTAAATGCCCCTTGACCGAAGAATGGATAAGGAAAATGTGGTACATTTACACAATGGAGTACTTACTACACAGCAGAAAAAAAAAATAACATCTTGAATTTTGCAGGCAAATGGATTGAGCTAGAAAATATCATTTTGAGTGAGGTAACCCAGACCTAGAAAGACAATTATCACATGTACTCACTTATAAGTGGTTTTTAAACATAAAGCCAAGAAAACCAGCCCACAAATCGCAGTCCCAGAGAACCTAGACAACAAAGAGAGACATACATAGATCTAATCTACATGGGAAGTAGAAAGAGACAAGATCTCCTGTAAATTGGGAGCATGGGGACCTTGGGAGAGGATTGAAAGGGAGAGGAGAGGCAGGTAGGGGTGCAGAGAAAAATGTAGAGCTCAATAAAAATCATTAAAATTAAAAAAAAAAAGCCCCAAGGAATCTAGCGAGAGAACCCACAAGTCTGCAGACTCAAGGGCAGCCACAAAGGGTTTTATTCTCTAATTCCAGCAGTTGAGAACCTAGAAAATAACATTAGAATAATACCTCCTGTTACAGCACCAATACTTGCAGATACGGATGTAGGAAGTATGTTCAAGATAACACACAGCTAAGACAGAGTTTAACAGATAAACAGATATGTTTATAGACACTCACTAACCCACCCCACTAGCCTATACAATTGTTTAAAAACTCATAAAATAAGTATTGGAAAGAATGTGTAAGAAACAGCAATCCTCACACAGTAGGGCACTAAGGGGTACAGCCACTCTAGAGAGTAGTTTAGTAAATGCTATATAACCTAGGAATCTCACTCCTGGCTGCAGACCTGAGAAAATGTAAAACCATCATTCCCACTCAGGAACTTTCATGTGAATATTCGTAGCAGTGTTTTTCACAACGGTCCCAAAGCAAAAACAATTCAAAAGTAGTAAATCCATACGTGGGAATATTACTTGATGATAAAAAAAGAACAGAGAATTAGCTGAGCAAAGCATTCACTCCCTCGCTCACTCCCTCTCTCCCTCACTCTCTTGCTCGTTCTCTGTGGATGCAATGAAACAGCTACCTCAAGCTCCTGCTGACTGACTTCCCTGCTCTGATAGGCTGAGCCCTTCCTTTAGTGGCGTTTGCCAGGGTGCTTTACCACAGGAATGAGAAGTGCCCGACACAGAAGGTGATGCCCCTTCCACAGTACACAGACAGGCTGCCAAAAGTTCCACCCGAGAGAACGGTGTGTCCAGCCAATGTGCAGGAGAGAGTGCAGAGCTACGGAGGAGGGCAGCAGACAGCCCTAGTGACCTCAAGTCCCAACCCCACCTCTGGAGGGAGCTCCATCTGTCACACCCTGGCCTTCACTTCTATCGGATCCCCTCTCAACTCAGCCTTCAAGGGAGCCTGTTGAGTGAGCAGCTGACTGACCAGGGTAGGGCTCAGAGCCATCCAGGGTCACCCAGATCCCAGGACATGTCATTTAAAGTGACATGGTGCTCATCTGTCCCTCCCAAGGGCACTAAAGTACAAGTGGAGGCGTTTTTCTTCTGTGTCTGTTTTCCAGAGAGCAGGCTCCTGGAAGCCACAAGTTTCACCTGTCAGGTGCACACAGCCCTGCTGACTGGACCGGACCAGTGTGACTGAGAGCCAGTGTGTGTCAGCAGTCACACCAGGGGCTGGTGACACTCACGCTCCACATTTTGCCAAGTCCCCATCCCTCTGCGTTCCCAGTTATCATCCATGAGGACAGTGTGACTGGATACAGCCCCTCTTACCTTGGTGCTCCCACTTGTGAAGTGGAGAATAAACACAGCAGCCCCCCAATAGCCCCCCGGTAAACAGAGGGACTCGACTCAGAAGACATGGACTGTATTATTACGTAGGCAGCTTCTAGTACAGGGAAGAGGTTGACCCATGCCGTGAGAAATATCCTCAAACAGGCTCCAACAGCAGGTTCGTAGGGGAAAAGGAACCGATCGACACACACTGCTGGGCTGAAAGAAATCAACTATATATTTTGCATCCTTAGTGAAAAAAAAACTTTACAATCTCTGCCAAAAAACCAAAACCAAAACAAAACAAAAACCCTATGGCAGATGCAATAAAGATGTCAGTGTAGACCTTTAAAATATTTTATGAGGAAATACAGGAAACTATCTGGAATCTTCAAGCAGAAGCATAAAGTGGTATCCATAAAGCCTGATAAATCAGTCATTAAAATAAGCAACACCATTGAGTGTGACCATAGGACAAGGATACCATGCAGCTTGGTGGACAGAACTGGCAATGTGAGCAAAATCCGACTCCTACGATCAGCAGACTTCCAGCATGGGTACAAAAGACAGTCAAACAGGAGAAGAAAAATCTTTAAGGTAATGTTTCTAGGACAGAAAGCATCAGAATAAAACCAGACATCCCACTCCCCGCCTCTTACAATAAATACAGTTAACAGGAAGCAGCAAGCTAAGACTCAGAACTCCAGCTGTAAAGTTCTCAGAAGGGAAACGGAAGGGACACTGCTTGAATTTGGGCTAGACAGCTAAACAAAACAAATTCTTAGATAATGCATCAAAAGCACGGGGACAAAAGAAGAGCCTGAAGCTGACACCATCAAATGAAACCAGGACAGTGGAAGGAGACTCACGGGACAGAAACAGGCATTTAAAACTCATATAAAGGACTTGCATCCACAATACATAAACAGCCCATATGACAGTAAAAGGACAAACAGGCACAACCAAAAAGAATAGGCAAAGTATTTGAACAAAGATTTCTCCAAAGACACCTAAATGGCCAAAACATACAAGAAAAGAGTTCAACATTCAGTCACCCGGGCAGCAGAGAACCACTACCATTCTCCACAATGATGAGATACTACACCATCCTCACCACGATGAGATACCACACCATCCCCCA
>NW_004949104.1:10775950-10777649 GCF_000317375.1 Microtus ochrogaster
ACACAGTTTGAAAAAACAAGCAGGAAAGCCCAAGTGTCAGCAAGGGTATGGAGGCACCACAACCCCAACCTGTGGCTGTGGTCACGTGACATTGTGCAGTCACTATTACAAATACTTTGGCAATTCATTGTCAGAACACGATCCTAAAATGGAATTGTGAGAGAATTCTGAGCACTTGTGTGAAAACTCCAAGAAAACACGATCCTAAGACTTCAGTTTTTTTCAAAACAGAGCTGTTCTTGAAATGTACTTTTGTGCTGCTCCCAGGGGTAGCAGGCAAGAACGTTTGCTTCAGCTGCCATTTCATGCGCCTCTGTGGAAAAACACATTTCTGCCTCGTGTGGCTTGTCCTTGTGACTGAACCTTACTCGTGTGATTTTTCTGCACCCTCAGAGTATAAACTTCCTGATGCTCTGAGTAAAGGCAGCTACTGCATGAGACTTTGCTCCTTCACTCCGCCTCATTTACTGGCTCCATTCTCCCAGGTTCCCACTGCCATTAGAGCAGCAGACAGCTCATCAGTTAAACCATGAGAAAGCAACAGAGTCCTATCACTCAGTGTTTACCCAAGAAAAAGAACAACACATATCTTCACACAAAGACTTCTGTGTTCATAGCTTAATGGCTAAATACAATGTTGACCATCACACAATGGTATGTGACAATGGAATGTCCCAACACATGCCGCAACACGGATGAACCCAGAAGACATCGCGTTAAGTGAAACAAGACAGAAAAGATTCCACTTAGAGGAAATATTCAAAAGCAACCTGGTAGTTGCTGAGGGTTAGGGATGGAGAGAGACCACTAAGGAGTATATGGTTTTGTTTTGTTTTGTTTTTTCCAGGAGAGGCAAAAGACATTTTACAGTTGGACCATGGTGATGGCTGTGTAATCCTGTGAATGTTTTTTAAAAGCACTGAATGACATGTTTTAAGTAGGGGAATCCTTATGGCATATGGGTTATAACTCAATAACTATTAAACAACTTATTAAAATACTTGTTTAAAAGTACAGGTGTGGACTTACAGATGCTGACAATATAAGCTCTTCAACTTTTCTCAGTGTCTGAAGATTTTCATGACAAATATTGGGGGGGGGAGGCACAGATAAAAGAAGATTAGCCCTCACAGAAAGCCCAACTATAATAACATCAGCTGTGCATCTCAGGTTGCCACACAAAAAAGTACGTGACAACACAGTCACAGTTCCACAAGAGACTATCAAATAGACAAAAAGACAAACAAAAACGCTTCGATCCTAATGAGAAGCAAAGTTATTACTATTCAGTAATGAGTGCCCACTCCCAATTCTGTGAAAATGCATTGCATTGTGTTTTTTCCTTTGTGTTTGTGTCTGTGTGCATATGTATGGGGGGCATGTGTGGCCGTCAGAGGATGGCTTGCAGGAGTCGTTTCTTTTGGGGACTGAGCTCAGACCATCAGGCTTGGCAGCAAGCATCTTAATCCACTGAGCCATCTTGCTGTCCCCCAATTCTGGCTCAGCAATTAAGAGCACTGTCTGCTCTTTCAGAGGATCTGGGTTCAATGCCCAGCACCTACATGACATTTCACAACTAAAATTCCAGAGGATCCAGCACACTCACACATACATACAAGCAGACAAAACATGTGCATATAAAATTAAAAGAAACAAATCATTTTAAAAAAAAGTTGAGGGGGCTGGAGAGATGGCTCAG
>NW_004949104.1:10778728-10793391 GCF_000317375.1 Microtus ochrogaster
ATCTAGTCAGCCTATCCTGGGGGTGCCCTTGCCTCTGCTTCTCAAATCCTGAGATTGCAAGTGTGCCACCACAGTGCTAATCACTTACATGGGCGCTGGGCAACTGAACTCTGGTCCTCACACTTGCGTGGGAAGCAGTTTTCTTGCTGGGCCATCTTATCAGCCCTCGACTGAATTTTCTGTAGTGAATATGCATTAGCTTGGCAATCAGGAAAAAGATGTCAAAAATAATCTCAGTTGGTGGCTGTAATTTAGGATGGGCTGGGATTTTATGGCTTCGTGATGCCTTCATATAGGGAGCCAAACACATCTCACATCTAAGTGAAGACTCGCACATCAATGCCTTCCTAATCCAAACACTGAAAACATGAGGGAAATATGAAGTATGGGACCCATATCTCCCATGAGAGGAGGAGCAAAGGCAAGCCAGAGACACTGAAGAAAGTTCCAAACTCTACAATCCATGGAAGACCCCAGGAATGCATTCTGGTTGCTGCTGGGCTAGACCCTGAGCACCCCCACCCCCACGGGGACTCACTGAATGCATTCAGAATGCCACCTTGCTTCACAGGCCCTCTGAGATGAAACCCCAGCTATCGCCTCTGCTGCCTGGGAGGAGCCTGGTGAGTGTGGGCAGGGAGAACAGGCCGCCTGCCATTTACAACGAAGGAAAAGTCCCAGCAGC
The DNA here is from genome assembly GCF_000317375.1 of Microtus ochrogaster. Lineage (NCBI taxonomy): Eukaryota > Metazoa > Chordata > Mammalia > Rodentia > Cricetidae > Microtus > Microtus ochrogaster. The sequence goes on from NW_004949104.1 coordinate 10,779,414, forward strand.
CACCATTCATCACCAGCTACACACAGTACAAGCAGCAGCTGCCCTTGTCTTGGCAGGGAGAGGGGATGGGGTGGGGCCAAAGGGGAGAAATAAGTGGAATACAGGATCGTCTTACTGGGAAAAGTGTCCAGAGTGTCCCAGGCAGGCTGCTTTTGATCACTTGTCCTACTTGGCCAAAGCAGGTGGAGATGAACAGAAGGGCAAGATGGCCAGCAGCAAGCTCCCAGGGGAAGGTCAAAGCAGGTACAGAAATGGCCCCCGGAGGACAAGGGTCCTTGTGTGTCCTGGCTGCTGTGGGGCAGAGCAGCAAGACTACACGCATGTTTGGCCTTGACCTCTGCATGTGGAGTGACCCCTGAGAAAGCTAAAGAGAAGGCTGAGTGGGCCACTTCCAACTAGAGCACTGAGTATGTCGTGGGCTCACCGTAAGCCCACGTGAGCCACCATTCCCAGGGCTGCCACTCACAGGGCCTGGGCTCACGCCTGGATCAGTCCTCAGTTGTCACTGCCTGTATTTCATTTTGCACGGGGCCCACAGGTTATGCAGCAGGGATTGCTGGGAGGTGAATCCCAGCTCCTCAGGACAGTGAGTCTGCACCATGGCACAAGCCAGCTCTGCCCGGTCCTTCCTGTTGGGTTTCCAGGAAGGGCAGGAGAAAAGGCAGCCTCCGAGCCAGGAGTGGGCGCCAGAGATGACTCAACCTCTGTTCTGTTTGATTCTGCTGCTGGGAATGGAGCGGAGGCCCTCAAACAGGCTAACCAAGTTCTCCGCCACTGAACTGCGGCCTAATCTTTCTGTTAACCAAACTCAAAGCCTTAACAAGGGGCAGACCGAACACGGCACCACGTGTGTGAGCCTTGCCCTTGAGAGACTGAGGCAAGGGGATCCTGAGTCACAGGCCACTATGGGCTCCATAGGGAGACCCTGTCTCAAAGATAAAATGAGGGGCTGGGTGATAAAAGATAAAATGGCTCGGTGCGTAAGGTGCTTGCTATGCGAACATGAGGATCTGAGTTTGGATCCCAGCATCCGTGTGAAAACCAGGTGTCGCAGCATACGGGGGAGGGGCAGGTGGGAAAGGGTGGAGACTGGCAGACTCCTGGGGCTTGCTGGCCGGACAGCATAGCTCAATCAGTGAGCTTCAGGGTCAGTGAGAGATGGGAGAGGAAGGCACCTGGGTGTCAACCTCTGGGTTCCACATGTACACCTGCACACACGTGCACCCACTGACAAGCACTCCTCCCCCCCAAAAAAACCAACAACATCCCTTCAGAACACAGTCATGGAGGCTGGGGCGCCCTGCCATGAGCATCATGAATGAGCAGTTTAGGCGAGCGAGGACTATGACACCAGAGGGAATGTTCACACCCTTACATGCAGCCATCCCACTCCTGGGAATGTGTCCCAGACAGACACACAAATGAAGGAGCCTTACAAGCCAAAGATGCTCAGGCGGCAGTTGGGCTGCGCTGATGCTCTGAGCAGAGCAAAAATGCCTAACAGGAGGAAAATCGCTCCACAGACATTCGATGCAATCAAGCTGCAGTCACGTGCAAAGCTGCTTAAGAGGGAAATGATGTAAAAAAAGACGTGCACATAAAGGAAAAATACAAACCAGAACAGGGACCTGATGAGTGTCCTGAACTCTCATGGTGCCACAGAAAGTCACTCTGTGACCTTAAGCGACTGGAACTGCTGTCCTCAGAGCAGTGTTAAAAGTAACAGCAGTCCAGGGACAGGGGAACGGCCCCGCTGGACCTCAAGAGTCTGGCCAAGAACAAAGTATGTGGGTTGGGGGGCCTGGGGAAAAAGCTTGGGAATCTCTAAGCAGAAACGGTGGTCAAATGGCTCCAGGGCTGAAATGGTACCTTAGGTCTGGTCATGCCACATCCCATGGTCCAGGCACAGCCATGTACCAAGTTACTTCTCTCATTTCCCTTGAAACACACAACAGTAGCCCTAGGGTACTGTCCAGATGGGGTGCCAAACCCAAGTCCGCGGCTCCCTTCTGTCCTGACACAACAGTTAATGTGGGCAGCTGCTATTTTTGCAGAAGTGCGTCAGCAGTTATTATTCGACATGGACGTCAGAGGAAAGGACATAAAAGGAAATTTATCTTTAGCAGCCTGAAGCTCATGGCTTCATCGTTATTCATGCTGCTCATCATGCTATTTGATCCCATGCATTGCTAGTGCGAGCCGATGGGCACTTTACAGGAAAACCAGGCATCGGAGAATGAGAGTGCCCTGCCCTGGAGGGAAGGGGCCAGTTCAAGTTGGGGAGGGGGTGTCTGAGCTCAAGTTCAACTTTGTGTAACAGGTAGCTCAGGCTGTATTCTCAACTCCCTGGCCACCCTGATGCTGTAACAGCCCAGCTCAGGCTTTATTCTCAACTCCCTGGTCTCCCTGATGCTGTAACAGGTAGCTCAGGCTGTATTCTCAACTCCCTGGTCTCCCTGATTCTGTAACAGCCCAGCTCAGGCTGTATTCTCAACTCCCTGGTCTCCCTGATGCTGTAACAGCCCAGCTCAGGCTGTATTCTCAACTCCCTGGCCACCCTGATGCTGTAACAGCCCAGCTCAGGCTTTATTCTCAACTCCCTGGTCACCCTGATGCTGTAACAGGTAGCTAAGGCTGTATTCTCATCACCCGCCCACCCTGATGTTTCCCTGTTTGGTCTCACAGGGCTCTTGTGAGCCCTGCTACAACTCTGGGATATATCTGAGCCCTTATGGGGCCATCTTTTTGGCTTGGCCCCTGGGTGGCCCTCTCTTTTGCTTAGAGTTAACAGAGATCAGTGTATTATTCTAAAGATCAGCTGAACCGTGACTCTGATAACTTATCAGTATGGCTGCATATGGTTTGAACAGGTCGTGTGCTGTGCAGTTCTAGAGGGGAGGGGCCAACCACAGAAGACACTGTAGGTTTATTTTTATGGTAACACATGTCCAATAATTACAAGAAAAGTTATTTTTCTGGCAAAAATGACATAACTAAGGATCAGTGGGAGTAAGGGGTCTTGAGGAGTCTGTCAAGGCTCTTGTCAGAGCAATCCTGCCGCCACCACTGTCTACGGTGGTGTCCCGCCAGGCTCAGAAATGGCATCAGCCAGTCGTGTACTGATGCTGAGCTCAAACAAAGCCACACTCCCGTTTGTCACAGCAACAAAATGCCAACACCAGGGGTACCCACTGCACTCCTTCAAAGCTCTGTGGTGGCTTCCTTTCCCTTCCATATGGGGGAACCAGGGTGACCTTTTCTACAGCACCTTTTGGACTGGACTTACGCCACGCTCAGACCCTGGTTACCCAGCCAGACTTCTGTCTCCAAACCATCTTTGTCTCTGTGTAAATGACAGCAGGAAAGCGCTGCTCCCAGACTGCATGTACGATCACACAGGAGACTAAAACCCACCAGCATCCTCACGGGCACGGGTACCATGTGTTAGTGAACAGCCAGAGGCTCCCACTCGTGACTGCATAGGGTCCCCCTTCCACGGACCACACCAAGCAATAGTAACCTGAGTTCCGGGACAGCACTGCAGCAACGCTTCCTTTCCATGCGAGATGCCAAGGCTATGCCTTCCTTACCATGCGTTCAGTCCCAGAGACTAACCGCTGTCACCTGGCAAGGCTTGGTGTCACAGCCTCAGTCTGCCTGCCTGTCCTTCCTGGCCCGTCCCTTCAGTGGGTCCCCTCTCACTTCTCATGTGTCATCATAAGGCGCTGAGACTTCCCTCTGCCTCCTGACCTCTATCCTTTCCCCATTTCCATCGACATCCTCTCACGGAGCCCATAACAGGAGAGTTCCTTCCGCCAGAAGTCCTCTGTGACTCTCTCTCCCTCCTCTCTTTCCCTTCCATCCCTTCCTCCCTCCCTCTCTCCCATCCTCTAGCAAAGCCACAGTAGCCCCAAATGAGAGGACAGTGCCACAGTTCCTATGCTAGGACATAGGAATATGCTCCCTTGTGAGCAGGGGAGACCCAGAGTCATAGGACCGGCCCTGTGAGCAGGGGAGACCCAGGGTAAGAACACAGGCATCTGTCTGTTCAGCCCCTTGCTTCAGGCCTTGTGGCCTCACAGGAACTCAGCTTATGGGACATGCCAGAGGACAAGCCCTTTGGGGCTGTCCCTAACCAGAACCAACTTAGGACTTTCTGAAGGGCCCTGTCTCCCACATCAGTCCTCTGTTGGGCTCCTTCTCTGCGGATGGTTCCCGGTCTAACCCTCAAAGATAACGGGGGGCGGGGGTCCAAAATAAAAACAAAAAACACATCAAAACCCAGGCTGGGCACGGTGGCACACATCTGTAACATCAGTATTTGGGAGGCAGAGGCAGAAAGATTGTGAGTTAGAGGCCAGCCTGGACCACATAGTGAAGACCTGTCTCAAAAACACTAAAACACAGCAGGCTTTAGAGCAGACAAGGGCCTGGCACTCACATTACAGCCACACAGCCTCCAGGGAGTCTCATAACCAAGTCTGTGTGAAGACAGTCACTCTCAGTGGCCTGTGACAGACGTTATTACCCCAGTCTCTTCCTGTGTTGGTGACACATCGCTCTGCCCTTAAAAGTGCCATCTTTGTAGCAGCCTGCTCAGTGCTACCCGGCCTGACCTGTGGGAACACATCATGCCGTGCTCAGGGCTCCTGTGTTACAGTCTTCCAGATTCACATTACAGTCAAAAAGAGACATATAAGTCAAACACACACACACACACACACACACACCAAGGGGTGTGCTGCTGAGCCTGGGGACACCTCATCTCCCTACCAGGTGCACCTAACTGCAGCCTGCAGCCTGCAGACCACCTGTGCCCCAGGATCTGTGAAGATGGCTCAACACAAAATTGCAAATTTACTTAAAACATGGAGGGTTTTTTTCTTTCAGTTTCTTGTAACTCAAGCACGCCATTCTCGTCATGAACATTGATGATGTATTGAGGACAAAGAGCTGCACAGGCCTGACGTCATCAGCTCGCCATTCCTTGTTCCTCTAGACTTGTGGGCTCTACATGACCTCATTGGGATCACGGATCCACACACCTCAGCTCGTGCTTGTCTCCAAGCCCTGTCCTCGGAAGACAGATGTGGGTTTCTCCCACCGCTCCCACAGCCGCCTTTCAAAGGAGCTTTCTTTCGCACGGCTCCTGGTTTCCGGGAACTGGCATGCTGCATGTGGTACAGAGTCACCTGCCCGGCTAGGTGACACCCAGGGCTGAACGGAACTTCCCCCAGTCCCTACATGGGCCTTTCCCCTTGTGGCTCCCTAGGTTCTGTCTGAAGCACAGAAATAGATTACACACAATATACAATATCTCATCTCAACCTCACCGCTACATAAAGAGATTAAGATGCAAACAAACATTTATTTGTGTGTGTGTGTGTGTGTGTGTGTATGTGTGTAGATCAAAGGACAACTTAGGGGACTTGGTTCCTAGAACCCCTGAAATCAGGCTGGCAGTCTTGGTGCTAAGTGCCTTTACCTGCCGAGCCATCTCCCTGGCCCTGGGAAGGTAGGTTTGATGTCTTTTCAATGAGGGAAGCCGGCTGAGGGTCCTGCCATAGATTCCTGGCGGGCTGCTCCTGACGAGCTCAGGGTTGGGGTCAGGAATTGGCTGACGTAGATGACTCTGGGTCAGGGACAGACTCAGGGGATGTGACCTAGCAGTAGAGCCAAGACAAGAACCCAGGTCTCCCGGCTCATGACACAATACGACTTCCAGTGTAGCTGCCATGGGACTTGATTCCCCAAGTCAGAAAGTTCTGACCCTGAGCCACTCACATCCTGGATCACAGCTCCTGGCCCCCCGGGCAGGCAGCAAATCCAGCTCCCTCTCCAACGTGAATAAAATATGCTGAGGTGTGGGACATAAATCTCACTGGGACCCGCCTGCAAGGAGGGTCCGGTCTAGGAACCTTTCACGTTGTCTGAGCTGAGGAGCCGAGTCTCTGTGAGGTGGGCTGGAGTTCTCTCCACGCACAGTGGAGAACCAAGTGCCCATAGCTGGTGCTAACCAGAACTCTGTCAACCTGGGCCTCCTCCACTTTTCTCCCCCTTTAGCAGGCACAGTCACTGTTAAGAATGGGAGGTTGCCAGCTTGTCCCAAAAGTTCTAGTGAGGCCATGCGAAGCCAACAGAGCACCTCGGGGACACACCTCTGCTGGCCTGAAAGGTTCCAGTCTGGAGGCCTGGATCTGCCTGTTCTTGACCATGACACTGGCCACAGTGTCTCCTGTTGAAGCTGTAAGTTCTGCTCCAGGCACCATTCTAAATGCTGCGTACATTACACACAACCTCCGAGTGCCCTTATCCCCAGCATGATCTTGACATGAAAGAGAACACGGAAACTGGACCAACCAGAGGTCACTCAGACACTGCAGTACCCACACCCGTGCTCCCTCACAACCAAGCAGAGAGCAAGCAAGCAGGCATTTCATTCCACACTTGCTAGCCCTGAATCTTCCACAAGGTAGCAATCAAAACTGCTCTATGGGCAAAGAGAGAAAAGCAATTTAACATCCGATATGTATTTTCATTTCACTGACTCCAAAACTCACCCTCTGAATAAATCTGTCTAAATCGACAACAGAATCATCATTTAACTTTGCATATGCATAAAGTATATATCGGAAGTAAAAACTGGAGATTACAACCAATTGGTTAAGAGCAGAAAATGTACTTTGAACAGAACGCATTCCTATAAGGGGATCCAAGTGCAACCGCTAAAATCCTACACCTGTGTTCTGAACGCCAGTGGTTGACCACACTCTCCACGACTTCCAGACTGAAGCATGGTGTCCTGCAGGTCTGGGGAATGCAGGAGCTAGTCAGACCCCATGAAGCCATTGGCATAGCCAGTCAACAAGCAAAATTAATCGCAAGGTTCACTACAGGCCAAGGGGCATTAATGGCTTAAAAAAGAGCTGGTTCTAACCTAGGCATGTTAAGTGAAGTTAATCGCCTCTGTGTCTGTTGGGTCAACAGGGTGAAAGAATCCTGATTCCAAGGGACTGACATTAGACCAGAAACACTCAAGGTAAACAGCAGGTTTCACTCACAGAAGTCTCCAAAAAGGGTTTCAAGCATTAAAAATGGCAGGCAAGACCAAGGGGCTGCAAGTTTGCAAGGCATTGGCTTTCCCTCACCGAAGTCAGAACACCAGAAGGTTCTGCCTGCACACTGGGGCAGTTAGCCAGGATCACCATAGGGCAGGGGTATTCTCAGGGCTGGCCCTTGCTCAGACCCAGGTGACCACTCCAGAGTCACACCGTGAGCTAAGGTAACTCGAGGACGCGGCCCTTAAGGATGGCGCTGCAATCTTGCCAGCGCTCCGGACGCCTGAAGGCCCTGGTGTAGTGAGGATCCCAGGCCCACTGGGGAAGAAATGGGGTAAACGTTGGGGGCCGGCAAACACGAGCGCCCCTCCCAGACCCCCTCTCCTTCCCATGAACAGCTGGACTGGGTTTCTTTTCCTTTTTCACCCCCAGGGGCTAATCGACCCCGCGCATCTCTAGCCGCAGCCCCCTTTCCAAAACTCGCCGTGCGCAAAGCCACTGCGCAGCGTGCGCCGGAGGGGTGTGGAGAAAGGGGTTCCCCGGGGCTCCCCGCGATCCCCACGCCACGAGTGAGTGACATCAGAGGCTAGCGTGGACGGGTCCTGCCGCAAAGCCCGGCGCGGGGCGGGCGGGCGTGAGTGGGAGGGGAGCCCGGCCTCACGAAAGCCGGCCGCACTAACCCTTCTTAAATTTATTCAGGCAGCCGGAGCTGCAGAAGGAGCGCACGGAGGCCGTCTCCCAGCAGCCGCGTCCCTTCATCCCCGCGGCCCGCGGCCTCCGAGCGGCTGGGCGCTACATGGCCCCGGGTCCGGGGAGCGCAGCTCTGAGAGCCGCAGGGCGGAGGCGGCGGTGGGCGCTCGTGGGTCCCGGCGTCGCGTCGCACGGAGCACCGGGCCGCCCAGAGCGCGGTCCCTTAACCCCGTCGGAGCCGCGCGAGCCGAGCGGCCTCCCCGCCTCCTCCCCCGGAGCCTGCGCCGCAGCAGCCGCCGTGCGACCCCGCGAGCTCCGGGGCGCGGGGTGTGGGGCGGGCTTCCCGCGGCCACGTCACGTCTGCACGCGAAAATCCGAGCTAAGGGGCCGCCCCTTGCAGCAGCAGGAGCAGGCTCGGTGCTGCTGCGTTTCAAAGGAAGGGTGCCCTTGAGAAGCTGGGGCACGTGGGAAATGGGGTGGCCCGGAGCCTGGCGGTAATTCCAGGAAATTGAGGTCACTGCTGAGACCCGGTCACCTTCTAACCCCGCTTCTGCAGCAGGCGCATCTGTGTCCGGCCACCTGCAGCTTACCTGGCCACCTTCTGGGCGGAAGGCAACAGGCGGGGCCCCAGGGACTTCAGCTCCTTTAGGCACCGCTGCTACAGGAATGCAGGCATCTGGAGACATCTGCCTCTGCCCAGACCTCTATGGATATGAAACGCCCCTAGAAGTCTGATGGGCGTCCCAAACCCAGCTGTCTAAATGTGAGTTCCTTGTGGTTCTCTAGAGCTTTCTCCCAACCCTTCCTTCACTCCTCTTCCATCAGCAGGAGGAAGCGCAGAACCATATTTGAGTGGTCTGCCTTAAGACCAATGGGCCGCACAATCCCGAGCTCTGTGCCCACCGAACACATGCCCAATCCCACTACTCTCCATCACCCCACTCTCTCTGGACCACGGACTCTTAGAAAGCATCCCAGAAAAATCACCGTTTCCACTCTGCCTGCCTCCAGTCCACACTCAGTACAATGTCCAAAGGATCCAGTTCAATGTCAGACTCAAGATCTCCGCATATGAACCCACAGTTTACTGATGGAGCCCTATCACGCAGCCCCAAGCTTCCTACTTTTGAGAGGCCTGGAACATCGGCCTCAGCTTTCCCAGGAGCAAGACTGCAGTGTGCCCCAGCCTAAGTTTATTGGCAATTTTTATAGGACTTATGTGTGCAGGAATGGATCCAATGCGGGATATTCAGTCCTGTGCTCTCATTACCATGGAAGGTGGAAGAATCTGATAGAAAACAATGTCCCTGTCCTGAACCAGGAAGGGCAGAGTACAAGCCTGTGTGTCAGTCCCACACAAAGTCATTCCTGGTGTTCCTGCCCGTGAGCTACCACCACTGTCTAGCCACTGCTACTTAAAGCCACTCCGGATTACTTGAGAAACCAGCAAAGAAAACACATCTAGAAAAGAAAGTGAAGTAGTGAAGCAAAAAATAAAAGAATCTCAAAGTCCTGGGAAAGCACACGTAGACACACATGTGCATACATGAACACACATGTACATGCACACACGAACACAGACACATGCATTTGAACACACATGAATGCATGAATTCTTGCACACGCGTGCACACACGTTGTACCACCTTTCTACACATTAATTTACACAGTAAGCCACATCAACATTATCAGGTTCTGCTCATGTAGAATGGTTAGAGTCCAGCCTAGAAGAATAGGTAGCTAGATGTCAGGTGAGGGTTCACAGGTGACCAAGCAGCAAGGTCAAGGGACCCAGTGTTACACTTCCACTCACCACACTGCTAGCCAGGCTCTGATGGCACCAGGTTCCTCCTTTGCTAGCGCATATACACACACTGAAATTCATGTTCAAATATTGGTATGTGCTCCTGTGTATGTGTGTGTGTTCATGCATGTGCACAACATCCAGTGTTCATCCTAGTGCCAGAGGAAAGAGGAAGCAAGTCACTAATGGAAGAGTCTAGGGTGCAACATGGCAGTGCAGTGAGAGCCACAGATACGTCCCCACCCCACAGCCCAGTGTGAGGAATCAAGATGCTCAGTGCCTGTCACCACTGGTTGTAAAAACAGACGCAACCTAAGAGCCCAGCTGCAGGGAAATGTCAGTGTTGTCAGCTTCCTGGATGCCACAGAGTCATCTAGACCTACACAGAAGATGACAGCACTGACAAAAACTTATGCTTACATCCACAATGCTGCAAGAAAAGTAGCTCAGACAACATGCTTGCAATTGAGTAAAATCTACATTGAAGCAGCCTATTAAAGCTGCAGATTGAGGGCGGGGGCAATTTCTTGGACTCTAGGCTTCTTTCTTGTGGATCCAGCACGGTCTTCTGGGACTTTATTCATTTGTCCGTTTCCTGCTTGGACAGAACTCCCTGAGGACAGAGACCAAGGTCTTCTCTCATTGTCCGCAGCCTCCCGTGTGACCCAGTACAATGAAGGTACTTACTGATAGGATGAGCACTGGAGTGACTCAGCAGTGATGAGATCAATGGCTTGCTTCCGCTGAGTGACTTACTCATTCATCAGGAACCATACCTAGCTGAGCCTGGCTTCAGGCTTCTCCTCCCGCCTTCCCCAACTTTCCCCTGTTGACCCTTCAAGGTTGTGCTACTGGTGCACACCACCTCACAACCTCCTCTTCCCCCTGTTCTTCCTGGAGTGGACAGCCCAGAGGCGAGGAGAGCCTTGGGCCCTGTAAGAGCAAGCTCTACAAGAGCTAGTTCTAGGACAGGCTCCAAAACTACAGAGAAATCCTGTCTCAAAAAGCAAAGCAAAGCAAAACAAAACAAACAAACAAAAAGGCAAGCTCTATAGCCCCTGGGGAACCGTGACTTCCCTCTGGGTAACAGGCTCATCATTAAAAAGGGCTGGTGCCTTTGCTCACCCAGGGAGCATAGCACATGCCTGGTACCTGCGGGGCTGCCTTCTGATTGAAGCTTTAACAGAAGCAGTGTTCTAAGAATAGCCATACATAGGTGCTGACTACCATTGTCATTAATAAATTAATGACTTTGCTCCAAAGCCAAAGAATTAATTCGAGAGCAATTTATGAGAATGGGTTGCTAGGCAATTAAAATAAATGTCCAAGGGGAAACTCTTCAATTTGTCATTGATTATGCGAAAAGTTACAAATTATGGGAAAGAATGTGTCATTCAAATCTGTTTGATGTAAGGGAGTGTTTGGGCCAATTCTGTCTTGTGTGCCCTGAACTTTTGGGGCAGTAGAAAAGATGGACTCCACCTCTGGGGGCTGAGCCTGGTAGGCAGCAATGGGCTGCCTGGCCTGGAAGCCAGCTCTCTGGAGTACCAGGAGGTAGAATTGGGGTTAGTGCCACCAGCCAGTTCCAAGGACACTGGCATCTTGTCAGCCTCCATCCAATGCTCCTGTTGTAATGGTAAAAATAAAATGGCGCCATTCCCAGGGGGCCACAGGGGGCCAGGAGGGGCAGCAGGTCCCAGGCAGGGAGCTGCACAGTGAGTGAGAAACCTGGGTGGGGGGTTAGCTGGTCCCATGAAGGGCCACAGGGCGAGAGACAGATGGATAGGCACACCATGCAGAATGAGGTTGGATATTTATTTAGTGGGTTATGGAAGAGAAGGAGAAAGGGGAGAGGGAGGGAGAAGGGGGATGAGGAGAGAGAGGCAGAGAGAGAGAGAGAGGTACAGAAAGAGAGGTGGGGGAAGAGGAGAGGGGAAGCTACCTCTTCAGGAGAGAGAAAAGAAGGGTGAGAGCTCAGGCTAGAAGCAGAAGGAAGGTCCCCTTGCCTCAGTGGACAGGGAGGGAGTGGACGGGGCTGGCCTCTTAAAGGGACAGGACAGATCATTACATCCGTTGGTTATTAACCAAAGAGTTTTTTGCTTGTTGGAGCCTAACTTTCGTTGACAAGTCCCTGAAGACTCTGTCCATGTGTTTGGTCTTCTCATTATTATTATTAATTTACTTAAAGGGATAACAAATAAAACTGAAAAATACAAATTGATTACAGAATTACCTTGATGGGTCATTAAAGCAACACAAATTAACAACCTTGATGAGTTCTTTTAAGTATATTGTGTCACCACTGAGATTCCTGGAAAGCCGATGCACGCCTGTTCTGGAGTGTGGCTCATTCCATAAAGGGATATGATGGCTCACTGACGGCTGTGTTGCTGCTGTTGCCCGAAACTCGATAACCCAACTCCTGGAAGTTTTCCCTCAGGAAATGAATCAAGAGGATGAAGAGATGTTCTGTACAGAGATGCTCACTGCCTCACTATCTGTCACAGCACACAACGGAAAAGTCAAATGCTCAACAACTAAGGATGACTCAGACATGAAGAGTATCAGCTCGTGGACTATTATACAGCCATTAACAGAAGATAAAGAGTGGGAACCTGCCAGCTATATTGGCAGGGTAAAGGGCAGATCACAAAGTAACCTCTTTAATCAGATGCCTAAGATGGGAAACATAAGAAAGGGGAAGAAAAAAAATACATAGAATTCAAAGGCAGGTTTGTGAGGGTGTGAGATCACCGGCATTTTTTTTTATTCCAACCCTTTCATCTTCTAGTATGGCATTTCCCACAGTGACAAAATCACATCCAATCAACTGACCATAAACCCTTTCCCAAGACAAGGAATGAGGAAGTCTTTGAAGGCCAGGTGCTTTGCTCAGGGAGGATAGCAGGACACGTGACCCGAGAGCAGGGAGTCAGGATTGTGGATCCCCACCTTATGATGCCAGTCAGCTTTCTCAGGGGGCTGTGGGGCCTGGACTCAGATTGGAAACCCACCTGCTGGGTGACAATACAAATACAGAAGCCTCTCTGAGCCTTGCTTTGCTGCATCCTCAGCCAAAAATAGTCCAGGCTGGCTGGCTGGCTGGTTGGCTCTGCCAGGAGCTGAAACAAACATCCCCTAATGCTATGTTGAACTCCAACCTAAGAACGGGACCATACTTGGATCTAAAGTCTTTAAAGGGATGCCTCTAATGAAATGAAGTCATTGAGTCCCCACTAATCAACTCTGGGAGGTGCCCTCCCAATAGGATGTGGACACACAGAGTCCAGAAGGACACAGGGAGAAGGCGAGCCAAGGAGAGCCACCTCAGAAGGAGCCCAGCCTGCTGGCCCTCTGACCATGGGCTGCTAGTCTCTAGAGGAGAGAGTGGATTTCTGTTGTTTAAGCTGCCTAGACTGAGGGGTTTTGTGAGTCTGAGTGACTGACAAAATTCCTTATGCAAAACCCTGAGGAAGGGGGGCTGGAGAGATGGCTCAGTGGTTGAGAGCACTGGCTGCTCTTCCAGAGGTCCTGAGTTCAATTCCCAGCGACCACATGGTGGCTCACAACCATCTGTACTGAGATCTGGCTCCTTCCTCTGGCGTGCGGGCATACATCGAGGCAGAATGTTGTATACATAATAAATAAATAAATCTTAAAAAAAAGAAACCCTGAGGATGTCAGCACCAGCTCTGGTAGGAGCTTACCTGGGAAGCCTGAGCCACACCAGAGTCAGATGCTAGGCATCCCCAATCACTTCCCTAAACCCGGCTGAACTACACAGGCCCAGCTTAACTGTGATCCCCATGAAATCTGGAATGAGAGGGCAGTGTGGCCAGCACTGCTGTGCTGCTGAGAAACCAATGCAGAGAAAGAGAGCATCCAGTCTGCTCCTCCAGGGAGGGATCAGAACATTGGCTGCCATTAGACCTCCAAGCTCCACTTCCCCGGCACTTCCCAAACCTCTGATTGACAGATTCTCAACTCAACAGACATTCTTACTGCCACAATCACAAGTTTGAGGCCAGCCTGGTCTACAAAGTGAGTTCCAGGGCAGCCAAGGATACATAGTGAGACCTTGTCTAGAAAAAAAACAAAAAACAAAAAACCACAAAACCAAACCAAAAGAAAAAACATGGAGAAAATACTGCAAAGTATGTAACAAAAGACACACAAACTAGAATGAGTGACTCCACAGCAGCACAAACTCCAAATCCCTAAAGGGTACCATGGCAACAGAAATGATTAGCAAGCTCAGAGTGCACATGATTGGTCAAGAAACAGAGCAAGGCTCATCTAGTCTCAACTTCAACAGGAGAAAAGCAAAACAGACTGAGGAAATGCCTTCTTGTTCACTGTTTATTCAGTAACAGTAGGAAGAATGCCATGGAAGCTGGCCATCCACACTGTTGGGAGATAAACAGTA
>NW_004949104.1:10794087-10807551 GCF_000317375.1 Microtus ochrogaster
AAGGCGTGCGCCACCACCGCCCGGCTTGTAAAGAATCTTAATGAGCCATCAGAAGGGGAGCTGACGGACACCCTGTGGAATTCTACACCACTGTTTCAAACTGATAGAGATCTATTTGAATTGGCACATGGGGATCTTCAAACTACACTGGGGCCAGAGAAAAAGCAAGGAGGTGCACACGGAGGCAGGCGGGGGAGGGGCCGTCCTCCACTTTGGGAACGGTTTGCAGATGTACCACTGGAATCGACTGTGTGGCTCTCTAGGGAAGTGATGAGGCAGGGCTAAATTCTGCAACATATATCTTAGCATCATTTAAATACGTCACAGCGCTGTGTTTCTTAAGTACATGTAATCCTCTCAGACAGCAATAGAGACAGATGTTGCCACATGGCTGCCTGCTCTTACTGAAACCCATGGCTGGGAACAGGAGGGTCCCGGGAGTCACATCAGAGAAGCCACCACATCAGTGCACACAGACCAACCTGGCAGGCAGCAATCAGAGAGGGTCTGGATCATTTGGCGCATGCGTGGCACAATCCCCATGAATCAGAGGAGCAGAGCCGTCCATGGCGACGGGCCCTGCAAAGAAGGGACATAACTGCAACCAGGTGTGGAGGGACCAGGGGTCAGGTGCTTGCCACCCAACCAGGCTGGAAACCAAGCTACCCTCAGCTCCCAGGCTACGGGCAGCAGCTCATGGCCATGGACACCAGTGACTGCCCAGAGTGCAACTTGGGCGTGAGGAAAGGACATCCGTGGGGTATCTGGGCATCCCCTCGCACTCAGCTCCCAGGTCTGCTCTGAGTCATGTGGTCAAAGACAGCGGGAGAGGGAAACGCGACAGGTGTACCCGTGCTCAGTGATGGAGTCTGATGGCCTTGCTGGAAGCCCTCCACAGGTCCCTCATGTCATGTCAACCACTTCCTGGTGCTCGTGTCTCACACAATCTTCCGACCTCCGCATCTCCCACTGCCAGGCGGTGGTCAACTGTTCATACTCTTTCCACTCCATGGGACAATATCAATGCCCGTGGCATGCACCTCTTTCTGTACTAGTGTCCTACCAGCAGTGGAAGTACAATCTTCCCTCTGAGCTCCAGAATCACCCACATGCCCTCTGCCACCCCCACCCCTGTAGAGTCCAGCATCTCCTCTGTTTCCTCATGACCACTGTGGTGGTTTGAGTGAAAATGGCCCCCATAGGCTCAGAAGTTTGACTGTTTGGTCCCCAGCTGGCAGAATTTGAGGGAAGGATTAGGAGGTGTGGTCTTGTTGGAGGAGGTGGTCACTGGGAGTGGGCTCTGGAGTTTCAAAAGGCTGCACCAGACCCAGGCTCTCTGCCTACTACCTTCTATGGATTGGACGTAAGCTCTCAGCTGCTGTTCTAGCACCTGCCTGCCTGCCTGCCATGCCTACTGCCATTCTCTCCACCATGACAACCATGGACTCACCCTCTGAAACTGTAAGCAATGCTCCCTGAGTCATGGTGTCTCTTTACAGTGACAGAACAGTGACTCAGACACTACCTCTCCCTCACTGACAGTCCTATCTGTCCCTAGGCACTGGCTGCAGACCCCAGGGGCAATGGCTCTGCTTTCTTTCTCAGTGCATGCATGCAACAAACCCAGAGTCCTTCAAAGTAAGTTGCAAATCCATCCAGATCAGCTGTACCTCCTGTTCACTTCCAGGGCCTCAGCTTCCACGTTCCCCTTCATGTCCATCCTCTGGGCAACCACAGGGGCAATTACTGAAAACATCCCTTCTTCCTGCTGCTTCCCTGCCCCGGCCCTTGGTGCCAACGGAACCAAGTTTAACTTTAACCCTTTCGTATATTTTAACCCGAGGAGCTACGCCTTATGGGTATCAGCGCTCCCCACTGCCCCTGCTCATCTGGTGACCTGCCTTTCTCTCTTTGAGTCCTGCTCAACTCTGAGTACCGGGTGTGGGTCTCTCTCTAGCTCCAGAAGCTTCAGCGGTGGCAGAAAGGTTCTCTAGGTACACTGACTCAGGAGGACCTGATGGAGAGTCTGTCTCCTAGAAAATGGCCAGTAGTTTGGGGGCCTGGGAAGGTTGGCAGTCACCTGATTTGTCCCAGAGCTGCCAAAACCTGAGAGGCAAAAACATAAATTCATTCTCTCACAGCACTGGATGCAAGAAATCCAAAATCAAGGTGTCAGCAGGGCTGTGCGCCCCTCCGTGCACGAGAGGTGGATTCCTTGCTTCTTCCAATTTCTGGTGGCCTCAGGAATTCCTTCACTTGGGATGTCATCCTAACCCTGCCTTGCTTCTGTGTTCTTATATGGTGTACATGTTTGTATGTGTCTGTGGGTGTGTATATGCCTATGTGTCCTTATAGTGTGTTCTGTTGTGCACATGTGTGTGCATGCATGTGCACGTGTGTCCTTGTATACTGTCCATGTATATGTATTTGTGTATGTGTCTATGTGTGTATGTACTTGTATGTTATTTCATGCATGTTCACATGTGCACATATATGTATATAAACCTGCATTTGCACATGTGTATACGTGTGTGTATGTGTATGTGTGTGTGCAATAGGGACCTGAATGGCTTTGCCATAAAGATTACATCTGTAGAGACCTTTTCCCAAATAAGGTCACACTCACAAGCACAGGGCATTAGGACATAATGCAGCCCACAGGACTCTGGCACTACTGGTGCCTAATACTGCACTTGATACATAAAAAGACTCTGGTTCCCATGAATGGCCACCCGAGCAAGACTGATGAGATCTAAGCACGGGGGAGAGTGGCTTGGAGAAGGCAGGTTGGACCTGGAGGAGCGGAGACACGACGACCACATTCAAACTCTGCCTGGGGGTGGAGAGCAAGGTGCACTGAAGGCTTTTCTCTTTCAGTGTGGGTTCCAGGGCTGGCCTGCAGGAAGGCTCTTCCCAGCCAGGCTGGGGCCCGTCCTCTTCCCAGATACAGGAGCTAGCAGGGGAAGGCTCTTCAGAGAACACGACAAGAGCAGAATCTGTCCCTGAAACATCACCCACAAGGCAGTGTCAGAGGAATCCCATGTGGGAAGGGGGCCAGGTGCAAAAAATGTCAGCCTTGCCGAGGAACTGAATCAGGGCTGTGACAGCATGGCCTGGGGAAATGAGTGCACTCCAAAGAAAATCTGACAGGAAAAGGGACAGGGCCTGGCTGCGGGCAGAAGGAAGAGGCTCACAGGAGGAGGTGGGTGCTATGGCTCAGGGCTGGAGACACAGAAGATGGAGCCTGGAACCGGAAACGCAGCCCAGGGAATGGACCAAGTCTAAAAGGGAGGCAAGTGGTTTAACACGAACGCCACACAATTAAGAAAGCAGGCACACGGGTGTGTTTGCTGAGTAGCCACTGAGGCAGGCTGTGTGTACAAAGGAGCTATGAGATCCACTGAGCAATCCATTCATCACGTCTTTTTATGTGAATACCTGGCTCTTAGCAGCAGGTAGGATTAGGTGAAGGGAGGGAGACACACAACTGAATGACCTTTACACGACCATATCACCCTTGGAATAAGATTCAACCCCTGCTGCAACTCCAGGGCTGGCTCTAGGGCATCTATGCAGAGGCCTCACACGGGTCCCTAGACTTCAGGAAGCTTCTCCCACAGAGCCACCAGCGCCACCCAGGCTTGTTATAGAAGTCAACACAGGTACAGCACAGTAGGCGAGACTCCCATCAAAGGAGTAGGATAAAGACCCTTGACGGGAGGCAGCACGCTCTGGCAGGCCAGATACTGGCTCCCACCGCAGTGATTAGAGCTGCTCACACCAAACTCTGCTTCTTCCTCCTGTCACCCAGCAGGGACACTGCTACCACAGAGTGAGTGACCAGAGAACTGAAATATGCACTTGGAGATGGGCTGTGACTTTGTGTGCCGTGTTTCTCTTTAGGGACCCCGAGTCTGTGTGAGGCCCTCTCCTCATGCTGGGGAGCCAAGTGTGAGCGTCACCTTGGACATCTGTGACCAAGCTGCCCCATCTCTTCCTCCATATAATAGAGATGGCAAGGGTCCTCCACTCTCAGTTTGCAACTGAGTTGCTTTCAGAGTACCTGGTACCCAGTGTTAGCTGCTGTTGCCACGGGGAGAGGCAGGGCATCAGCAAGATGGGAAGACACACATTGCTGGGAGGAGGCAAGGTGGGAAAAGGCCATGAAGCCCAGCTGCAGGCTGAATCCCTTCTTGGGGTCAGTTTCTTTGACCAGAGACTGTTCATGGCCTCGGGCATCAAAGCTCCATTCCTCCTGAAGGGAGCACTCCCTTTATCTTCTTACCCAGGCTCCATCACTGCCTGGCCAACATTTCTGGGTGACAGCCCACTCAAGGGCAGTCCCCACCTTGGGAATATCTCTTCCAGCTTGCACCAGGCTTTCCTGGTCTTTCCATGGCCCTCACAAATCTGAGAATAAACTGAACACACTTGAGTCCCTGTAACACCGTGCATCTGAGCACCCCTGTGCCGAGCTGGAGCTGTGGCTTTACGCTCCAGGCCATCACCGCTTTCTCCACTGTGCAAGACACACATCTGAAGCCCAGAAGAGTAACTCGGGGTCAACCGCTTCCGTTAGAATCAACCCATTGCTAAGCGTTCATTATACCTCGTTATCTTTCACCGTGAGGAATCCAACAGGAAGACTCAGCCCAAAACCCTCATACACTTTGTCTAACTGTGTGGCTTGTCCACTATATAAGCAAAAAGAAAGTATTTGCAAAACAGAAAAATGTGAACTGGGTCTAGAACAAGGTATCACTAAGTATCAGCTATAGGATTTAGTAACCCTCAAGTAGTTCGGTTACAGAGGAGATATGAGCCTGCTTTAATTATTAAGGAGGTTTTAAGTTGTTCAGAGCTGGGTAAAAATAGGCAGCCCGATTACATTACAGACATACAGCATGCTAAAAATATACGCACACCCCTCAACTTGATCTAACTATGGAAAACTTTTTGGCTATGAAGGTAAATTTTGAGAAAACAACCGGCAAAGCTCAAGTACACTGTTTTCCTAAACCAAAGCAATGCCCACCTCTTAGCTAGCCTGCTGGTGTATTTCTGGATTTTATGAACCGCGACAGTGAGGACATCAGAGTCAATCATGAGTCAGCCATCCTCCCAAAGCATCATTCTTTGAAGGGGTTCATTCACACAGCCAAAATACAAGCTAGCAGGACAAAAAGCTCCGAGGCAGAAAGAAGAGGTAAAAAAAAATGTATAGAGAGAACATATATCACCCTTCCTCCTCATGACCTTTTCTCTCCCAAGAACACCAGTGACAAGCCGATGGTACCTAGATACCCAGCGGTCTGCCTTAAGAAGGCAACGCTACGTTCTTGGCATGCATTTCCACAGCACTGCAGCGCTACTGCAGCTCACGCTGACCCCCAGACCTGTACATCACCTCATATGTCTTCACCACCTTGCATTTCATCAGCACTGCTGAGCATCGGATGACCCATGGCACATGCCCACCAGAGTCCTTTCTGATACACAATAAAACAGAACAAGACACACACCCCCATCCACTGGGTGAACCCACCAAGACCCAGAAGATTCGTCTAGACCCACTGGGTTAGAATAGGCACCTCATATGGTTTGGGATTTAACACAGGCATCCAGGGCCTCAAGGCAGGGTCCTTTTACCTCCGCCCTCTCCCACTCCCTCACCACCTCCAACATGCCAAAAGCCCATTGTCTAGGCAACACCCCAGCAGCCCACCCGCCCAACTCAAGGAGTTACCAGGTCTGTCTGACCTTGCCAGGTAATGGAGATGGGGACCGACTGTTGGTAGGAACGAAGGCAGAGGTGACCCATCAAGTTTAAACACATCTCCCCCTTCAGCTGCCGGCTCAAGGCAGGAGGGGGCAGTTCTCAGGGCTGAGGAGGCCCTAAGGCTCCTCTGGCTGGGGAGTTTCCCAGAGTGACCTCAAACTGCTTACTCAGAGCACAGGCAGGCTGGAGAGGGCTTTTCCTATGACAGCCACCACTGGAGTTTAAAACCCCCTCTCCGTGCTGGGAGCACACACACACACACACACACACACACACACACACACACACACACGTGCCTGCTGCTCGGTATCCACTCCAGAGAACATCTGCCTGAGTAGGCTCTCAACTCTAAGTCTCACAGACACAATCATCACCCTTGAAGCTCTGCTGACTGCATCTTGGGCGGCTAGGGAGAGGATTCTCTCTTGCAGCCTCAGTAAAGGCTGGAGTTTGCCTTCCTCCACTAAAAGATGGCTGGTCTCTATCTAGGTTGAATTCTAGTGCCTGAGCTTTCCAGGTCCAGTCTCCAGCACAGAGAGGGGAAGGTGTCTCCCTTGGGACACCAGTCTGGGCAGAGTCCTTCCTGCTGCTGAACTGCTGGCTACACACAAGCTGCGAAATGCCACCTCCTGTCCGACTTCTAGCTAAATCCTTTGTCCCGCGTGTGAGGGCAAAGGGGTCTAGACCCAAGGCTGGGGCTAGTGTAGGGGCAGAGCTTCGAGCTCAGCCATACAGGCTGCTCTCACCTAGGGCTTGAGGAAGGCAAACGTAGCTCAAGCGACGGGTTGCCCCGGGGCCCTCCTGCCCAACCCGTCAGCCCGCCAACTCACCCCAGGGAGGGGCTCTCCGGAGTGGACGTGGAGCTGGCCCTGGGGTCGCGGGGACTCAGCCAGCTGTCGCCTTCCTGCCGCGCTCTTAGCGCGTCCCGGTGTAGTGCTGGCTGCAGCCAAGCTGAGCCGGCGAGGAGGGCGGTGCTGGGTTTGAAGATGCGCTGTGCCGGAGGCCCGCCTCCCCGCCGCGCCCGCCGCTTCAGCACCGCGGACAGCGGCCAGTCCCGCGCAGGAGCGGCCTCGCCCGGAGGCTACAGACACCGGCTGGACAAAGGCGAGCTCTCCTGGAGGAACGCGCGAGGGCGGCGAAACCGCAACTAGGCCTCTTAAAGCGCTTCGGCGTGGTCGGGAACCGGACCCGGCACCCAGGGCGTTATCTGGGTCCAATCAAGGCCGGAGGAGGGTGGCCCCTCGCGTGGGTCCAGCATGGGAGGAGCCCAGAGAAGGTCGGTGCTCAAGCCCTCATCTCTCATTATCGTATATTCTGGATCTATCTTGTGAATTACAGGCTGGGAAAGGGGTGTCAGGGTTCCATCCGTCCTGCAATTTCACTTCCTCCCACCCACCGCCCCATCTTTGGTGTCAATCAACCAACAGATGGAACTGCTAGAGCTTGGTGACATCACCCAGAGCCACTTCCACGTTGTTTTCATTTCTGTTAAAATCCCTTCTGCTGTTTCTTGTTCCCAACCAGAAAATTCCCGGATGAGATGGTGGTGTCCTTATTCTGACTTGACTCCCAACACAGACCAGCAACGTGACCTTCAGCTTCCTTTCTCCTCTGGAATAGGTGGGTGGGTAGAAGTGTTGTGGCTCCAAGCCAGAGGAAATTCAACCAGCCTAGAGAACCCACAGTTGGTGGGCATTGCGGGGCCCCACTCCCTCCTGGCTTCTCTTAATCCCTCCAGAATAGAGGCGAGGAGAATCCTTCCTTTCCTGAACTAAACTGGCAACTCCTGCCTAATTCTTTTCACGGAACCACAACTTTTTTCTCTCATTAGTTAAGAACCAGAAGCATTTTTATTTTTACCTCTGGCAGACATCCCTGCCTTCATTTGAAGGGGGAAGATGGAACGCAGCAATTTAAAAGTCTAGGTGCATAAATCCTGTCCAAGCGCATGGATCCTGCACAAGTATCCAGTCAGTGGCTGCTAAGAAAGAATGTGACCTGAAACATTCAAGAAGGGCACAGCGGACCGGGGAGACAGGGTCCCAGGCAGAACTCTGAAAATTACCTCACCACCCTCCCCCTCCCTTTTTAAAAAATAATAGTTACTGTCAAGACTCAGAAGGAAGAAATGAAAGAGTGCCCAGAGCACCAGGGTCCATGGGCTTCCTGCTGCAGTCAGCATAGATTCTAGAGGACAAGGTGCCAGGTGGACATGGCATCCCAGTCTTTCTTTGTGCATTTCCTTATTTGGCTTATTCAGGAGCATTTTGTGGCAAAGGATCCCTTCAATTTGTTCCTTTGTCTAATTTATGGCAGGCTCAGCATTTCCCAGCATGTCTGCAGCCTCACATCAAAGACCAGCCCGGACCCTAGAAAAGCTCACTCTCATATTCATGCATGCATGCACACACTAATGCATGTGCACATATGCACATGTGAGTGCAAGCATGTGCATGCGTGCACACACACAACCACTAGAACAAAGTTAAAAATGTATGACCACGCGGCTATATTTCTACTGGGCTCCAAAAGGTTCAAGATTTGAAACAGAAACAATTCAACGATACAGCAACATTTAAATTTGTCTGGTTAGTCCATGATTTTCTGATTCTGGAAAAGCTTAAAAACAAGAACACACATCCCTGATTCCCACCCACCAGGCTGGAAGACACTGCTGTGCCAGGCCCTCTCCCTCCTTCAATCCCTTGCATGGGGCAGGGAGCAGGAGATGGAAGCCCTCCTACTTCTCCGTAGGCTTTTCCTCCTTCAATCCCTTGTATGGGGGAGGGGCTGGAAGCCCCCTGACCTCACCATAGGCTCCATTCTGCTAGGAAGACAGGGTTTACCAGTGATGTTGACAAGCAGTAAACCATGCCCACCAGACTAGCCTATAACACCATCTCTACCACAGATGTGCTAAAACCAAGACAATTCCCAGCCAGCTGTGCCAGCCTAGCCCTGCTGCCTCACTTCCTGTTGTGCTCTGAGCACCCACGGTTCCTCTTCTCCACCCTCTCTGTACTGGCTGGTTTTATGTTAACTTGACACAAGCTAGAGTCATCAGAGAGGAAAGAGCTGCAGTTGAGGAAAAGCCTCCATGAGATCCAACTGTAAGGCATTTTCTCAATTAGTGATCAGTGGGGGAGGGCCCAGCCCATGGTGGGTGGTGCCATCCCTGGTCTGCTGGTTCTGGGTTCTGTAAGAAAACAGGCTGAGCAAGCTAGGGAAGCAAATCAGTAAGCAGCACCCCTCCATGACCTCTGCATCAGCTCCTGCCTCCAGGTTCCTGTCCTGTGTGAGTTCCTGTCCTGACTTCTTTGGTGATGATCAGCAATGTGGAAGTGTAAGCTGAATAAAGCCTTTCCTCCCCAACTTGCTTTTGGTCATGGTGTTTCCCTGCAGAAATAGAAACCCTGACTAGGACACCCTCATAGCCAGGCCTTCCTCAGCCCGTCCTGTCCTTCCTTTCCCTAGCATGTTTACAGGAGTCCAGATCGTCCGCAATGGTGGAGGCCTGTCAGCTCCCATGCAAGTGCATAGGCTCAAACTTCTAGAATGAGCAAACCTAGAGCTGGGCAGACTGGGAATGGCAGAATTTAAAATGTTCTTTGGGACTTCATCTAATTCCTAAGTCTAACCACCACCACCCTCTCTCCACTCCCAGTAAATACCCTGGCAAGTCAACCTAGAGAAATCTGGATCAGGTCTGTCTTCTCAGTAGGCAGGGAAGAAAGAGACTCTAGGCTTACAGAAACCAGGTACAACATGGCACTCTCCAGGGTCCTTAAAGGACCTGGGAAGGTATTTGGAAGTAGGACTCTTCTAGGAACCCTCCAGACAGGCAGAATGGCCTACTGTACCCTAGTCGTGCCTCAAAGCCATAGTTGTGGTCAGTGGCTATAGCAACAATGAGAGGGACAGGTGAGTCACGTCAGCCTTGTGCAGAACTGAAAGGGCCTTTTACCTGACGTGCCGCTATTCTAGGACCACAGCTCTGTCAGCCAGAGCTTGGGAAGGGTCACAAGTGACATGAACACCAGGTCTCCCTGCTTTCTGTACCTCAGTTTCCATGTGCGTAAGAAGACACAGGATTGGCTGACTTCTGCCATGGCTTTCTGCTTTTAAAACCCAGTGCCTTGGGGACTGTGGAGATAACTGAGTCGCAAAGTGCTTGCTGTCCAAGCAGGAGGATTTGAACTCAATCCTTAATACCCATAGCTGGGGATGGGGTTTGCATTTATGATTCAAGCACCAAGAAGGCAGAGACAGGCAGATCCCTGGGGCTCAGTCAGCCTAGCCTAGCCGTGGGTCCCAGTGGGAGATTTTTGTCCCAGAAAACAAGGCGGATGACACTCAAGGACCAACCAACACCCGAGATGGACTTCTACACACACACACACACACACACACGAGAGAGAGAGAGAGAGAGAGAGAGAGAGAGAGAGAGAGAGAGAGAGAATATGGCAGAATGGAGAAAAGCCTTGGCAGTGTTAGAGATGGGTGCTGTGGGGAGGGAGTCTATAAGCTGGAACATCCTGGAAATTGAGAGTAGCTGATAAGGAGGTCTGCAAGGCAGAAAAGCCCAGGAGCCAGTGGGGGCTGTGGTGTGTGTCACAGGTAAGCACTAACAGGGGACTAAATGCTCCCTTGTCTGAGGTAGGGGTGGATAGAGGCGGCAGTGGATGTGGTGGCTTGGATGAGAACAGCCCCAGAGACTTGAGTGCTTGGTCACCAAGGAGTGGCACTGTTCGAAAGGATTAGGAGGTGTGACTCTGGTGGAGAAAGTGTGTCGCTGGGGGTTGACTCTGAGGTGCCTCCCTTTCTGCCTGTGGATCGGGATGTAGCTCTCAAAGACTTCTCCGGCACCATGTCTGCCATACCTGCTACCATGCTTCCCACCATGGTGATAACGACTAAACCCCTGAAACTATAAGCAGCCTCAATGAAATGTTTTCTTGTGTAAGAGTTGCCTTGGTCATGGTGTCTCTTCACAGCAACAGAACAGTGACTAGGACTGTTGGTCCCGGGGAGCAGGGTACTGGCTGTGACAGGCCTGACTGTGCTGCTTGGACAGAATGGATTAGGAACACAGCCAGAAGCTCTCAGCAGGACTTAGTGGGCTATCCTAATAAGACAACTGAAGACAGTGCTGATGGCAATGTGGACTGTGCGGTGCCCAGCTCAACAAGTTTCAGAGAAAAACATTGGCGTGTGACTTAGAAATCTTTCTTGTGATATTTTCACCAAGAATGTGGCTCCTTTTTGCTGTTGTCCAAAAAAATCTGCCTGAAGAGTTTTTGGATTAATTGCATTGGCAGAGGAGATTGGTGGGGATGGAAAATGGTGAAGCTGCTGTATCTTGATTCCTGAAAATAGTTACCCTGTTACCTGGCTATTCCAGGCCTGGACAATTACATAAATATAAGCAAGGGGACTGAAAACAGGGGCTAGAGAAGTACCTGTGTACCAGTGTTCATGGCAGCGTGGTCCATAGAGCAGACATGCTAATAGAACCGGTGTCCATTGCAGATGGATGGATAAACAAAATGTGACATAGGCCTATGATGGGATACTACTCAGCCTTTAAAAGGATGTAAGTTCTGGCATGTGTTAGAACATGGATGAACCTTGAGGCCCCAATGCCACGTGAAATAAATCAGTCATAGATTGACATCATAGGATTCACTCGGGTGAAGTTCCTAGAGAAGCCAAATCCACAAAAGTAAACAGTAGAATGGTGTTTGCCAGGGGCTACTGGAAAGAGAGAGTGGAAAGTCATTATTTAATGGGCACAGAGTTTTAGTTTTTCAAGACAGAACAAGGTCTGGGGTGGGTGCAGATGAGGATATTAATGTACTGAATGCCTCTGAACTTGCCCTTTTAAAGACTGCTAAGATGATTGGCAGTTGATGGCTGCTGAGGGAGAAGGAGTCATTTTTCTCTGGGGATGTGGCCACCGGTAGGTTGCTGATGCTCATACAAGCACTACCAACTGGACTCAGTGGGCTATAAAAAAGAGGAAACATGAAGGTCTGGGGAGAAGGTGAGGGGCAATAGAGGGAGAACACAACCAGGATACATCATATATACATGTGAAATTGTCAAGGAATACACGGAAATTAGAAATGGTTAAAATGGTTGTATGTATATATGTGTGGTGTTCATGCCTGTATATGCATTTGTGTCTGGGCACAAGCAAGTTCAGGTCTATTCCTCAACCAGTGTCTGCCTAAATACTGAAGCAGAGAATGCCACCGAACCTGAAACTCTCTGGCTTAGCTAGCCTAGTTAGCCAGCATGCCCCAAGGATCCCATTTTCACCTTCCGAAAGCACTGTGATTACGGGTGAGCTGTCACACCTTTATATTAGTTCTGGGGGCCTGAATTCCAGTCCTCACACTCTGAGGGCAAACACGTTATCCACTGAGCCTCTCCTCAGCCCCTTTTCTATGTATTTGACTGCAATAAAACCTTTTAAAACCAATGATTGTCTGAAGTACATATATTAAGAAAGATGGAAACCAGGGCATGGTGGCTGTGGTGGTTTAAAAGAAAATGACCCCCACAGGGAGTGGCAGTATGCGGAGGTGTGGCCTTGTTGGAGGTCACTGTGGAGGTGGGCTCTGAGGTCTCCTATGCTCAAGCTATGCCCAGTGACACCAGTTGCTTCTGCTGCCTGCAGATCAAGATGTAGAACTCTCAGCTCCTTCTCCAGCACCATGTCTGCCTGCATGTCACCATGGCCTGCCATGATGATAATGGACTAAACCTCTGACACTGTAAGCCAGCCCTATGTAAGAGTTGCCATGGTCATGGTGTCTCTTCACAGCAATAGAAACTCTATGACAGTGTCATACACCTTTAATCCCAACATTAGGAGGCAGAGACTCAATGCCATCCTGGTCTACATAGTGAGTTCCAGGTCAACCAGGGCTACACAGTGCGACCTTATCTCAAAACAAACAAACAAACAAACAACAAAGAGTGGAAGAAAATGTCAAATAATAGTGAAATATTAAAGCTATTTCCTTTGTAAATGAGCATAAGCTTAATACCGTTTCAAAACTTGTGATGCATAATAACTAAGAACAGGAAAAGCAAGTCCCACCTTTACAAGATTTTGCAGCCTGGGCTGGCGTTTCCCCCCACAGCCACCAGATAGCTTCCCAGGAGCGCAGACCTGTGTGGCTGTATTCCCAGCCTCTTGGAAGTGTTTACAATTCACCTCCCAGCCTTCAAGAAGTCAGTGGGCAGTGATAGCAGTGAAGAACATCCTAGAGACGTGATGCCAACTCGAGAGACCACAGATGGCTGAGGGGCCAAGAGCCTAGGAGGAGCTAACTTACCAGAGCTGGCTGATGGGCCAAAGGCTGATGTCAGAGCCACTATAACCACAGTGTTCAAGGAAAAAGAAGCAAAGAACAAAATGAGTAAACAGATGGAATGTTCTAATGTGACCGGAAACAAAGATGACCAGAAATTCTAGGACATGAAAGGTTTGAATCTAAGAACTCATTGAACAAGAGCAACAGCAGAATGAAGAGAGCTGAAATAAAATTTAGCAAGCTAAGAGACTGGACAACTAGAACTATTTAATGAAAAAAAAAGTGGAAAACTCACAAGAATGAGAGGAGACGTGGGAGACACAGACGGTCTGACGTACGTATCAGAAGAGAGGAGACGTG
>NW_004949104.1:10807651-10813050 GCF_000317375.1 Microtus ochrogaster
GAGACACAGACGGTCTGACGTACGTATCAGAAGAGAGGAGACGTGGGAGACACAGACGGTCTGACGTACGTATCAGAAGAGAGGAGCGTTCAGAAGCAGCTGTGGAAGAAACAGCAGCCAGCAATCTTTTAAAATCTTGTGGAAGACATTAACTGAGAGATTCAAGATGCACAGAGAGCTCTAGGAAAAGAACAAAACAATGAAATAGCCTCACCTGCAACACACTCAACACATCACAGTCAAAATTCTGAAGGTCAAAACAGGGAAACTTTAAAATCAATGGAGAAAATTGAAACACTAAACAAAACAGCATGGGCTGAGTGTCCCTTATCCAAATGTTTGGACACAGAGATGTCTCAGGTTTCAAAGGTTTTCAGATCTTGAAACATCTGCATAGACGATGGATTAAGCAATAACCCTAATCTGAACATCTGAGATCCGAAGTCCCAAACAAAACATTAGAATGGCTTTGGAGTTTGTCTTTTCAGATAGGGGTGCCTAGCCAGGGCATAAGCTTAAATAGACCACAGGAGGGCTGGCTATCGCCTCCCCCCCCACACACACCTGTTTTTGTCTACCTAATTTTCTTTGTTTATGTTCATTGAACATAGTATTGGGTTACAGAAGGATTTTAATACAATGGCATTTCTGTGTTAGAAATACTCTTGATAATGTGTGTGTGTCAATAGTTTGCTTGTGCTGTAACAAAGCTTGCCAGAAGATCAGAATGCGAAGCTAGCCACACTAGGTAGCCATAGAGGCCAGGCAGCAATGGCACACACTTTAATTCCAGCACTTGGGAGACAGAGGCAGACAGATCTCTGTGAGTTCAAGGTTACCCTTGTATAGCCCTTGAATCACTCTAAAAGAGAGCCAAATAGTGGTGGAGTTGGAGACAGAAATGATGTGGCTGAGCTAAGAGAGGAATATAAGGCGGGAGAAGACAGAGTCAGGATTCAGTCTGAGGATTTGTTGAGACATTTGGTCTGAGGATTTCGCAGAGGTAAGAACTAGAGGCTGGCTGTACTGCTTCTCTGATCTTTCAGCTTTCACCCCCTAATATCTGACTCCGGGTTTTTATTAATAAGATCAATTAGAATTCACGCTACAAATGTACTTTATTTGAAAGCAAGATGTCATCAGTAGCATGCCCCTGTGGGCATATTCAGTAGCAGGCGGGGTCCACAGCTGGGTAAGGCTGTTGACGACTTTACTCCACCAAGAGCGCTATGAAACCAGGAAGAAGGCATCCTCTTCACTTCTGGCTTGATTTCTGTGTTCTATATCCAAAGCGTGTGTTTGATATCTTCAGACACTTTGGAGTCTCCAAGAGTAGGGTCTTACCATCCAGGGGCACTGTGGGAGCCAGCCATGATAAGCTAAGTCTGGGCAGGTCACCCAAAGGAAGTTCTTTACTTCCAACCGTTATCACCTGCCAGAGTAGAACTCACCCTCCATAAATTTAATAAGAGGCCTGAGTCTCAGTAGTTTACCCTGAAGCAATACCTGGTAGCAAGAAAAAAAAACCACAAACCGAGATAACCAGAGCCCTGCCCAAGAGCAGACCATCCAAAGGAAATGCCTGACACTCCAGCCTCTGTAGATAGGATCACCTGCCAGCACACCTCACCAGGACATCCCTAGACAAACGTCAGGCAATCAGGGGTCCTGAACCTCAGAGACCCCTCAATCCCTCCCTCCTTTACTACTATAAAAACCCAATTCTAACTGAGCTCGGGGCTCTCCATTTATTCCAATATGTTGGACATGCGGAGAGACCGAGTTTGCAAACTTGATTAAAATAAAGACTCTTTGCTTTTACACGTGAGACTCGGTTTCCTGGTTGGTCTTGAGGGGACTTCGTGGATTTGGGCATAACAGGCACCACGCACAACGGCCAGAGCCTTTGTTGTCTGGGGACCTTTTGGGCCTCCCTGACTTTACTTTTGAGCACCTCCCCCTCTCCTGGGCATTAATTACTTTTCTGTTGCTGTCATAAAACACCCTGATCAGAGCAGCTTAGAGGAGAAAAGGCTTTATTAGGTTCTGGAGGGATAGGATCCACCATGATGGCAAGAGCAGGAAGCTGTTCACATACAGGAAGCAGAGTGAGAACAGGAAGTGGGACCAATTATAACCCCCACAGCACCGCCAACCCCTTGCGCCTTTTCTCCCTCTCCCTCTCCCTCTCCCTCTCTCCTCTCCCCTATTTCCTCTCCCCTCTCCCCTCTTTCCTCTCCCCTCCTCCTCCCCCTCCCCCTACTTCACTTCAGCTGGTGTATTGACCTCATTTTCTTTCGGGAGCCAGCCCTCCAGTGCTGGATACCTAGGCTGGCTCCACGTCACCGCTATTGGAAGCAGGGCTGACGATGGGCAAGAGCTTGGGGGTTTTGGATGAACACTCAGGGCTGGTAGTTGGGTCACATGGGAGGTCTAATTTCCATGGTTTCCACAGTGGTTGGGCCACTTCACACTCTTCCCAGCAGCACACCAGCCTCTTTCCCCGCATGCATCCCCACCAGTACCCGCCATTCTGGCAGGTGTCGGACTCCCACTATGTAGTTCTTATCTGCATACTCCGTGGCTGGTGAGACCGAACATTGTCTCATATGTTTATTGGCTGTTTCTATTTTATCTTTGAGAACTGCTCCTTTCACCCTGCTTATTTATTGGGCTGTTGCATTTTGCAGAAGGAAAATAGGTTCGTGTTCAAAACTCAAAACAGAGTCAGGCGTGGCGGCACAAGCTTGTCATCCCAGCGCTCAGAGACAGGAGGCTGAGACAGGAAGCTCTTGAAAGCGAAGCCGGCTTAGGCTCACATTGTTTTCTGAAGGGAAGAAAGGGGTTGGAAAGCCGGCTTCATGGGTAAGAGCGCTGGCTGCTCTTCCAGAGCATCTGGTTCAATTCCCAACACCCACACAGTAGCTCACAACTGCAACTTCAGTTCTAAGGGATTTGACACATTCCTCTAACTTCTAAGGCACCAGACGCGCATGCACACATACACATACATGCATGCAGACAAATGCACATAGAATAAATTTAATTTTAAAAAGTAGAAATAGATGTTTTCAGACAAAGCAACCCAAAAGGCAGACTTTACTGCCAGTGGATATGATCACAAGAAACGCTAAGAGCTCTTAGAATAATGAAAATTACCTCACACGTGAAGCAATGAAGAAAGGGATAAAGATTAGCTAAAATGTTTAAAATACAGCTAAATATAAGGAAATATTGATTCTATACAGATTTAATTATGGGCTGGGATGTAGCCCAGCTGTAGAGAGCTTTCAATGGCCTGGATCCCATCCCCAACACCACCCAAAACAAAAAATAAAACAAAGAACAGCCATCTGAGCCACTTGTCACAAAAGGAGGAGCAAGCGGACATGGGAACTGCACCTTCTGGGAGGAGGAAAAATAGGAATTAAGGTAGGCTAAAATGTATCAAAGATTCACATTGTAATCTTATTAAAACAATCTAAAAATAAAATTAATAGAGAAAATGAAATAATTTAAATTATCTATTCTAAAGTAGGATTTTCTTCCTTTTAAGGCTGAATATATTCCTCTATAATATATCCTTGTATAATATATTCCTCTATAATAAAATCACCTCTGAGTGTGGCTGTGACACACAGCCTGAGTCGTTCCAACCTTTGGTGTTCAGGTAACATAGTTAACAGTATGGAGCAGGGAACAGGGAGTTAGGCAGATCTGATCTGCGGCCGACTGCCTCTGCCCCTTAGAAACTCAGCGCTGGGACACAAAGGGCAAAGCAGGCTCCCACTCTGGCCTCATCAGTGTGACTCTCACACGCTCTACCTGGCATTCAGAGCTCTGGTGCAGAAGTCACCACAAGGCTTCTGCCCTCAGGACTATTCACGTCTACCGAGCAAACAGGAAGACAAACTGAAAACCCCAGCAGCCACCAATCACACACGTAGCCGTAGCCAAAGGACGGTAACTGGCTGGAGAGCATTTCACAGTCCACTCAACCAGTCTCTACCTGACTCTAAAGCCCTGGGGCAAGCGGCTGGGAATGATTCGTGCCTAGAAGCAACGGCTAATGAAGGCCCAGAGAGGATTCAGTGCAAAGCACTACTGTCGATTTGGAGTACAGAGTGTCAACTGACAGGCAGCTTCAGCAGGAAGGCTGACAAACTCAGTTCCTTCCACACAGTACTGAAGCTGGCAAGCTCAGCACCGCTGCCCTTACCAGTTTCCCCACCTGAGCTGCTTCTCCACCAGATGCTTTCTTCACCAGATGCTTCCCCGCCAGCTGCTTTCTTCACCAGCTGCTTCCCCACTAGCTGCTTCTCCACCAGCTGCTTTCTCCACCAGCTGCTTTCCCGCCAGCTGCTTCCCCACCAGCTGCTTGCCCACCTGAGCTGCTTCTCCACCAGCTGCTTCCTCACTAGCTGCTTCTCCACCAGCTGCTTCCCCACTTGAGCTGCTTCTCCACCAGTTGCTTCCCCACCAGCTGCTTCCCCACCAACTGCTTTCCCACCAGCTGCTTCCCCGCCAGCTGCTTCTCCACCAGCTGCTTCTTATGGAAAACGGTGGCTTAAGCCTTCATGCGGTTCAATAGTCACTATTTTGCTGTTTTCATAAATGCTTATTAATTTTTAAAGAACATCATTTTGAATTTGCTTCTAAATGTTGGTGATATCCGTGTATTTACCCACTGGTTTAGAGTCAGGGAGGAGAGCAAGCGGGTTCTTAATCAAAGCATTTACTAAGACTCCTCACATGTCCACGGGTAGAGTTCCCTGTCCTTCCAATCGTCCTAGCCAAGGCTCCCAGCCATTCTGCAGCCAACTGTTCATTATCCACTCAGAATGAAGGTTCACTGTGTTTCTCAAGACTGCGGCCCTGGCATCATAGAGACCAGATGGAGCACAACCTGATCCCTGGCTGTCAAGCTCTTGCCTCTGGAGATGAACAGCATATAAAACAGGGACTCAAAGCGGCTGGGACCGGCGCGGAGGCAGACGCAAGCGGCGGGGACCATTGGGGTCTGGCGTGGCGGCTGACACACGAGGCGGGGACGGGCGCGCAATAACGAGAGCAGATCGCCCCACTACAATTAAATCAAAGAGGTAGGCCTTTTGTTGGCCAGGTCACTGGCAAACAGGGAGCTTGGTCCTGATCCTGAAGACCCTTTGGAGGGTTGAGAGGGTTCTTGGCCTGCGGCAGGAACCAGGAAACAGAGCGAGGGCATTTGGTAAGCGGAACCCTTGGCCAGCAGGGAAACCTGATCCGGTTTTAAAAGACCCATTAGATAGGATCAAGAGGAAGAGATGGGCAGGTGCCAAGGCAAGAATTCACCCAACAACCTGAAAAACAACATGAAAACACCAGAACCCAATGATCTTACAACAGAAGTATTTGAACAC
>NW_004949104.1:10818493-10819631 GCF_000317375.1 Microtus ochrogaster
GAGGGACTTGATGGGGGAGGGGGAGGGAAATGGGAGGCGGTGGCGGGGAGGAGGCAGAAATCCTTAATGAATAAATAAATTAAAAAAAAACAAAAACAGGGACTCCTTACCGGCAATGGACACTTAAAAACTTACAAAGAGGGTTGTCAGAAATCTCAGAGCAATAACAATTTAAAAATTTGGGGGTGAACAGGTAGAAGTGTGGCCCTCCCTGCTGAAGCCCTAAAGTTAAAACAAATAAACAAAAAAGCTTATCAAGGGGCTGGAGCAGGTAAGGGCACTGGCGGGCTCTTCTATTACCTACATGGTGACTCACAACCATGTGAAATTCCAGTACCAGGGGATCCAATGCCTTCTGGCCACTGTGGCCCCCAGGCATGCCCATACATATAAAAATTATCCCTTCACCATATTTGCCACACTCAGCAAATTTCCACACCTCAAGAAAGTTTTTTCAACTTAGGAAGTATGCCCATGTATACCTCTCTCCTTTCTTTCTCCTCTCTCTCTCTCTCTCTCTCTCAAGATGAAATTGGTTGTACCTCTCTAAGGCTGCAATTTGAATCTAGCTCACAGTGCTGCTGAAAAGCTGCCTGAAAGCTCCAGGCACACATTTGTGAGAGCAAGAAAACACACTTAAATGTATGCATACAGAGATGCATTCAGATATACACGAATGCACACATAGATGCATATATACACATGCATGTTCACATGCATGCATATATACTATAGAACACAGAGATTCATGTATATAAACACACATGCACCTACATATACATGCAAATGCACACATACCCCCATATTGAGTTTGCTGGAATTCTTGAGGCCAATGGGGAGCCACCAGCTTTGTCTTCTTGCCTGTCTCCCTCAAGGCTGCCTTAGAGAATATGTATGTGAACTGACATGTATCCGAATCTCTGTACGGCATGTACACTATAGTTTCAACTTGTCAAACTTCTCCCAGAAATTCTCTGGCTCTCAAATGCAAGTCAGCAGCAACACCATGTATCGTGTAGGGCTGCCTAGCTGCAGCCTTTCTCACACCTGGGCATGCCTGTCAATGAAGGAACTTGAGAAGGCACAAGAATAAGCACATGTGTCTTCTACCACCTACAGCCCAAAGTCACCATCCAAC
>NW_004949104.1:10819731-10836993 GCF_000317375.1 Microtus ochrogaster
CCATCTTCTTTCCATAGCCCATCACTTTGCTGCCTGGACATGAGTCCCTTGCTTTCCCCCAGATACTGGCCATGAGAAAGTGCCACACAGCAGCATGAGACCCCATCCCTCCATCCCCAACAGCACAGCATGAAACAGAGACGCTATCTAAATGGGAGCCACCACTGCAACCATCCACAGAGAGCATCCAGCCTGCCCCAGGCTTTAGGGCAGAACGCAAGCCACTGGTGCTGCGGTCCCTAAAGACTGCACCAGGTCTCTCTCAGCTAAGCCTTATGGAGTCAGCAGGATGGGCAAATACTTGCTTGATGCTGACCAGTCCAGCAGTTCTGGGCTCGCCCGGGGCTCTTTGGGTCTTTGGTTTCTATGAGTTCTGCACATTGCCTTTCTTCATGCCAGTGTCTGGGCTGAGTGGGCAGGGCTGCTGATGCTGAGAAGAGCTCACTCGCTTGTTTTAGCAACTGGCACCTGGAAAAGGTGGAAGAGATGCGAAGCTCGTGGGGAGGAGGTGGCACTGAAAGCAGGCACAATGTGGTCCCCTCCTTGGCTCCTTTTCTCCTGTCAGGGTGGAGCTTTCTCCCGAAGCCTCTCTCAGCACCCTCAGGATTCGTTTCCAAGATGACCACTGCAGTGATTTCCCCCAGAAGCCCCCTCTGCTTCAAGTGAGCTGATGCAGAAATGATCAACTCACCCGACCACAGAGGGGCTCTGAGACAGCCAACAGGTTAGTAGGGGCACACTGCGCATGGGCTAACGCGCAGCAATTTTGTGCCCATTTGCTCTGACTCATGTAGATCAGTTCCAAAGCTATTAAAAAATAAATGATCTGCCCTCGGTGAAGCCCAGAAGCCAACACAATTTATTAATTAACACAGCTGCTGGCTCTCGAGACTCATCACGCCAAAGCTCCTGTGATAATCTGATTTCCCGTGTAATTGCTACAGCTCTGTAAGTCTGTGCCACGGCGAAATCATCAGACTGAATCGCACCAAAGGCCTTGGCTGGTTTGCCGGCTACCCCATTAACTCAAGGCCCCAGTGAAAGGAGAGTTTAAGCAAGCCGCTTGCCGCCAGCGACCCCTGGTGGTCGGGCTGTATTTCTCGATGTGGCCTCTTAGGGATGCCAAGGGGTTAACATGGCCCAGGGGAAAGTGCCAGATTCAGTGTGGTGGAGGTTACTCAGGCAGACTGAATTATGGGAATTGTTCCTGTCCAGGATTCTGAGGCCAGCCTTATTAACATAAATAATAACATTTTCCCTTTTATGTACATGGTGTTCTGCCTGCATAGATTTCTGGGCTCGACATACATGCAGCACCTGTGGAGGCCAGAAGGCATCAGATCCCCTGGAACTGAAGTTATAGCTGAGCAGGTGTGGAGAAGAGAACCTGGGTCCTCTGGAAGAGCAGCAAGTGCTCTTAACGGTGGAGCCCTCTCTCTAGCCCCAATAATAAAAGTTTTAAAAGCAATACCATCACCCCTTACCGCCCTCTTTCCTGTGCAGCGGAGAGGATGCTTCACAGCTGCCCCACCAAGGCCACTGTCACTGTCATTTGTTGTGGACACAGTAGTAGGCTGGGCGTGGTGCTGACACCTTACACATTGTACAACAACCCAACTCTTTCAATACAGAACTGAGACAGGTGAGCATGAGGCGGGGGTCAGACCCTCCTTCCAGGCCACATGGCTACAAAATGACACAGCTAAGAGCTGCAGGAATTCACTTGGGCTCTGGTACCACAGACCCACAAGGAACAAATTAGACATGGAGCTTGGGTCTGCTCCCTGAAGCTGTCCCTCTCTAGTGTCTTGATGCACTGATACCGCTATCTAATATCAGGACCGGCAGGCCCCTTCACCACCAGCAGCCTGCTTAGGTCTGATCACCTCTCCACCTGCAATCAGAGAAACAAAGCCAAGCCTGAAGCTGTCGCTAGGGCCTTGGCGGGAGCAGGATTGGGCTGCTCCTGCCTCCCTTGTTTGTCCCTAACTCTCTAGACAGCCAAGCTGGGCCCCTCACTACTGTCCCCAGTCCACCTCTTCCAGGATACTTTCTCCTTGCCCTTCAACTCTCGGGTTACATATCACTTCCTCCAAGCAGTCTTCCCTGCTCCCAGCTGTTGCTGAAGTACTACCCTGGGGCACCCTTTACTACCACAAAGCACCAAGCATACGTCCAGTGGCCTGTCTGCCTCCTCATGATTGGAGGGAGGTTCCTGAGAGCTGGCCGCGGACCTGTTTCCCTTTGACTTTCGGCTCCCATCATTATCTGGCCCAGAGAGAGGCGCAGTAAACATCGATATTAACTGGTGGTGGTGGAACGCTTGCCTACTGTGCTCTGAATGAGAAGACTGTCCCCCAAAGGCTAAGGTGTCTGGTCCCCAGTTGGTGGCACTGTTTGGGGACGTTTAAGAGGTTCTGTCTTGCTTCAGGAAGTAAGTCACTGGGGAGAGCTTTGAGGATTCATAGCCTCAGCTACCCCTCACCCCCCCATTTGCTCTCAGCTTCCCACTCCTGTCATTTGCTGCCCTGTCTCCCTGCCACAATGGACTCTCATGCCTCTGGAACCATAAACCACCATCAGCTCTCTCATCCACAAGTTGCTGTTGGCCATGATGCTGTATCATAGCAACAGAACACTGACTGACACTCAGCATGTGCAAGGCCCTGAGTTTAATCCCCACTACCACCTCCAAATGTAAGCCGTAGTATATACACATGAACTCATTTCAAACATATGAAAGTCTATAAAATTTAGCAGGAAAGCAAGTTTTCCTGATCAGGAACACTGAACACTGATGTGAGCAGGTTACAGGCTGCTCAAAGCACAGTGCACCCTACAGGGCTCCAGAGGAAATGCAAATGTGCTCAAGCACAGCGCACCCTACAGGGCTCCAGAGGAAATGCAAATGTGCTCAAGCACAGCACACCCTACCAGAGGGAATGCTGCTCAAGCAAACTTGGGTGGATTCTGGATGGAACTAGAAAAAAATCATCCTGAGTGAGGTAACCCAGATCCAGAAAGACATAGTATGTACTCACTTATAGGTGGGTGTTAGCTATAGAGAAAAGGATAATCCTGCTACAATCTACAGACTCAAAGAAGCTAAGTAAGGAGGGTTCAAGATGGACACATGAATCTCACTGTGCAGGGGGGAGAGACTGAATGGGGATGAGTGGCATGGGAACAGGGGGGATCAGGTCGGGGAGGAGGGAGGGAGGGAGTACTGGGAAAGACAACTGGAACTCTAGGCATCATTGGGATGAACTAGAAATCTAGCACAATGGAAACTCTCAGGTATCTGAGTGTGATACAAGCTGAGACTCCTAGAAATGAGAGACAAAACCTACACCAGACATCTCTAGTAACCAGACATCAGGCACCTTCCAGTGGAGATATGGAACCCCAACCATATCACCTGTGTTCTCACCTGCAATTTGCCCTGCCTACAAGGTGTGCTGGGACAAAAGTGTCGCAGAAGTTATGGGAGTGGCCAACCAATGACTAGTCCAGCTTGAGACCCGCACCATGAGAGGGGTCCACCCTTGACACTGCCTGGAGGGCCAGGACCCAGAGGCTGGACAGCCCAGAGGCCTGGGAGAGAACCAAACATGACTGGCAAAAAAGAAAAAAGTCAATGAAATAACTCCTAATGATATTCTGCTATGCTCATATAGCGCTGACTAGCTCACTTGTCATCAGAGAGGCTTTACTTAGCAATGAACGGAAACAGATACAGAGACCCGTAGCCAAACATTAGGGGGACCTCGGGGAATCCTGTGGAAGAGGGGGAGGAAGGACTATGGGAGCCAGAGGGGCCAAGGACACCACAAGAAAACCCACAGAACCAACTAACCTGGGCTCACAGGGGCTCACAGAGGCTCACAGTCTCTGCATGGGACTGACATAGGACCTCTGCACATATGTTATAGTTGTGTAGCTTTGGTCTCCTACTGGGATGGTGGGGGAGGTTGGGAGGAAGGACTAGAAGGAGAGGAAGGAAGGAGGGAAAAATGACCAGGCTGAGGAAAAATAATTAATAAAAAACTGAAGAGTCAATGTCAATGCACATGGAATTGAAGAACAATATGAGAGCTTAGCAGCCATTAAAATATATCAGCCATGGGAATCGATGCAGAGATCAGTGGAGAAGAGTGTTAGAAACTGAGCAGAGACTGTGGGGGAAATCAGATATACTTTCATAGGCCATAAAAATGATATGGTCTCCTCATAGCTATTAAAAATATCAATTTCTGGAGAACATAATTAAAAACACATTTGCTGAATGGTTCCTTCTTTCCCAAGAGAGTTGGATGCTACCCTTCTCACTAGCTAGCCTCGTACATGGAAATCTGGCTTTAGAAAGGCCATCTGGTGCTAAGGATGAAAGCTTAGGATTTTTGCCTGCAGCATCTTATTCTATATTTTATATATTTTCAGTTGTGGGGATCGAACCTAGGGCCTCACTCTAGGCAAGCACTCCATCACACAATCTTGGTAAGTTCCCAGACTGGCCTTGAACTCACCATGTTCCTGCCTCAGGCTCCCAGGAGCTGGGATTACAGACCAGCACCCCTTGTGCCCACAGTGCCCACAGTATTTCGATGATGACCCACTTGCAACTTTCTGTGGAGCTATGTGGATACTGGGACAGCACCCACGCTTCTGGCACTTGTCAGGAAGTTCTACAAACACTCACGTACTGAGGGCAGCTTCCAGTTAACATGACCAAAAACGGTGAGTGGCAATTTAGCCCTGGCTCTAGCCCACACCTGCCGGGCTGCTTCACCCAGCTGGCTCTGGGGCACTTCTGGGACAACCAGCACCACGCTGGGCAAATGCACATTTCACATT
This sequence comes from Microtus ochrogaster, assembly GCF_000317375.1. NCBI lineage: Eukaryota > Metazoa > Chordata > Mammalia > Rodentia > Cricetidae > Microtus > Microtus ochrogaster. The sequence continues at coordinate 10,824,586 of NW_004949104.1, forward strand.
TAAAATCTTCTTTCTAACAAGTCTTCACAGGTTGGATTTCTTTTTCTTTCTTTTTTCTATGATTTGGTTTATTTTTAAAATTAGAAAAGTAATGGGTTTATTATGACATTTTCACATGTAAATGACAATGTCAATATATAGTGCTAGTCTTCTCCGCCCCCATGGCCCTCCTTTGTTTCCTCTGCCCTCTCTGGTCCCCTCCCTCCTAATAGTGCCCTGTTCTATAATGGTTTCCTTACAACTTGAGATAGTCCATCCATGAGGGTAGCTTGTTAAGATACAGGGTGTAAAGGGGGAGTGAAGTAACAGTTTAAGATAGGATGTTCATATGGAGATGAACAACAGGATGTTCTAAGTGGGTGAAAAGGTACACCCTGCAGGGAAGCTCCTCAAAGGCTTCAGGAAGTCCCTGAAGCTGACTAGATTCACTAGCCCCACTCCCAAGCAGTAAGATCTGCTGCTGACAACTACTCTCAGACAAACTAGCTACCAGGAAGAGAAAAATCAGTCACACAGCCTGGAAGAAGCCGATATCAGTCAGACCAGCTAAGTTACCTGGAAAGGACACTTCTCAACCTTTGGAGCCTCCTGCAGGCTGTGCAGGGAGCCCCAAGTTTCCAGCTTTGGTGAGCTGTCACACATGCTGGAGTGGGCTTTGGCAATGCAGCTAGCTGACTCGGAATTATTTCAGATTCTGTAAGCTACCCTTCACCCATACTCCTGTAACCCCATAAAAGTCATTGGTTCATCAAGGTGGACTTTCGTAGTATTTGTACTTTGGTTGTTTGCATCTTCCCAGAGTCACACAATATACCCCATTCTGTTCTTATATCACATGGAGTTCATTATATTCCTGTCTTCCCCTCCTCACCCTCTCTTACAGGATTTCCCTCCCTTCTCCTGGTCCCCTGTTTTCATCACATACACACACACACACACACACACGCACATGCACACGCACACACACACACCGGGGGAAGGGTATGAGAGCTCATGACGTACATACAGCTCGCCATCCAGAGTTTATGATGAGCACACAGTTCACAGAGTTCATGCTGCACACACACAGAGCTGGAGACACATACATATATTTAAATCTGGATCCACATATAGACTCTGAGCCAAGCTTATGTTAGATAACATGATTTCCAGATCAATCATCAGTTTTCCTTAAAATATTACAATGTCATTATTCTTTAGAGATAAATAAAAGAAACTCCTTTACGTATATGCATCACATTTTCCTTGTCTGTCTCTGTGCTGATAGACATCCAAGCTGGTTCCACTTTCTCACTGTTCTGAATAGAGCAATAGGAAAGACGGATAATCAAGTGTCTCTATGGGAGGGCCTACCATATTCTGGGTTTATACCCTGGCTTGGTGCAGCTAGGTCATGTGGTATATGTTTGTAGTTTCCTGAGGAACCACCCCACTGATCTCCATGATGATGACCACACTTCCTCTTTCCCCACGTCCCCACCAGCATGTTGTCATTTGTTTCCCTTTGACTGGGATGATGTGGAATCATTTCCCTGGTGACTAAGGACGCTGATTACTTTTTCAAGTATTTACTGGCCATATGTTTTCTTCTTTTAAGATTTTTAAATGTTATTTTTGTATGAGGATATGTGTTTTACTTTATGAGGGGGAGGGGGAGCATGCAGAGACCGAGAGCAAAGATAACTTTGTGAGACTGGTTCTTCCTCCCATCCTCCTTTGTGAGAGAGACTGGTTCTTCCTCCCATCCTCCTTTGTGAGAGAGACTGGTTCTTCCTCCCATCCTCCTATGGGCCCCTTGCTGTCCTCTTCTGGGAACCATCTGGCTAGCTCACTAGTCCATCTGGTGATGGAATGGTTTGTTTTGGGCACTTACTTTTTCAGTTCTTTACTCCTTCTAAATGTTAACCCTGTCATGTGTGGGCAAAGTTTCCCCTGTGCCATGGCTTTTATTTTGAAGGAACATCCCAGAGTCCTGGAATCCCATCTGTCAATTACTGGGATTCTTTTTTTCTTATTCTGCAGGAGTCGCTTCTAGAAAACCCCTCTCCCATGCCTACATCTTCAAGTGTTTATCTACTTTCTTCCAGCAGTTCAAAGTTTCAGGTATTATATTAAGGTCCTTGCTCCATTTGGAAGTTTGGGATGAGACAGGAATCTAGTTTCATTCCTCCCCAGGTGGATACCCTCTTCTCGGCGTGGTTTGTTTCTTCAGTGGATTCGTAGATAGCTTTAGCTTTGTGAGTTTGTTTCTGAATCCTTTCTGTTGGTCTCCATGTCTGTTTCGGTTCCGATACCATGTGGTCATTGTTACTATGGCTCTAAGGTATAATTTGAGGTCAGGCATTGTGATTGTTTTCAGGTTAAAGGACATGGGAAGACATCCTCTCAGCCGGCAAGGTCTATTGTAGCAGCTTTGACTATCTGGGGACTTTTTAATCTTTCTGTGAGTTTTAAGATATTTTTTCTAGTTCTGTGGAAAATGTCATTGGAATTTTAGTGGTGAGTAAATTGAATCTTTAGGTTGATAATATGACCATTTGTGCAATATTAATTCTGCTAACCCATCAACATGGACCATCCTTCCATGTTCTAGTCTTCTTTATCTTTTTTGGTGTTTTAAAGCTTTTGTGTAGTGACCTTTCTCCCCGCCCCCACAGCGTGGTTAAGTCTATTACTAGGAATTTCTACTGAGCCATCACCAATAGGCTCTTTCCTTGATTTCTTTTTCAGAAAAATTCACTTTTTTAAAGTTATTCATTTTTATTTATTTATTTATTTTTTCTTTTTTGGATTTTCGAGACAGGGTTTCTCTGTAGCTTTTTGGTTCCTGTCCTGGAACTAACTCTTGTAGACCAGGCTAGCCTCGAACTCACAGAGATCCGCCTGCCTCTGCCTCCCGAGTGCTGGGATTAAAGGCGTGCGCCACCACCGCCCAGCTTTCATTTTTATTTTTATGTATGTGTCTTTTCTTCATATATGTCTGTGCACTACATGCATTCAGTGCCCATAGAAGCCAGAAGAGGGTATTGGGTCCTCTGGAACTGAAGTTACAGATGGTTCTGAGCTGCCATGTGAGTGCTGGGAATTGAACCCAGGTCCTGTGGAAGAGCAGCCACTGCTCTTAACCACTGAATCATTGTTCCTGCCCAGCAAATTAATTCTGGTTACATAGAAAGGTTACTGAGCTTTTTCACACTGCTTTTTCATATGGCTAGTTTGCAGAAAGTGTTCATTAGGCCTAAGAATTTTCTGGTGGAATTTTTTGAGGGTCTTTCAAACACAGGATTATGTAATCTGCAAAAAGGGATAATTTGACCTCTTTTCACATATGCATCTGTTTTCTTTCTCTTGTCTTATTGCTCTGGCTGAGACTCAGAGCGCAATATCTCAATGTTGAGTATGAAAGAGTACAACGAGTACGCTCTTGTTTCATTCCCAAGTTTAGAGCAAACACGAGGTCTTTCTCCATTAGCGGTACTGGCTATCCGTGTGTCATATGTAGCCTCTTTATGTCAAGCTGCATTCCTCTCATCCCTAGTTCCTTCTGGGATTCTGTCATGAGCTGTTAGACTTTTTATGCAGTTATTGAGATGATCATGTGATTTCCGTTCTTAGGTTTTCGTTTTGCTTTGTGCTTTTGTTTTGGAGACAGGTCTTTCTAAATAGCACAACTGGTATTGAATTTGTTCCTACCACAGCCAGTGATGGGATGACAACTGTCTGCCTCTTGGCTGGCTCCTAAGTTGCCTTCTTTGCAGACACTCCTAATGGCAAGATGTTACATGACCAGTCAGATCTGGGAGCAAACAGCTTTTCAGCACATCAGTCATTCCCCTTTAGACAAAATATGCTCTCTGAATGTGGCCAGAAATCTAGGGCAAGCGTCCTGGAGGCCTCAGGAGTCCTAGCAGGCTATGCTCGACTGCCTGTCCCAGCGTGCTAGCTGAAGAGGAGATTCAAGGGCAGAGAAAGGAGAGCAAACCAACACAGCCATGCTGGGAAGTACCAATGAAGGGGTCAGTGACCACAAGTCTGTATTCTGGGCAGACATGATCTCTAGGTTAGATGCAAGAATCAAGGTGGGGCAGGAGCTACGCTTACAGGAGCCCTGGCCAGTGTGCTCTGGCTGATCATTACTCAGTCCCAGGAGTACAAAGAGTTTCAGGGATGTCCTTATTGGTTGACATTTCAGTTCCCATATGTTATCCTTTTGGGGTGGTTTCATGAGGGTGTGATCTGTCTGAAAGGCTCTGCTGTTCCCAGGTCTAAGGTAACTGCAAGGTTTAGAACAATGAAGACATCCCAATACCTTTGGGGATGGGCAGTGTGCAGCAGGACATCTAAAGTCTGAAAGTCAGATCATAAAAAGCTGTGCCTTTGGGTTGAATGGATGAGACAGTTGGGTACCAACAGTTTTCAGACAGGGGCTCCACTGAGTGATCATGTTCCTGTGTGTGGGGTCAAGACAGTGATCAATCCAAAGCGAAGGAGGAAGAAATGAAGACAGTGAAGCCAGGCTTCAGTCCTGGTTTTAGTTACCTTCTAGCCCCAAGTGGGGAGCCAGTGCTTTTCAGCTAAAGTGCTTCTAAGAACATGTTGTGTGAACAAGGCTCTCTGCCTCTAAGATGGACTACTTTATGGTCCAGAGGGCCATGAGAGGCAATGACCCGTCTGTAGTGACCTGCCTTTACTGAATTCTACAGGGGAGCCAATGAGGCTGAATGAACACAAGTCCCCCACTCTGTGAAGCAGAAAGGACATTGTCACTTGAGAGAACATAGTCATTCAAAAGGCTAAATGAGGGCTGGGGATAAAAAACATTCCTTGTAAGCTTGAAGACTTGAGACTGAATGCTCAGAACCCACATAAAAGCCAAGTACAGCAGCATGCACACACACACACAAAACCAGGGCATGGCACACACATATACACACCAGGTTATGGCATGCACACACATACACACCACAACAAAATGCTAATTTTGATCTTTGGGAAAGCCTGCATTCAACATTTCCTTGAGTTGGTGTAACATGGTTGACTCTGTCTACCCAATCCCCTCCCCACCTGGATTCTGGCATTGCCAAGAGATATTTAAAAATCTACAACCACTCTGGCAGACAGATCAGCAGTTTTTGAAAAGGTTGAAACATGTATCTATTCTGTGATCCGGTCATCTGATTCCTAGGTACTTACCCCAAAGAAAAGACAGTATGTACCCCCACAATAAACTGACCATGCATGTTCATATCAGCCTCTTCATCCTGGGCAAACACGGGAACCACTCAGTGTCCATCAACAAACAATGGGTTATCTTGTGACACTGCTTAGCAATAGAACCAACAAACTGAGACACGAAGACAAAAATAAATGTCAAGATGGCTATGCTGGGTGAAAGAAGCTGTGGTGGTTTGAATGGAATGGTCCCCATAGGCTTAGAGAGAAAGCAGCACTCTAATGTGTGGCCTTGTCGAAGGAAGTATGTCACTGGGAGTGGGCTTTGAGGTTTCAAATGTTCAAGCCTGACCCAGCATCACTCTCTTCCTGCTGCCTGCCGATCTAGATGTAGGACTCTCTCGACTGCCTCTCCAGCACCATGTCTGCCTGCATGCTGCCATCACAGCAACAGAAACCCTAAGATAGAAGCCGATCACAGAGTGCATACTCCACACTCCCATTTGTAGCAACTTCTATGGAAAAAAGATGGCTCAGCAGGTTAGGCACTTCCTCCCAAACCTGACAGACTGAATTTGATCCCCAGGACCCACATGATAGAAGGAGAGAATGAAAAACGTTGTCCTCTGTCCTTTATGGGTGCACCATGGCACCCATAAACACAAAATAAGCAAAATAATCAAAATCAAAGAAAGTAAGTTCTAGAAAGTGCAAGCTAACCTATTGTGTCAGAAGACAGGTTTATGATTGTCTGAGGCAAGGGGGTGGGGAATAGAGATTTTGAGAATGAGAAACTTGTACATTATCAAGAGACTGTGGTTATTTGGGGTTATATATGTTGGTCAAAACTTACTAAGCTGCCCTCTTTCAATATAAGCATTTTGTTGCAAGTCAATCATATCTCAATCAAGGTTTTTTTTAAGACTTGTATTGAAGACAAAGAGAAGAGTGGGGAAAATGCATGCTCATCAAGATTCTGTGGGGACCCATCTTCCAGCTGAGGCAATCACTGTATGTCCCTTAAGACCATAAGGTCCACAATTTTCTTGGGCTCCGATTCCTCCCTCCTCCTGCTACAGCCTAGCTCCCCACTTCAGCATACATCTCCCCAGCTCACTCCCCTGGAGCAGGTGCGCAGTGCACAGCGCAGCACTCCCTGAGAGCATCAGCCTGGCTAGCTGATGCCTGCAGAGGCGGAGGCACTCTGACAGGATTCTGTTAATGAGTGCAGAACACCTTCTCCTGCTGCTCGCCAGCAGGATGCCAGCTCGATAGCTCATAAAATTCCAGCACATGCTCCGCTCCCTTCTCCTTGAGGTTCTGTGCAACAAAACCGCTCCTGACTAAGAGCATAGGGGAGGCACGGGGCTCAGGCTGCGTTGTAATCAGTTGTGGTCTGGAGAGCTCCAGGACCCACTGGCTGCTTAACTGGGATGTCCTCCACCAAATAACAAATCAAGCAACCCTTTCTGAGTCCTACCTATCCCCCCATATCCTTGTCTAGGGGGAGGCAGGCATAGCTCTCAAAGCCTGCATGCAAAGGCTGAATCCTGCTGTATTTCCTGGGTACCTGCTAAGCCTCGGGCCCTGCATTCACACTGAGCTGCACATAATGACCAGAGAGTCGCTGTCTTCCTGAACACAAGCTGGGTTTGGAAGACAGATGTTAACCAAGCACCACTACCTCCTAAGGTAATCAACATACAGACTTTCTTCCTACCTGAGCAGGGCTGCCCTTTTTTGGATGACCTGGACCTATGACCACTGAAGCCATATCCCAGTGCTGACTGACATGGACATAGAGAGCCCAGCACCAGCTATGGTCAGCCTCTCTCTTGAACACAGCAAAAATAAGTAGGGTGACTGTAGGCCCCAGCCATGACAAGCTCAATAAAGACCCGAGCCTCAGTAGTTTACCCTGGTTCCAAGAAAGACCACAAACTGAGACTACCCAGGCACCCCCCAGGATCAGACCATCCAAAGGAAATGCCTAACATTCCAACCACTGTAGACAGGATCACCTGTCAGCACACCCATCACCCATCACTTTTCACCAGGACACCCCTAGACAAATGTCAGCCAATCAGGGGTCCTGAACCTTAGAACTCCCTCACCCCCACCCTTGCTTCTATAAAAACCCAACCCTAACTGAGCTCAGGGCTCTCTGATCACTCCAATACATTGGGCACACAGAGAGACTGAGTTTGCAAAGTTGTGTAAGAATAAAGGACTCAGAGGCCGGGCGGTGGTGGCACACGCCTTTAATCCCAGCACTTGGGAGGCAGAGGCAGGCAGATCTCTGGGAGTTCGAGGCCAGCCTGGTCTACAAGAGCTAGTTCTGGGACGGGCACCAAAGCTACAGAGAAACCCTGTCTCGAAAAACCAAAAAAAAAGAATAAAGGACTCAGTCTCCTAGTTGGTTTTGGGGGGACTCTGTGATCTGGGTATAACAGTGACATCTTTCTGAGTCCTCTTCCCCAACAAACAGCTGGTCTCTGAGTGCTTCAAATCACTTAAAGGGCAGGTGTATGTGCAGAAGCCAAGTCAGAAGACTTTAGAAAGTGATGGAGAGTTGGAGCACCATCCTGGGCTGGCTTGCTGTGATGGAGAGGTCTGTGTGTGTATGCAAGTGAGTGTGCCTATGTGTACATATCCCTGTGTGATGTGGGATTCCCCTCTGTATGCTGTGAATACCATTGGTTAATAAACAATCTGTCTTGGGCCGGCACAAAGCGTAATAGAGGTAGCTGGAGAAAGCTAAACTGAATGCTGGGGAAAAGGCAGAATCAGAGAGAAGCCATGGAGCCCTGCCAGAGACAGATGCCAGAACTTTACCTGGTAAGCCACAGCCACATAGCCTTACACAGATTACTAGGAATGGGTTAAATTAAGATGTAAGAGTTAGCCAATAAGAGGTTAGAGCTAATGGGTGGTTTAAATAATACAGTTTCTGTGTGATTATTTCCGGGCTGAACAGCCCGGAATAAACATGCGGCCTCCTACAACACCTGTGCCTATGTGCAAGTACACACACATGTATTTGTAGGACAACATCAGGTGTGATTCCTCAGAGCCATTCACCTTGTCTTTGACAGGCTCTGCCATTAGCCTGGAACTCTCTGAGGAAGCCAGGCTGGCTGGCCAGGGAGCCCCAGGAGTCTGTCTCTCTGCCTGAAAGATTACAGGGATTACAAAAATAGATTATAAAGACATTCTACCATGTCTGTCTTTAAAAAAACAAGAGTTCTGGGGACCATGCTCAGGTACTTATAAAGCAAGCACTTACTAACCGAGCTAGCTCCCCAGACTGGGTTAAATAATTACGAATTAAGATTAATACCCGGTGTTTACTTTAGTGGCGTTTGATGGAATCCTGTCAGGACATAAGACACCAGAAATTAGATCCACAAATGCCAAAGGGATTCAATTTAGGAAGTAAAGGATTAAGTGGGTTAGCACATACAAATGCAATGTAGACAATGACAGAGTCCTCTGACCCCATCTCAGCTGGGATAGCTGTTGCCCACAGTAGGGGCAGAGCTACTCCCTGTGGCTCCTATAACAGCTTTGCCCTGGATACTGAGTGTTTCCACAGGACCGCAGGGGTATTGGGAAGAGGCCTTAGTGCGTGAAATGTATACATTGTGCATGCAGGCTCTAAAACTGAGCTGTATCCCCAGACCTGGAGACAAGCTACTTGTTGGAGCCCACAAGACTATGCAGTAAATGCACAGCTGATGGATTCACAAAGGCAGACCCACAAGTGGACAACTTATGGGGTAACCCATTTTGCAGAGCTGCGGGAACACTTGTCTTGTGGAAAAATCACTGTCATATCTGTAAAAACTTTGTGAAGCCATGATTCTTCCCTTCAAAATAGGAGTCATTTCCAAAACACTTCAGCAGTGTGACTTCTGCATGGGCAACCGAGAGACCTTGCTCCATTCTTCCATATCATGAGGCCTTGGAGCGATGGCATTTACTCTTTGTTCTAAGCAGTCAAATTTACATAGAGTCAATCCCACAAAATTACCTGCTAACAGACCACATAGAAATGTCTATAGAAGACAGGCACCGAGCTGGAAGGCAGCATACCCCACCTTGGCTAACAATCAAATCTGGGGGTCCCTAAAGCTGGTTATCACCAAAGGGGTTAGCCGAGGAGAATGAGTGGATCCAGGACTCGGGGATGTTTAGTAACTTTCCCATCCAAATTCAGTCTCTGATGTGAACTATTGAGAGAGCAGAAACGTTGTCTTCCTGGAGGGTGAGGCAGTCCAGTTCCAGTACGTGTGACTTACTTTTCATTCATTGTTGCTGTTTTGCTTTTTTGAGATAGAACCTTGCTATGTAGTCCAGCCTAACCTCAGGCGCACATCAATTCCCCTGCCTCAGCATCTTGAATACTGGAACTAAAGGTGTATCTGCTATGCCTGACTGGAAGTGCAGCCTTATGAGAGGTCTTGGGGTTCGTTTTGGCACACACAGTCACACAGGGATAGACGGCCCCTCCCCTTCTTCCACGATGTGTTGGGCATGTTGGGGTGCAGTTCCCCCACTCCCCGTGACCCAAGTCCCAGGAGTTTGTGGAGATGAAGCCACAGAATCAGTGTTTCCAGCAGCTGATTTACCAGACAATAGACCTGGGTGGGAGACACACATGGATAAACCTGGCCAAAGGTGAATAAATTCATACACACAGAAATTTACCTGGATGGTCTCACTCTTAAATCACACAACTCAGTTCCAGAATCAGTATTATGCCAAAAAGTAGTGATATTTCATTTGAATTTTAATAAATAAAGCTTGCCTGAAGTTTAAAACAGCTGCTGACCAGCCTTACAGACCAGGCAGTGGTGACACACACCTTTAACCACAGAAGCCACACTAGCTGCCATAGAAACCAGGCAGTAGTGGTGCACGCCTGTTATGATCTGCTGGCCTGGTCTGTCACCTGGGTATACTGGGTACACTGTCCCTTTAAGAGACAAGCCCCACCCTCTCCCAACCCTTCCCCTTCCACCAATGGAAGTGACTATCCCATCTCCTCCAGCCTGAGCTCTCTTTTTTCATCTCCCTCCCTAAGAGGTAACTTCTGCCTCTCTCCCTTCTCCCCCACATTTTCCTTCCCCTTTTCCCTTTCTCCCATTGCTGCCCAGCCCTGCTCTGTTCTCTGGGCTCTACTCCAGTTCCCAGCTTGGTGGCGTAACAGGCATTCTGTCCTGCCGGCACTCCCCACACACACACACACACACCCGCACTCCTCCCCGCCCACACACACCTGTTTTACCTCCCAGGGCAGCAGCAGACTCTGTCTCTCCATTCATGGAGTCCTGTTTCTACCACTGCTGTGTTGCAGGCAAAAATCCTAAACATGGACCTTCTACCAGCTCACTTTCCAACTTCCTGTCAGTCCGCCGGGACAGTTTGTAAGACTGCTCCCTTTGGGGCTGACTGCCCTTTCTCTGGTTCTCCCTTAGCACTGCAATCACTGAGTGGTGCATTAGTTTTGGGGGCCCAGGGCCCCTCTGATGTTTTTCTGACTCACAGCTTCTCAAAGATGAAAACGTGAACGGACCACTCAAAGTGGCCCTTGCGCTGTTCTTGCCCTGGTTCCTGAGCTGACAGTCTGGGAATCTGCTTGGCTTTATTATCAACCCCCGCCCTGGAGACATCCAGCTAGTTGCTCTGGGGTTTGCGTCTTTCTCACTGTTCTCAGGTTTTCAGCTATAGAAAACCAACCACATTTCTAACTTCCACCAGCGGACAGCTAAATTTAAATAGTCACACCACATGGACAACCATGGATGCCACCATTTGGCTTAACAAAGGGAGGAGCCAGAGGTTCCACCCTAGCCATAGAGCAGGCAGTAGGTTCTCCACATGAGGACCCACCCAGCAAGCTTCCTTTTGCTCACTTTTCATTTAACTCTATGTGTATAAGACTTAAATAAATTCAACTGGATGTAAATGCACTGTTATAATTGTCCACTGTATCTCTCATTCCAGACTTCAAAAACAGTACCTCATGTTTTAAATTGGTATGTACTTTTAAGTCTCTTACCAAAAAAAAAAAAATGCTGTATATGTAATCCAACCCTGCTTTAAAATATATTAAGCTGTTCTCCACTATTGTCAGTTCCACCGTTTAGCTTTATTGCAAATAGTTTTTTCTTCTTTGTCTTCCACAAGTACAAATATCCCCTGTTAAGTTGAGAGCCAGTATAGTCAAGCTCGGACTCAGTTCTCCAGGACGATTCTGCACTGTAGTTACACCCATAAACAACCCTCAACTGCTCAGAGATCTGGGGAATATGGCATTTAAATGTTTAATTACTAAAAGACTTTTCATAACAGAGACAGGTTGGCTCCTAGCGGCCCTCTATTTCCTCCAAAGAAGACAAAAGATAGGTGGGTACAGAACAATGTCCATCTGCAATTTGTTTCAACTACCAAGCACTGACCACTGGGCAAAACTGCCTTTCATCTAAACTGAAGATCTCCAGACATGGATAGAATCACTGGAATCAATAGGTGGACAACTGAGTAAGTTCCCTGTCATTTTTTTAATCAGTAACTCAAGTAAAATTTTATCCTTCTCAAAGATCTCTGATACAGTTTGACACTGGAGAGATTTTGTTGGTGTAAAAGGACAGCCTCACCAAGCAAATTTCAGTAATATACAAATACAAGTTATTAAGGTGTGAGGACAAATACAAGTTATCAAATTTCTCTCTCCTGCTGCCTTTCATAGTCTTGAAAATACTTTTCATTGTGCAAAACTATCCATCACAGTGATTCTGACATAAATATGCTGTTTATACATATATATGTCTAAAACTTACATTTTCACAAACCCAAAGAATTGTTGTGAGTTCCAGGGAGCCCAAATCGAAGGATCTGCCTTAAACAGATCAGATACACCCCTCTCAATTCCCTGGTCCTGAAATTTTTTTCTTCCTAAACTCAACTTTGTCCTCTGCCAACACCTTGCCAGGTTCAAGAGACACTGGACAGGAGTAAAGTACCCCAGGATGTGACCTGTCAACTACCCCAGGATGTGACCAGCACCCAGCTTTCTCAGGTTCCTCCCAAGGCAACACCCACAAATAAGCAGGAAGCAGTCTTGAGAATCTGGCGTCCCAATTCCTTTAATCTGTTTTGTCTAACTTCCCGCCTTTTTATTATAAGAAAGAGATGGGAATGTAATGATCTGTTGGTCTGGTCTGTCACCTG
>NW_004949104.1:10844833-10860267 GCF_000317375.1 Microtus ochrogaster
TCTCTCTCCTGAAGAGGTAACTTCTGTGCTCGCTTACTTCCCCCCACCACCACCCCATGCCTCTCTCTCCTTTTCCCCCTTCTCTCCTTTCCCCCTTTCCCTTTCCCCTCCATAACCTACTAAATAAATACCCACTTTATCTGAATGTTGTCTATCTGTCTCTCACTCGCCAATGCTCCTCACCTGCCACCTCCCACCTGCCTGGGATCCTGCTGGCCCTAGGGGAACACAGCATTTTATTTAAACCATTACAGGGAGGAGACAGTTCTCACACGCAGTCATTCTGAGACTCTTGGTGGCAGGGTCATCATTTTGGACTGAGGTAGAGGTTAAGAGCCAGTGGCTGGCTGTTTGCTTCAGGTTGAACCCCAAAATCTGTCTCTAGGTTTTTATTAATCATGTTTAAAAAAAATCCATGTGTTACTCCACTATGGCTTTCAAGGTTATCTCTCTCCTCTATCCTATGATTTTTATTTTAAAATATGTTCTTAAGGCAGCCTAAGGCCTCTAGTTAGAAAAGAATCTAGGGCCTGGCTGCCACAAGAAGTTAATTTACTCTGTGCATCAGAGTACAGAACGTTCACAGATAACTGTGGGCAGCACCATCCCTAGGCAGCTGGACCCGGACTAGATAAGCAAGCACAGGCTTCTAAGCTAAGCACACGCTTAAAACTGAGCCGAAAAGCATCTTCCTCCCCTTGACTTCCTTCAATGACGGACTGTAACCTGGAAGTACCAGCCAGATGAGCCTCTCCTTCCTAAAGCTGTTTTTGCTCTGAGTTTTGGTTTTTTTATCACAGCAACAGAAAGTGAACTAGCAAAATATCCATCACCCAAGACCACAAACATGGAATACAGGCTGGTGGAGTGAGGAGGTGAAGGCGTCTGTCCGAAGGAGGGCAGCAGCTCGCTCCAGCCTGGCGCCTGTCCCCGCCAATGTGGCTAAGTACACAGCTACTGCACCACACACAAGGCCTAGGAGCAGCCCTGGGTGTCCTGGAACATCCTGCCCATGTCTCCAAACAGTTGCTTCCCAGGAGCCATAGGTCTATGGTCAGTGGAGGACCGAGGACAGTGGGGACAATGACTGAATTTCCAGCTGCTCCTCTCCGCTCCTCTCGCCTCTTGTTTTGTGTGGTTCTGTTTCACTGTCTTTGTTGCTGCTATTCCCCCTCATAATCATCTTGAGATGCCAATGTCTGTCTTACCTTTGGTGGGAAGTCTGACAGAGACTCAAGGTCAAAGTCAGAATCCCAACTTTTATGCTTTTTAGTCAGCCACACCTGTTCGTGCCAAGGGCAACTGAGATTCCATACCCAGCTTCTTACTGTGGTGCAGACTAGTCGTGGCCTTGACCTTTGAGGGTGGAGTGCAGAAGGCACCCAGGAAAATGCTACGACCCTTGTCACACTTGCCTCAGGTTAAGGTCATGTGTGCCAGTCTGACATCTGCATGACAACAGTGTACCAGTCTGTCCAGCCTGGCAATTACAAAGGCCTGTGTTTGTATGCTTCTGTGCGGTACACCAGTAAGTAACTAGTGATCAAGTAATCAATGCCTGGCAGGAAAGCTACGCTCACGTCCCTGGTGAGGCTGAGGCGGTCTCGGCAGTGGCAGTGGCTTTTGCTACACTCAGCCCCTTTTTGACTAACATCACCAATTTTAAAACTCCCATAATGCCTATTTCTACCCTGATGGGCTTGGCTCTGGCTCTAAGTTGAGGGCCCAGGTCAGGACGCCTGCTTCCCTCTCAGCCAGAAAGCCACAGCCATCTGTGTGGGTCACAGGGTGGCATCCGAAGCCAAGCCTGCAGATGGTAAGTGTTCTGTGCCGCCCTGGCTCAGCAGCTCCCCACTTAGCCCCACCCACCCCCATCATCTCTACTGCCAAGGCCAAGCCCTCAGAAGACTGTCCTGAGGCCCACCTCCTTTCCCAGGGAAGAGCCAAAATATCTCAAGCAAGGTTCCTTAACTTCCTTTATGATGCCCTGGGACTGCTCAGAAGCCAGTGTCTCGGCCGGAAGCCAACGCTGGGTCCTTTCTCAGCCCCTGAATCCCCTTTCTTCCTCCCTCACACTCTGCCAGGTACAAAGGAAAGAACACGGCTCCTTTAAGCAAACCTCAATCCAGTGTAGATATCATAGGTGTGGGTGTCCTGCTTTTGTAGGAACCAGCCGTGAGAGGCACCACAGGCCCGAGTCTCAGCCATTTACCCTAAGGCAATACCTGCTTCCAAGATAGACCACAAACTATAGCTACCAAGGCACCAAAGGAAATTCCTAACATTCCAACCATTGCAGATAGGCTCACCTGCCAGCACACACCCATCGCTTTTCACCAGGACACCCCTAGACAAATGTCAGTCAATCCCTCACCCTAACCTCTACTATTATAAAAATCCCACCTGGGCACATGGAGAGTCCAAGTTCACACTTGAACAAGAATAAAGGCTCTTTGCTTTTACAGACAGGACTTGGCCTCGCAGTTGGTTTTTCGGGGACTCCATAATCTGGGCATAACAGTTTTGATAAAAACAAAACCCCTATTTTAAAGACATATAGATGAGCTGGGCCTAGTGGCATAGGCCCGCAATCCTGACCACTTTAGGGGCGAACTGGAAGGATGACAAGTTCAAGGTCACCTGGGCTACAGAACAAGTTCAAATCCAGCCTGGACAATGTAGCAAAACCTTGTCTCAAAATTTTAAAAAAAAGGGGGGGGGAGAGGGGACTCGCCTAGTATACATAAGGCACTAGGTACAATGTCTGGTACAGAGGGGTCGGGGAAACGGAGTGAGGTTGTGTGTCCTGAACCAGCAGGGGCTTCCAGAAAAGACTGGCTGTGACTGGTAACAGTGTGCTAAGAACACACAGGGGCCTCGGGCCCTTGACTTTCCCACAACAATTAAACAAAAGGTTTTTAAAACCCCATCCCCAAGGTTTTAAGGTACCTTTCTATTTTTCAAATTAGCGACGTGCAAGATGCTGCTGAAGGTCCTACCTGCTAGGAGCTCTCCAGAAGTGTGTCTGTCCCCAGCCCATCCTGTCCTGGCTTTAATAAAACCCAGAAACCCTCATTTCTCCAACTATAGAATTGCCCCTTTCTCGGCACACACAACTCCCAACACTCAGGAAGCTGAGGTAGAAGGATTCTCAGGCCAGTCTAAGCTAACACACATGGCAAGTTCCAGGCCAGCGTGTGCTACACAACTGTCCCTGTCTCCAAAGAGATGGAAGGAGCTGCTGATTTAGCAGTTACGGGTACCGGTTGCTCTTTTGAAGACCCCAGGTTCTGGATCCCAGGCTCATAACCATCTGTAACTCCATCCCCAGGGGATCTTATGCCATCTTCCAGCCTCTGGGGGGCACGGCACGCACGTGATACACATACATGTAGTCAAAACACCGTACACGTAAAAATAAATGGATGGAGGGAGGGAAAGCCATTCCTTCATGTAATAAGGGAGAACCATTGAGTGTTCAAGCCGATTGTGTCCTAGGGACACAAGCAGAAAGTTCCAGAGAGGTGTTCACCAAGCCATGCCAACCCCACACTCCCCAGAAACTTTGGGTGCCAGAGCCAACAGGAGGGACGCTCGCAAGTCTTACCTTTTAGAGGATCTCCATCTTGGGGTGATAGGCTGATGGGCTGCCCAGATGTTCTGTAGGGTAGGCCCTCGGGGCCACCAGCCACCCACACTCAGCCCTGCTCAGCTGCCTGTCTTGTCTCTCTAAGGGTAGAATCTGGCTGGTGAGAAGATTCTGACACTGGGTTATGATGTCAGAATAGGCTGTGACATCAAAGTGGTGGCAGGGAAGGGAAGGGTACAGGGCCAGAGATGGGAGCCCTTGAGCCTGACCAGCCTACGGAAGTGAAACCCCAGATAAGAAGGTGGCTGGCTCGTGCCCAGCTCCTACAGCTTTCCAGACCTACCCTCACCCTGTGAGGCGGACAGAAAGATCATCTAACAAGGATTCACACACCCTGAGCCTTATGTTGGGCATCCGTATAGAAGCAGGGCACGTGCAGGAGCTATCCTCTAGCGCCCTCTTGTGTTCACTTAAAGGATATTTTTATTTGCTTATAAATAAAGGTGGTTTGCCTGCAGACCAAGAGGTCTGTAGGGTTAAAGGGGCCAGCCAAAGTAGCACAAGAAACCAGAGCCAAAGAAACACACCTTGACCTGAAACCAGAGCCAAACACTTGGCCCTGAAACCGGAGACAAAAGCACACCCTGACCTTGAGAACAGAGCCAATTCACTACCCTGAAACCAGAGCCAAAGAAACACACTTTGCCCCTGACCAATTCAGCACCCAAACCAACCAATCCCTGAGCACGGAATCCAGCAATCTCTGAGTTTATCCAAACTCAAGGATTAAAATCTGACCAATTCCCACCATGAAAATCTTCACTCTGAAAAAAACTCCACCCCCGAGAAGCCCTGAATAATAAACTCTGCACCTGCCTTTTTCACCCCAGCAGAGGCAATCGCCCTCCGGGATTCTTCCCTCCCAATAAATCCCTTGAATGAGGTTTGGGTGAAGACCTTTAGCTGGAGTGTAGCAGAGCAGAGAAGTAACAATTTTCTCTGAGGCCAGAGCAGAGCAGAATTGTAACACTTTCATTGGGCAAACCTTCCCCAAGCAGAGCAGAATTGTTCTCAGGTCCAGGAACCGGAGCAGAGTTATTACACTGGGAAAACCTTTCCCTGGAGCAGGGCTGTAAACTGTTATACTTATGATGACTTTGTGGTATTCCTTGGCCCCTGACTGCCAGGATCTATTTCCATCCAAGCTGCAATATTTACGAGGTCCACAGCAGAGGCCCCAAGGAAACCAGGTATCACACTTTCCCACGACAGGACAAAGTGTGGGGCTGATAAAATGTAAGGTGGCCATCATGTTTGAATTCTAGATACACAACACACAATACATAAAATGTCTCAAACAGGACAGTGTGAGTGGCTTGAATTGGGTTGTTTTTGTTTGTTTGTTTGTTTGTTTGTTTGTTTTTGTAAACGATCCTGCCATCCCACTCAGGGAGGCTTGGTAAGATGGATTCCCATGCTGCCTACATCTCAATAAGGATCCCATGCTGGTCTCCAATTCTCTCCTCCTGCCTCCAGTTCCCCAGGGCTGGGATTAGAGGTATGTACCCCCATGACCAGTGTAACAACTGACAAATCAAACAAGCAAAGAAACAACCCAGGGTGACATGCTGCTGATATTTAAGGATTTTTCTACAGCCCTCTTGGGTCGTTTGCAAGCAAGGACAGTCTGTTTCTCCCATTCTGATCTGGGTAACCTTGCTGCCCTTCTCTGCTTGACCTGCTGACCGCGAGCGAGCATGGGTCTGGGGACAAGAGTGGAAATCTCTGTCCATCTCCAAGAAGCACCCGGCATGCACAGGGTGATACTGGCTTTGTTCCTGCTCTTTAGACTGATCATCAAATGCTGACTTTGTTAGGCTCCTGGCCTCAATCCATCTTGATAATGTGAACTACTTAGGTCTTTCTGGATTCCAAATGCTAATATTTTGAAGATTTTACAAACCATGTTCAAGACAGACATTGAGTTGGGGCTCTCCTGTACCATATTTGTCTAATTTTGTTTCAAGATAACAGCATCGTCATGCAATGGCCTGGGAATCTCTCTCTGATATCTAAGAAGGCAGTGTTATTTCTTTTACAAACGTTTTATGGAGTTCACTAGTGAAGTCACCTAGGTATGAGACAACTAGACATGATCCCAGGACTTTATAAACAATTTAAGATTTTTCTGAAGCATTTCTTACCATTTAGTCCATGCTGGTCCCAATTTTCAATCCTCCTGCCTCAACCTCCTGAGTGCTGAGATTATAGGCATGCACTACCATGCTTGGTTCCATAAACTACTTTATGGGGTCAGTTTACCAAACATGCATGTGTTCTCTCTCTCTCTTTCCCTCTTTCTCATCTGGTGTTTTCTAGCTTCATAGAGATACTTTTTCCCTTCTTTTGGGCCAAGACCAAAGCTTTATACACTATCTACCACCTATGGCTAAGTGTGGTGACGGGGGAAATGCAGTGGGGCCTCCAGTGGGGGCTGCAGTGGGGGTGTGCACCATGATACTTCCTACTACAGATTTCTGAGTTTGGGGCTCCCCTGCTGCCTGCACTGTCACATCCTGAAGATTTCCTGCTCTGTGGGCCTGACCTGGAACTGTCTCTGCTCTCAAGTCCACCTCTCCACACTCCACAAGATCCCAGAAGGAAAAACTCTCAGTCACTGCCTGTTTGATGCTGCCTCAAATGAATGGCCTTGTGGCTGTTTAACTCTCAGAGAACACACGGGGCCATGGTACTCTGTGCAACACAATTCTGTCTACTCTTTTAGACAACCTCCAGCTCTACGGGCGGAAACAGGGGAACAGTGACCCAGCTAATGCAAGCCAGAGTTGGGATGTGAGCCTAAGTCTTTCTGGTGCCTGACTGCCCATGGTTAGGAGATGAACAAGCAGGGGTGAGGAAAGCTAAACAGCTGGGCAAGCAAACAAGAACACCCCCCCCACACACACACACCAAGCAGGAGCTGAGGGAGCAGCCAAGGCCAGGTGGCAGGGCACACTGCTTTAAACCCAACACTCAAAGGCAGGCAAGTGGATCTTTGTGCATTCAAGACTAGCCTGTTGTACAAACTGGGTTCTAGGCAGACAGGACTACACACACTGAGACCCTGTCTCAAAACAAACAAACAAACAAATAAATAAATAAAAGAAATCAAAGAAAGGAGTTCACCAGAGTCAAGGGTACAAGAAAGGTGACTGCCACAGGCCATTGCTGACACTGAAGTAACTAAATTGGTGTCAGGTGTTCTATGCTGCTGCATGGCTGAAGATGCCAGGGACATGTTGACAAAGGGACACAGCATTGAGTTTGCGGACCTGAGGGCTGGTGAGTGGGAAGGAAGCCTAGCAGAGGCACCGAGATGCTGGAATCTGGAAGAATGAGCAGCAGAATAGGAAGAACAGGCAGTACATGTAGCTGACCCTTCTCTGGTCTGGTTAGCCTTCCCAGAGGAAAGGTGCTACCTGGAGGGGATTCCATCTTCTGACTGGGCTCTTCTCCCGCATCCCAACGACCCCAGAGGACCTTAAAAGGGCAGCTGAGTGAGCACAGCTGTGCCAGGTCCAAAAGTCCATCCAGCCACCAGATGGCAGCTGTGGACACCAGATGAAGCTTTTTTTCCACGTGGTGGAGGGCTATCTGGTGAGCAAGCCTAGGGCTGCCCCTTTCTCACCACTGAAATACCAGGAGATGCTGTACCCTTTCAGATGCTGCTTTCCTGTCAGACAAAGAAAGGGTCTGAGAATAAAAGAGACTGCCTTGGCAAGACCTAGATGTGAGCTCTGGTCTCTCGTGACAGACGGCCTCGTCCGTCACCAGCTGCCACTGGAGGCCTCCACCGTCAGCTAGCTGCTCCCAGACCCTGTGAGTCCGGCATTGCCAAGTGGGGTGGCAGAATGGAGGTGAGAATGGTTAGGTCCGGGCGTTGTAACCTGTGGCCTGAGGACCACACATCTCAGCCTGCCTCGTTTCTAGATGACAACATCATGTCACAGTTTGAAAACATTGGACGTCCCAGGCTAGGTCAAGAGCTACCTGCTGAGGTACAGATGCTTAGCCGGCAGCGGAGTAGACCTCCATAGGAGGTCCTAAGAGGGCTGCTCCCCGAGTGGGGATCTGGCCAGTGGATGAGCTGAGAAGTTAGGAAATGTGTGGCTAGATAACCACATGCCACAGGCTGAGGCAGCCTAAGTAGCATTTGTCATCCAGGAAAGAAGGCAAAGAGATGAGAATTTAAAACCAACAAAAACATGGTAAGTGCGAGTCAGGTGTCATGGCAAACACATGTAATTCCAGCACTTGGGAAGAAGGCAGAAGGACAGGGGACACAAGTCTCCATGAACCTGAAGGCAGAGGAGGGGAGCAGGCGTCACCATGATGTCTGGAGGATGCAGGCAACAAATGGCTGACTCTCAAAGGGAGCCTCAGTAGGGAGCAGGGCTGGAGCTGCTCCAACAAGATGCCGTAGGTGGCAGCCAGGAACTGCCCCTCAGCCTGAGCATGACACAGGGCTGCTCAGGCAGAGGGAGAGCCCTTGGGGGATGGTCACAGAGCAGAGCAGGGCGGCTAGGTAACCTCAGAAGGGTGGCAGGACACAAGAGTGGCTCAGCACTGTGAACAGTGTGGAAGGATAACGGGTTGGACCATTTCTTCCTTAGAAGCAGTATTTATCATAAAAAAAAAAAAACAACAAAGAAAACTCAGTGTCAAACCAACAAAAACATAGTTATTGCTGCAGGCCAGGCAGGATGGCAAACACCTATAATCCTAGCACTCAAGAGGTGGAGGCAAGAGGATCATGGGTTCAAGGCTAGCCTGGACTACATAGTGGAACCCTGTCCCAAAAACAAACAAACAAACAAACAAACAACAAAAAAAAAACATGATCAGCCAAGGACAGGCACAGCATCAATGAAGACAGCTCCCTGCAGGAGGACAGAGGTAGGAGAGAATGTGGCCATTTTTCCTGGGTTCAGTGAGGCGCAGGGCAGGTGGACTAAGGTTGATGCCAGGAAGCAGAAAAGTGGCATGACCTGGCACAAGGGGTCCGTCTGGGTTTCCTGCAGGTAGGCAAGCCCAGCAGGCCTCACCTGTGTAGGCAGGTTGGCTTGTTAAAGGGCTTCTAGATTTTGTGTGCTCAATACAGCTTATGATCATCTCCAAATCCCTCGGTGGCATTGGGGAGAATGCAGCAGCTTCGCAGCAGGTACCAAGAGAACAGACCTTTGCCCTCTCGGCCTGGGGTTTAAGAAGAATGAGCAGAGTGTAAAGACTGTCTCCCCAAAGATAACCTGGAGGCAGAGCCAAAAAGCACAAGGTCAGTTGTGTTCTGGGGCCAAGAGGAGGGGAATGAGTGGGCCCAGCGGCATGGGTCCCTTTCCCAGAGGCCACAACTGTGAGGGAGAAGTTTGGCCTCCAGAGAAGCCCAGAACAAACACAGCATGACCATCCCCTGTGTGGTCCCATACCACACTCTGTCACGGTTATTGTCTGAACTGTAATGGTCCCCAGATGTTCATGTTTTGGATGCTCAGATGGGAGCTTTTAGGAGACAGAACCTGGATAGCTGAAGTAGGTCACTAGGAAAGAGACACAGTGCCAGTCTTCCTCTCTGTCTCCTGGATAACCACATATGAAGATCGCCTGCTACGTGCTGCCATAGACTGAGCCAGCTTACTGGACTCCTTCCCTGCCACCGTGAACAGAAATCCCTGTGAAGTCATGAGTCAAAACAGGTCCCCTCCCTCAGGCATTCTGTCAGGTAACATGCCACAGAGACAAGTACTCTCAATAGCAACAACACACATGCAGGGTTCCACTCCCCGAGGAGTCCAGACTTGGACACACTGGACGCTCTGCTAAAACAGACCCCAAATGAATTGCCAAACTTTTATTCCTCCATCAGAATCACGTGGAATATACACTATCATTTTGTGAATGAAAAAGATTAACACCACAATCTATAAGAAGGCCCTAGTTTTGCAGTAAAAGAGGCAGAATTCCCTCAGATGCGATATTTGAGGCTTCAGAAAAACCACTGTCTTAGATGGAGTGGGCCATGCTGTTTGTAGCCTGACATATAGCTCTTCCCTTGTGGAAGGCCCCTCACCCTGTCTTATCCACGCTCACCTACTGCAGCGCCCAGTCATCCAATTCCCGTCAACACTCTATCTTCCTCAGGGAAGGGACTGCCTGAGCCTCTTTGCTCAGGCCATGGCTAGCTCTCTCCCAAGAGTTCTTCTGGAACAGGGGGTTTGCAATTTCCTCTCAGAAAAAACCTTCCACCCTGCAGAAAAGATCCTTAAACTCAGGAGGTACACAACTCAAAAGTTTCAGACTGTGCCTGAAACAGATCAGATATACTAGGCCCCTCCCCTTTCAGGTATATGCTGGAGGGACAGCTGAGAGCTCTCTCAGACCAACTGGGCTGCCTAGAAGAGGCTCAGATCAGACCAGCCAACTAGTAGAAACAGAGACCAGCCCAGCTTCCCGGAAGAGGCTCAGACCAGACCAGGCAACCGACAGAAGCAGAGACCAGCTCTGCTTCCCGGAAGAGGCTCAGACCAGACCAGGCAACTGACAGAAGCAGAGACCAGCTCTGCTTCCCGGACCTGCAAAGGACACTCTTATCTGCGGAGCCTCCTGCAGCTGAGCAGTGGGCTCAGGTCCCAGCTCCGTGAGCTGTCACTCATGCTTTGATGAGCTTTGCTGATGCAGCTGCCTTTGAGCCATTTCTGTTCCTGTAAGTAGCCCCTCACCCATACTGTAAGGAACCCCAATCAATAACACCCATGGGTCCATCCAGATGGACTTCAACGGTATCCGTCCTTTGGTCTGTCATGGCTTCCGTATCTGAAGCCAGGAGACGTCTGCTTGTGTCTTCCCTCAAACAGTGCCACACACCAGGGTCCCCGTTCCCCTGGCTTCTTACTCCACCCGAAGCACAACTCTCTTCTTCCTTGACGGGCTCACTGGAGTCCATCTGCAAACCTCTCCCTAGACAGTGATTTCCTGACCTCAGTCTTCACTTCAGGCTTAGCGCCCCCCGCCCCCCAAACACAAAAGGACACGGAGGAAGGTTGTCTGAATGACGTGTGGACGTGAGCGCATGTGGAACATTTGGGCTCTGAGCGACTCCATGTGAATGTGGAGAGAAAGTGCTTCCCAGATGTGCCACAGGGCTGTCGGGAGGGAAAGGGAACGCCAAGAGCGCCCAGAGTCCTGGCCTCTCAGAGTCTGTGCCGTGACTGGCTTACTTCAACATTCTCTGTGAATTCGTGAACACATTGAAAGAAAATTCACTCACTTTCCCTTGTGTAGCAGGATTGGTTAAATTTTGCTTTGCGAGCACTGTGAGCTTCTGATTTCTTGGAGCTGAGTAATCGTGACATGGTATTTATGAACAAATGAGGACCAGCTCTACATCAGGGAAAGTATTCCCTGCACCCTCAAATACACAGGAGAAAGGGGCCATCAGAGCCACCATCAGCAACAGGGGAAGGGGTCATCAGAGCCATCATCAGTAACAGGGAAAGGGGCCATCAGAGCCATCATCAGCAACAGGGGAAGGGGTCATCAGAGCTGCCATCAGCAACAGGGGAAGGGGTCATCAGAGCCACCATCAGCAACAAGGGGAAGGGGCCATCAGAGCCACCATCAGCAGCAGGCAGAAGGGGCCATCAGAGCCACCATCAAGCAAAATGGAAGGAATAGACACAGGAGGAAGGACCATTGGGTCATGAGCTGTTCTGGTACCAGCTGCCCCACTGCTTCCAAAGCCTGATGTAACAAGTCTGCACGCAGGCTACAGGCATATTCGCCTTTCCCAGTACAGCCCAGGGGTAGCCATTATCCAAACCCACCTTTCAACCTGTACTCAAACAATCAGATGTAAGATTCCAGGAGAAAGAGGTCACCTGGTAGGGGTTTTGGAAGAGGGAATGCCCACTGAAAACAGAGCTGCCTGGGATGGACAGTGACTTCTGGGCTCTCACCACTGAACTCGGCCAACTGTTCTGCCCATCATTCTCCTAGCCAAAGGTCAGAGTCCTAGATTCTGGTCATGCTGGTGTCTCTCAACAACCCTTGATGCCCCTGGTTCCTGATCAGATCTACAGCCCTTTGCTCCCACCCCTGCCATGATCCCCAGTGGAGCACCACACCTCCACTGTACCAGGTAGCTCGGAGTGAGTCTGTGCTCATTCCTGCTGAGATCGTGGTTAAAGTGTAAGAGCGCTGAGCAGGTGGTCAGCTGGGACTTTGAACATCATCAGATGACTGCAGAGCAGAGCCTGGGTCTGCCTCCAACCTATGCGCAGTTGGAGTCAGGGCACAATCACAAAATGGAGAAGTCCATAGGGGTAAATTTTGGGTGCCCAAGTGGGCAGTTGCTTCCAGAGTATGCAGAGGTGTCTGGGTGTCATGGCAGTGTGGGTTTCCAGGCCAGTCCAACTCCAACAGCTGGTCCTGACTGGAGAAGACCCACAGATGGACAGAGCCAGCAGAGAAAACCCACTCTCCCCATCAGCCAGCTGCTCCCTGCCTGACACTCGCACTTCCTCAAGAAGTGTGCCATGCCTGCCAGGACGGCCCTGGCTGAGCCCCTGCACCAGTGATATGTCTGTATTAGCTGCTTTTCTTTCAGTTGGCCCATGGCTGCTTGGTCTCCTGAACTTAGACAGCATCATAGTGATGAGGGCTTGAGGCAGAGGGGTTTCGTCAACTCACGGCCAATCGGAAGCAAGGAAAGGAACAGGAAGGTGCCAGACACAGGGTTCCCCCAAGTGCTCACTGCCAGTGACTTCCTCCCCCCAGAAAATTCCCACCTCCTGAAGTTTCCAGACCCTCGCTAAATAGGACCACCAACTGGGGAACCCAATCCATGAGCCTTTGGGAGGGAGACCCTTCATATGCTAACACGACAATCTCCTTGGGAGATATGATGTCATCTAGGGCTGGTGCCGTGATTCAGGTGGGCAGACACCGAAACCTGGTCTCCAGTGAAGCAGCTCTGCCACACTACCTGCCGCTGGCGGTGAGCAGAATGGCATGTGAAGAGTAGGGCACACTACTCAACAGCACAGCTCCCAGGAATGAATCTTGTTGTACCCACAGTGTGCCACTTTCTGCATATTGTCCAATAATCCTTCCAGAAGCTGAGCAAGACAAGGGAACTAGATGCCAGAAATACCTGGTTTAACCAGGGCCCTATGGCTGTGGGTGGGGACTGGGGATTAACCCTGACCGACTACCTATTTCAAAGATAAGGCACTGAGAGACCAAGGTGCTTAGCCAGTGTTGGACACACCCCAACCCGAGGGATCTGCCTGTGCTACCAATAGCATGCCACCTAACATGGAAAGTGGGAAGCTGAAGAAACAAAAAGCTAGCCAGAAGGACAGTATCAAGCCCTGACAAGGCCATTGGGCCACCACAAGACTCAGCTCTCAGCTGTAACCACTCCGTGTCCCGGCTCACACATCTCGGGTGCTCTGTTTTGTCTCTCAAGCTCAGCCGAAACCAGCTTCACTGCCCTCAGCCCTGATTCCCTCTGTACCATACAAACGGGTCTGTGCCCTCATCTGCCCTCATCCACACATCCTGACTTCTGTTTTTCTGTGTCACTCTGCAGTCTGAACTGGCCCAGAACTCAGTGGTACCAGGCAGAGAGAAACCTCGCCTCAGCGCTTCCCCACGAGGAGGTTAGCAGATCTGCTGAGGGTGCCATGAAACACAGGCCGACAATAGACCCGTGGTTGAGCTCTAACCCCTCTGCTATGCTCAGTGCTAGGTCCCAAGCTCACGGTGGATATTAAGTGCACAGGTTCTCTGTGCCCTGGAATATGTGTGTGCACCACATACGTGCCTGGTGTATGGAGGCCAGAGAAAGGCATTAGAATCCATGGAACTGGCGTTACCGATGGCTGTGAGCCACCATGCGGGTGCTGCACATCAAGCCCAGGTCCTCTGGAAGAGCAGTCAGGGCTTTACCCACCGAGCCTTCTCTCCAGCCCTTATTGAGTTTGTACGGCGGAAGAGTGGTGGGTATCCTTGCATTGCTTGAGATGACTGTGCAGCCCTTGTCAATCAAATTGGTATATTACATGGACTGCTTTTCTTTTGAACCTCCTTGAATTCAAGCGGAATAAATCCTACTTGATAATGGAGCACAATCCTTTACAAGTCACTGTTGAATGTTGTTTACATCCGTGCTCGTATAGGATGACGAGCCAAGTTTTCTTTTCTTGTGGAGTTTGGTGGACTTTGGTGTCGGGGCTGGCTTTGCACAATAAGAATTATTTCTTCTTATTCGGTTTATTTTCTTTTCTTTTTTGATAGGACTGGTGTGCAGGCTTCCTTAAGTTCTTGGTAGAATTCCTCAGCTCTGCCATCTGGTCTTGGGTTTTCTTTACTGTGAGATCTGATTCCCATGCCACACTTCTTTGCAAATGTTAAGATTTTTGCAGTTAGTCACAGTGATCTTGCTTAGACATTTCCCCATTTCATCTCGTCTAGGTTATCCAACTATATATAGTTCTCTTTATTTCTGCAAGGTCAGTAGCAATAACTGTTAGAAATAAGACAAGGCAAAGCAAAGGACACTGTCACTAAGACAAAAAGGCAACCCACTGACTGGGAGAAGATCTTCACTAACCCCACAACTGACAAAGGTCTGATCTCCAAAATATATAAAGAACTCAAGAAACTAGACCGTAAAAAGCTAATCAACCAAATTATAAAATGGGACACTGAGCTGAACAGAGAATTCTCAACAGAAGAACTTCAAATGGCCAAAAGACACTTAAGGTCATGCTCAACTTCCTTAGCGATCAGGGAAATGCAAGTCAAGACAACTTTAAGATACCATCTTACACCTGTCAGAATGGATAAAATAAAAAACACCAATGATAGCCTTTGCTGGAGAGGGTGTGGAGAAAGGGGTACACTCATCCATTGCTGGTGGGAATGCAAACTTGTGCAACCACTCTGGAAAGCAGTGTGGCGGTTTCTCAGGAAATTCGGGATCAACCTACCCCTGGACCCAGCAATACCACTCTTGGGAATATATCCAAGAGAGGCCCTATCATACAACAAAAGTATATGCTCAACTATGTTCATAGCAGCATTGTTTGTAATAGCCAGAACCTGGAAACAACCTAGATGCCCTTCAATGGAAGAATGGATGAAGAAAGTATGGAATATATACATATTAGAGTACTACTCAGCAGTAAAAAACAAGGGCTTCTTGAATTTTGCATACAAATGGACGGAAATAGAAAACACTATCCTGAGTGAGGTAAGCCAGACCCAAAAAGAGGAACATGGGATGTACTCACTCATAATTGGTTTCTAGTCATAAACAAAGGACATTGAGCCTATAATTCGTGATCCTAGAGAAGTTAAATAAGAAGGTGAACCCAAAGAAAAACATATGGTCATCCTCCTGAATATTAACCTTCATCAGGTAATGAAAGGAGACAGAGACAGAGACCCACATTGGAGAATCAGACTGAAATCCCAAAGTCCAAATCAGGAGCAGAAGGAGAGAGAGCATGAGCAAGGAACTCAGGACCACAAGGGGTGCACCCTACACACTGAGACAATGGGGATGTTCTATCGGGAACTCACCAAGGCCAGCTGACCTGGGTCTGAAAAAGCATAGGATAAAACCGGACTTGCTGAACATAGCGGAAAATGAGGACTGCTGAGAAGTCAAGAACAATGGCACTGGGGTATTTATTTATTTATTATGCAATATTCTGCCTGTGTGTGGTTGTAGACCAGAAGAGGGCAGCAGAGCAGACCTCATTACAGATGGTTGTGAGCCACC
>NW_004949104.1:10862017-10863185 GCF_000317375.1 Microtus ochrogaster
GCGCCTGCTGCTGCCATGCTCCCTGCCATGATGGTCATGGACTCACCATTTCTTCTATAGGCTGCCTTGGTCGTGGTGTCTTTCCACAGCAATAGAAAAATAACCAAGACAGAAGTTGTATGAGGGAGTGGGGTTTTGCTGTGACAGGCCTGGCCATGCTGTTTTTGGAGAATAGGGAGAGCAGTTGAACACTGTAAGCAGAGTGTTAATGGGCCAGTAGTAGGGGCTTGGAAGATGGCAGTGCTGGGAGCAAGGCGGACAACGGAGGCCCCCCTCAGGAGGCTTCAGAAAGGAGCAATAGTAGTCACTGGACTAAAGTCCATTCTCATGATATTTTGGCAGAGGATGTGACTGCTTTTTGCCTTTGTCTTAAGAATCTGCCTGAGGCTAAGCTGGTGAGTTTGGGACGGATTATATTGACAGTGGAGATGTCAAAACAGCCTAAAACTGGCTTGGTCATGTGATTATTAGTGATAACTCTTAAGCAAACCTAAAATGATAACAGGCCAAAACAAATACAAAGTGTAGTTTGGGGAGAAAAAGAACAGCAGGAAATTGAATGTTGGAGCCAAGGCTTGTGCTGAAGGAGGTGAGGGGAGGCCTGACCCACACAAGACGAAGGGAGTGCTGCCCTCAGGGTAAGACCCCACCCAGCTAAGCTTCCACTCATGAAAAGAAAAGGCCTCAGGAATTATCTGGTCTTAAAAACTGTTTCCACAAATCAAAGCTTATTCAAATGTAACTTAAGGAGAAGGGCAGGCTCCTCACCAAGCACACAGCTGGCTTGGCAGCACTGGCCATGTGAGTCTAGCTTTGGAGTCGTGAGAGATACAGGAGCAAGGGGTTGTGGGATCTTCCTCTGTGGTTAGTGAGAGTCACTGAGGGGGTTGTGCACCAGGAGTCCATGCACGAAAGCCTGGAGGGGCCACTGTGTGAAGCTGTGGAGTGAGGCCTGGACTGCGCTGGAGACCCCAAGATGTTAGAGGTGGCAGTGCTGCGGGACATCAGCGGAGGAGAGCTGCACAGAGGGAGGGGAAACAGCCTGGGAGAGAAGCAATACTGTAAGAACAGCGCGAGAGAGGGACCTTTGCAGTTGGGCCCAAACCACGGTGGGTGACAGAATATGCCATGCAGAGACAACTTGAGTGTGGAGTTTATTGAGAGAGTA
>NW_004949104.1:10863318-10870442 GCF_000317375.1 Microtus ochrogaster
GATGGAGACCTGCCTCTTCAGAAGAACTGCAGGGAAGAGGGGGTGGAGCTTGTCTCTTAAAGGGACCTTTGCGCCTGTGTACAGATTAGTCTGGTCAGCGTACAGCCTGGGTACATCCTGCCAGAGGCCAGGCCAGGCCAGCAGAAAGCCTGGATCCTAACAAGCAGAGCCATCTAAGCCCCTGACATCAGACATGGAGCTACAGGATTTGGAGTTTGCCTTGCTGAGTTTTGGTCTAGTTTGGGTACTGGCTGGTTTTATGTTTCAACTTAATGCAAGCTAGAGTCATCAGGGAGAAAGGAGCTCAGCCGAGGAAAAGCCTCCATGAGATCCACCTGTAAGGCATTTTCTCAGCGATCAATGCAGGAGGGACCAGCTCATGGTGGGTGGTGCCTTTGCTGGCTGCATATGGTCCTGGGTTCTATAAGAAGGTGGGCTGAACAAGCCAAGAGAAGCAAGTCAGTGAGCAGCTCCCCTTCGTGGCCTTTGCATCAGCTCCTGGTTCCAGCCCAGCTTGAGTTCCTGTTCTAACTTCCTCTGATGAGGGACTATGATCTGGTAGGGTAAGCCAAGTCAATCCTTTCCTCCCCGACTTGGTTTTGGGTAGTGGTGTTTCGTCGCTGCAATAGAAACCCTAACTTTGGCTCGGCATTTCCTCACTGTGTCCCCATTCTTCCCGTCTGGAAAGATAACGTATATTCTTTGGCACTGCGCGTTGAAAGCGTGTAATGTGCTTTTTGGATTTCACAGGGAGTTCCAATTGAGAGCTTGCCTTAAGTCTCAGATGAGACTCTGGACTTCAGACTTTTAACAGTGAGGAGACTGTGAAAAACGATGGGGACTTTTGAAGATGGAGTGAGTGAATTTTGCAGTACAATAAGGCTACACGTCTGTGGGGCCAGGGAGTGGAATGTGCTGGTTTGAACGGGACTGTCCTCTTAGGTTCAGCAGGTAGTGGGACTTTAGCTGAGTTCTTCCATCCTGGGAACCCACAAGATGAACCTCTGTGTTAAGTCGGGAGCGTAGCCCCAGCTCCTGGCTTGGAATTGCATTGGTCTGGACTCCAAATCCCAGAATGCCAGGTCCTCCCCCCTCCCTTGGGGGAGGGGACCAGGACCACTCCCACAGGGTATTTAAGTGGCTCCCAGAGGAGGACCGCATGGTTCCTGATCTTCCTGTCTCTCTGCCATGCACTTGGCCGTATTTAATAAAACAATGGGCATTTTCATTTGGTTTGATCTGACCTAATTGGGTTTCTTTGCGCTGGCAGAGCCGCCCATTTTAGGATTTTTTTCTAACACTTTGAACTCCACACTGTAGGAGCCAGCCATGATAAGCTAAGTATGGGCAGGTCACCCAAAGGAAGTTCTTTACTTCCAACTGTTATCACCTGCCAGAGTAGAACTCGGCTATCAATAAATTTAATAAAAGGCCTGAGTCTCAGTAGTTTACCCTGAAACAATACCTGGCTGCAGGAAGAACCACAAACTGAGATTACCCAGGCACCACCCAAGAACAGACCATCCAAAGGAAATGCCTAACGTTCCAACCCGATGTAGATAGGACCACCTGGCAGCACACACTCACCAGGACACCCCGAGACAACTGTCAGCCAATCAGGGGTCCTGAACCTCAGAGACCCCTCACCCGCACCTTTACTACTATAAAAACCCAATTCTAACTGAGCTCGGGTCTCTCTGTTTATTCCAATCCGTTGGACATACGGAGAGACCGAGTTTGCAAACTTGCTTAAAATTTTTGCTTTTACATACGGAACTCGGTCTCCTTGATGGCTTTTGTGGGGACTTTGCGGATTTGGGCATAACATACACAACACAGTGGCACTCATGCACCTACATATACACCACACACACATACATATATACACATATATACCATGCATGCATACACACATATACACACTTTGTACCACACACATACACCATACACACATAAACACACATATACACACATATACACCACACACACATTCACACATATACACACTTATGTACCACACACATATACACACATATACACTACACACACATTCACACATATACACACATATACACCACACACACATTCACACATATACACACTTATGTACCACACACACATATACACACATATACACTACATACACATGATACAGTGGCACTCATGCACCTACATATACGCCACACACACATGCACCACACACAAAAAACCACATACATAAACACACATAAACACCACACAATTCACACAATAAATAAATGTAAATAGTTAATCTAATAAATATTGCCTATCTACCAATTTTAGAAGCTATTGTAGTCACTCATTCAGAGAAAAGAGGAAGCAAGTTCCTCCATGAGTGGCAGGTTTCCTCACTTGAACAGCAAGGCTGACCTGAGTGCCCACCCCATTGTCACCACAGTGGCTGTCCATGGCAATCACAGAGACCATGGGTTCACAGGGCTCAGCACAGCCCAAATGCTCCCTGCTGAAAGACTACACTTCCCAGCTTCCCTCGCAGACTATGGAAAGCATTTCCACCCTGATAAAGGAAGGGCTGCACTCCATCTCCTGGGGGCATTTTGGCCATCTGCACGAGTGGGTAACAGAAGTGTCCCCTCCCTGTGAGTAAACATGGTCCTGCCTAAGGTCCTACTGAGCCTCTCTTTCTGCCCACCATCTCTCTACAGTGGCCCTAGGCAATCTAACACAGCCCTTGCATTAAATCCGCCCCCAGCCTCCTCCACTGCCGTGTCAAATCTGCACATATGTATGCTTGAAATAAGACACCTGCAGGCCACTCCCTGGGCCACTGTGCAGCGCAGAAAAATAAGGAAACAGCTTCAGGTTAGAGAGATGGCTCAGAAGTTAAAAGTAATTGCTGCTCTTTTAGAGGACCTGGGCTCGGTTCCTAGCACCCACATAAAGTCTAACAATTGCCCATCTCCAGTCCCAGAAGATGGAGCCCTTTTCTGGATGCTGAAACACCACACACATACACACACACGCGTGCGCGCACACACACACACACACACACACACACACACACACTTTGAACAGACATGTAGGCATAACACTCATACTCATAAAGTACATAAATCTTAAGAAACAGCCTAATGGCTCATCCCCAGACAACAGGTTAAAGGAACTATGGTACCTCCATACAGTGAAAAACCAAGGCAACGCTTTTATGTACTAACAGGGACACATTTAGGATAAACAGCTAAACAGGGAAAGGCAGTGGAGTGTTGTATTTTAGACAAGTACCTCCTGGATCACGTGTGCAAAGTCGCCACCTCTCGCACCTCTGGTGGCCTCCAGTCAGAGACCAAGGTAGGCAGCTGGGGGCAGGAGTCCAAAATGGGTTTTCCTCACGGGATTTTAGAACCATGAGCTTATAAATCATATCCGGTAGCGTATATTTAAAAATTAGCTGGGTGGTGGTGGTGTCTTTAATCCTATCACTCAGGAGGCGGGGGCAGGCAGATCTCTGTGAGTTAAAAGCCAACCTGGTCTACAGAGTGAGGATTGTTTCACAGAGAAACCCTATCTCTAAAAACAAAAATCAATTTAAGAAGGTAAAATAGTTTGGACCATCGGAGTTGATGTCTTGCCTGGCCAAGCTAGGAGGGGAAACTGTCCTCAGTGCTCACAATGTGGTCACTGGGGAAATCGAGTCTGAGGCACAGGTACACCCTCCTGGACCCCCATCCAATACCGGGCCTGGGTTACTACAATATCTGAAACATTTATTAAAGTCCTCAAAATCATTCTTATTCAAAAGAAGGCATACATAGCCCCTGGCACTGGAAACTTGTCTGTGCTCAGGTCAGCCATCCACAAACACCTTGGCAGAGCCCCTCCCTCACTGTGGAGGGTACACCTGACCAAGTGGGAAGGGCACACGCAGGCGTTGGGCCTTCTGAACTGGACCAGATTCCCTTGGGTTTCCTGGTCACTGCTGTTCTCAAATGTTTTTGATTCCCACTTCCTCTGGTGGGACACCATGGCTCCAGTCACACACACCCCGTGCTGAGTGGGCACTACCTGACTGAGTTTTCATCACGCAGACAGCCTTGGCCTTGGCCAGCTCCAGTCACACACACCCCGTGCTGAGTGGGCACTACCTGACTGAGTTTTCATCACGCGGATAGCCTTGGCCTTGGCCAGCTCCAGGACGGTGATCCACTGCTGCCGGTCCACCTCGGAGCCGGCCTTGAGGTGGTAGGTCCTTGCCCCGTTGCATAGCAAGATTCCACATGAGTCCTCTGTGTCGATGTGTGCAGAGGCCAGGTTGATGGTTCCACGGCAGGTGTGGGCCATTTCACCCTGGTTTCTGTGGGATTCAAGAGAAGGTATGAGGTGAGGCTCCCGAACCCAAAACTTCCAGGCAAAAGAAACTCTTAAAGAAATCTTCATCTCCGCCCCAGAGCTGGGACATGCCCTGGGGTCACCAGCGGAAAAGAATGCCTTATTGGGACGACCTGTTTGGGTGGGTCAAGGAGGAGTCTGAGGCCTGTCTGCCTACTGTGCGGAGGGGTGGAAGGGCTGTAAGGTGTCATGCGACTGTGCTCTGAGCTCTCAAGCTGTGACACTAGGAAATGGAGATCCCCAACAGGAAGAACAGGTCTGCGGCTTCAGGCCAGGATCTTCCCACCAAGTCTTGGAAGCAAAGAAGGAGATGTTGCCACTAGAGCAGAGACCGGAGGTCCCGAGCTCAAAGGGGAGGACCCGAGGGTACCTTCTGCTTTGGAGTAACCCTGGAAAGGTGCTGTCCTCGAGACTGTCATTCTGTCCCACCAAGAAAGCCACAGAGCAAAGATGCTATCACTGTTGCTCAAGGCAATGACAGGGCTAACGGGATGCCACCTCCTGTCAGTGACGAGACTGGGGAGCTCACAGCACCAGAGAAGTAGTGGGGACAAAAGACTGTATTATCTCCAGCTGGGCCTGTGTCTAAAAGCCGAGATCTAACTGTCGTGAATGAATTCACTTTAACTCACTCCCTTGGACACTTGAAGAAAATCCAGAACTCCATGGGAACCCCAGATCTCGGCTGTTACAGAGGGAAGAACAGTTGGCAAGCGTCTACTACTGCCAGGGGGATGAATTCACTTGGCAATTTACTGCTGTGCCCAGTATTCTGGTGGTCTGCCATCTTGACTACATCTGGAGCCAACTAAAACCCAAGTGGCTGGGTACACCTGTGACAGATTTTTCTTAACTAAATCATCAGAAGTAGAAAGACCCACACTTAATCCAGATCTTTTGAGGTGAAACGATCCACCTTTAATCTGGGCCAGACCTTCCAGCGGCCCAGATTCTAGTCCTATATAAAGGACATGGAAGAAGGAAGCTCTTGTTCTTTGCTTAAGGGAAAAGGTTATTTTGGCTCATAATGTAATCAACAGAACTCCAGAAGTCTCCGAAGTGCTATCCTTCCAGCTCTGCTGCCCACGACACACATAGATTCTATCGGGGGCCGTGGCGGGGTGGGGGGGTCCAGCCTATGCCAGCAGTTTTCCTTGGCAGATGTCCTATGACCCTCAAGGGCTTTCTGCAAGGCACTAACCTTGCTGCAGAGTCCCTGACCTCTGCAGTTCTCCACGACCCCCCTCAATCTTGCATCCTCCATGCCTTCATAACCAGCAACCACATGGATGCTGCCGACAAGCTCTCCCACCGGCTCAGGATGCGGCCACCCTGAACCACAACTGTATCAAGTCTAAGTGTGTTGACGCTGGGAGACACTTTCTTAGGCAGTTGCTTCCGAGGAGCAGCTTAGGCTGTCTTGATTTAAATGACCTTAGACGCACCTGATGGAGTTTTGCCCCCAGACACCTTCCCTGTCCCCCTCTCCTTGTGCAGCCCAGGAAGGTTCTCGCAATTCAGATCTTTAACAGCATGGATGACATCAGCTCCAGCACGAATGCTCTCCTGTCCTAAAGTTTCCTCTGAAATAAACCGGCCCATTGTTTGTTGGTTTACTTCACTTCAGGTTCTCACAACATGACGGAATAAAAGCAGACTCTTGGCAAGAACACATTTATGGCCCCTAGTTAATTCTCTGAAACCTCCATCCATGTTTCTCTCAGCGCTCTTGTCTTCTAGGCTCCAATAGAATGGTCCGTCAAGCTCTGCTGACAGCATTCACGCTCTCCTAGACCAAAGGTCCAAGGTCTTCCATGTTCCTCCTACAAAACATTCCCAAAGGCCCAAAGGCCAGAGGTCAGGTTCGTACAGAAACGGCCTTGCTTCCAGCACCAGTTTCCACCTGTGTCTCTTCTGGGTCACTGATGGAAACACCCTGATGAGATCATTTAAGGTCTATTTTGGCTCAGGGTCCAAGGTACTGTCCATCATGGTGGGAAAGTTACGGCGGCAGGGGTCTGAACCAGCTGATCACTTCACACCCACATCAGAAAGCAGAAAGCAATAGACAAACAGATGCATGCTACTGAAAGCCCAGCGAACGATGCTGCCTGCTGTAACTAACAATTATTTTCCACAGCAATTAATGCAATTAAGATGATCTTTCACAGAAATTTCCAGAGCCCTTCTCCAGGTAACCCTACATTGTGCCAAGCTGACATCAGAACAGCCATCACAACACCCAACAAATCAATTCCCTATCTGAAGACTGCTTTACCTTTCTGATTCGCTCTGCTTTGGCCACGCCCCTTAGAGAACTTGACACTCAGAGCTGAAACCAGGCCCAGCTCCCATGCTGGCGCGAGTGGAAAGGTGCTCTGAGCACAGACTTGGCAGTGCTGGGGGTGTCTGCCGCAAGCCTCACATCGTGGATTTAATTTTAGGATGGAGACTGGGTGTTAAATGTTATAGTGACTAACCAACAGCACCATGCTAGGCAGACTGTTTTTGGATAAGCCAAACTTGGAAGACCAGGAAAATTCACAAGGCTTTCAGAGACCTGGAAAGGCCCCAGCATCACAATGCAGGAGAGCAGGAGAAGAGGGGAACAGGGGAGTAGGGGAACAGGGGAGTAGGGGAACAGGGGAGTAGGGGAACAGGGGAGTAGGGGAACAGGGGAGTAGGGGAACAGAGGAGTAGGGGAACAGAGGAGTAGGGGAACAGGGGAGTAGGGGAACAGAGGAGTAGGGGAACAG
>NW_004949104.1:10870972-10874000 GCF_000317375.1 Microtus ochrogaster
CAGAGGAGTAGGGGACAGCAGGGGAGCCGGGGAACAGGAGAAGAGGGGAGTAAGGGAGCAGGGGAGGAGGGGAATGGGAGCAGGGGAGCAGGAGAGCTGGGGAGCAGGGAAGGCAGAGAAACAGGCAAAGGCCTAATGTAAAACTGGCAGACACAATAAAGAGTTAGACTCCTTATACCCAAAAGTCAAAACAGTGAGTCCTGGACCCAATATCAGAAAAGAGAGAGGATCAACAGCTCCAGAGGTTTCTGTGGAAACACAGCAAACAAAAGTGCCTCATGCATAGTGGAGATGGAAGAAGCCAGGCCAGTGTGTGATATGAGGGTTGTACTGTAAGTTATCCACTGGGCATAGTATAGACCACAGCCCAGTATATATATCTCATATTCATATATATATACACATATATACATATATATATATATATACTGTGTATATAATAAATACCCAGCAGTCTGTGCAGGTTCAAGCAAAGGACTGTAGGAATAAATGGGTGAGAGGTAATATATTTATCAGAAGAAGCATAAACACAATTACAGACTGTGATTGTTAAACTTGCCAAATAGCACACACCTCTGGGTGGGTCTGTGAAAGTATTTCCTGAAAGGATTAATAAGGGTAGGCTCCCCCAGAATGAGCAGACCCTTCCCTTGGCAGCCCAGATATAAAAATAGTTGAGGGTAAACCAGAGCTGCCTTTGCCTACCCTCCTTTACACCCTGCTGGTAAATGCATCTATTTTGTTGCTGCTACTGCAGCTGCCATTCTCTACTGACATCCACACCCAGCTTCTTCAGCCTTACATCATGAACTCTCCAGGGACCCTCCAGGCCTGCAGCACCAAGTCAGGACTACTGAGACATCTCGTCCTGTGGACTGAGCAGACATGGGGGCCGCAGTCTTTCTGGTGTACAGACAGACAATGTTGAACTATGCAGACCAAACTGCATATAAGCCAATCTCATAAATCCTTCCTTTGTATTACATATTCATAGGTTATCAGTCCTGTTCCTCCAGAGAACCCTGAATAATACATGGACAGAGACAATCACTAATACAGTGTAGAATTCAGAATTGCATTACAGAAGAGAGGAAGGACAGGACTGGACAGACTGTTGAAGTTCAAATGAAGCCTGGCACTTGGGTGGTAACCTTGTCACAACTTTGTCATCCTGGGTGTGGTGAGTTACTGACACTCCTAAAAACAACCCCTCATCTCCCACCTGAGCAGCTCTAACAAAACTCCTGGCGTCACCAACACAAACAAAAGCAGACATGAAAGTAAAAGGGGGTTTGGGTGAGAAGAAGAGGGGTGTGGGCCAGAGGAGGGGACAGGAGGGGCAACAGAGTGACTATGATCAGATTAAATTACATACATAAAGAGAATCCACAATGAAACCCATCATTCTGCATAAATAATTATGCTAGTATAATATTTTTTAAAATTTAAAATATCAAGGACATCTGAGAAAATGAAAATAGAGATTAGCTTTTCTAGTTACCGAGCATTCAAATAAAAAAAATTCAAGGTCTTCAATTTTTCAGTTTCTATTTTATTTGTACTATTTGGAAATCATGTAGTGGGCTGTATAAATCTGGGGCTCAGGGCCTCTCAGAGTCTTGCAGCCCAGGGGAATTCCTGGCCTTGGGGTCCAGCTCTATTCTTCCTCTTCCCTCTAGATGGATCATGTTCAATCCACTCTGTGCCAGCAGCAAGGGTTTATTTTTACTTTGTTAATTACATTTGTTTTGTTTTCACTTCAGTGGCTTCTAGTGCAGTTCTGCAAGGAGCCTAGAATTCAGGAACACATCCTCAAACTCAGATCACTGTCTGGAGTGGTGCTCCTGCTCATGGTTATAAAATGCTTTGTTTCTTCCTAAAAAGTCTGGTTGAGAGCCATTAATATGTCTCATGGATGAAGGTTCCTGCTGCTAAGCCTGAAGAGCTGAGTTCAATTTCCAAGACCTACACAATGGAAGGAGAGAACCAACTCCCACAAACTGTCGTCTGACCTCCACAAGTTCCACAGAGGACATACGCAAAGAAAGAGAAACACAGAGACAGACAGACAGACAGACAGACACACACACACACACACACAGAGAGAGAGAGAGAGAAAGAAAGAAAAACAGACACATTCACACAGAGAGAAGCACATACAGTAAATAAATGTAACTTTTAAAAATCTAAAGGATTGTGGTTGACAACTGGGTGTGTTGACACATAGCTGTAATCCCAGCGTTTGGGAGGCCTGGACAGGAGGTTTGACCATTTCAAAGCATGTCTAGGTTACCCCATGAGTTTGGAACCATCCCGAGCTACATGAGACTCTGCCTCTGACACTTAAACAACAAATACATTTGTGAAAAATCCTGGTTGACAGTAGCATAGACACTGAGAGCAACAATAAATAAATGGGACCTCTTGAAACTGAGAAGTTTCTATAAAGCAAAGGACACAGTCAATAAGACAAAAAAGCAGCCTACTGAACCACCAATGTGGCCAACTAAATCCACACTAAACTTGAAAAAGCTTGGAAAGGAATTCTAGACACTAAAAAACAAAGTTTAGTCGCATTTTTTTGCTAGGTGTAATTTGCTTGCTAGTGGCATACTACAGCTCCTTTAAGAGAGGTTTTCCTGACTCAGCAGTAGCAGAAAAAAAGCCACGCAGTTTTGAAATGGCAGCTTCCTGGGCCATGCTGCCAGCACGAACTCTGGCTCTTTCAGGAGACCAAGCATTTAAATGGGTTTGTGAGCAGACTGCTACAACTTGCTTAATGGCAACATAGACATGCTGTGTGCCTGAAAATGGGGCTGTGAGCATGGCTCATGCTAAACAGACCTCCAATCTGCTATGCTGGACTGGGCGGAGCCAAAAGGCAAAGCAGCCTTAGAAGCACTTAGTATTTTAAGAAGGCTCCTGGCTCTTCCTGTTAGCGGCCAGAGGTGACTCGTGAAGATGGTTCGCTACTCTCTTGACCCAGAAAACCCCACAAAATCATGCAAATCGAGAGGATCAAACCTTC
>NW_004949104.1:10876697-10877746 GCF_000317375.1 Microtus ochrogaster
AAAAAAAAAAAAAAAGCCTGGCTGAGATAACGCTAAGAGGATGAAGAACATGCCAGAGTCTCTCGAAAGTCTGGACAGTGAGATGATGCTCCGCAGCCTGCTGGGACCTGCCAGCCTTTTAGCAATTCCCTTCCTTTGGCTGAGGGTTCATGGAGGTGTGAAACAGCCCAGAGCCATCACTCTTATGGGCAGCTGCCATGGCCTCGCTCCCACTGGCCATGGCATGGCCACCCAGTCACATCAGAACATTCAGGGACACTCACAATGAGGGGACTGTGTGCCTTTAATGGGGAGCTTGTGTCAAGGCTTCAGTTTGCCATCTAATAAATTCAGAGCAAACAGAGGCAAAGTATCAGCAGGTGACATAACTGTAAGACAACCTACTGTGGCCATCACCTACTATGTGCCCTTTGGTGACTCAAAGCCGAACAACCATCAGCAGTGACCCCGTGAGGACAGCAGCTGTCGGAACTCCGAAGCCTGTAACAGTCAACGCGGCATGGCGACCACCTGAGGTTAGTGTAGAAGTACAAGTGACTTCTCTTGGCATTATCAGAGCAGCCAAGATAAACTTGATGGAAGAAAATTGCGCCCCATTCATGTCGAACTGTCAGTCCATCATGGTAGACGGCATCAGAGAGGAGGACACACACACACACACCAAGCAAGTATATTCATCCCTGTTCCTCACACAGAGGCTGGACAGCTCCATGGAGGACCAACAGGACAGAGCCACTAGTTTCTTAGTTTGGCCCATGGGGATTCACAGAGATTCACAGATTTGCCTCCCCCCAGCCTGCAGGTCTATTCCCCAAAGCCGTCAGAGCTGTGTGGTCAGCAACTCTAATTGCCACACGGTGCCAGCAAAGAGAAGCCTCCACATATGTTTGCTCCAGAAAGGGGAGTGTCACTGTGAGGCCTGACCCAGTTCATTTTGCCTGGCCTCATTTTTGTCACTTAAAGTTTCCCTCAGGAGATGCTAAAAAAGGCCCCACTACAAGGACACTCTCTCTCTCTCTCTCTCTCTCTCTCTCTCTATATATATATAT
>NW_004949104.1:10877846-10879408 GCF_000317375.1 Microtus ochrogaster
TATATATGAAAGTGCAAAAGGAGGCTTGCAAGGCAGTCTCCTCCTCCTGAAGCTCACCAACTGAAATTAGCACCCTTGAAGTGGGCAGCAGACATTGTTAGCATGTATTTGTCATATCCCTCGTGACCTGTTAGAATCAGCCCCACTGTACAGAAAGGGAAGAGCTCAGGGAAAGATAAATCTACTTCTGGCCTGTAGAACTGGTCGACCACAGAGCCAGAGCAAGCATCAGGGAACATGATAACTCATCTTTGCTATCAACGAGCTCAATTTAGAATCACCTGGGAGGCTGGTGAGACACACCTCTGGGTGTGGCCCTGAGGGACGCCCACCCTGAAGGTGCACAGGCTAGGGGGCCAAGATGGATCAAAAGGGGGGAAACAGAGAAGACCAGCCAAGTTTTGGCATTCCCCTTTCTCCCCTTCCTGGCGAACTTCTCTCCTCTACCACATCCTCACCACTGTGATGCTCTGCCCCAGCACATGGGACCAAATGACCAAGGGCTAAACCCTCCAAGATAAGGCGTGTTTGTCACAGAGATATGAAAGCTGAAGAATACACACTTTTTGGTCACTCGGACATGCCTCTTTTGATGGAGAATACTGGAGTAGGTACTCAGAATAATGTGTTGTTTTATCTGGTGATAATCTGTATCTACTACCTGCAAGCTAATCCCAAGCCCCGTAAGACACAGCCTGTCTGGTCCCCACCTGGCTTGGGGAGAGCTTCAGACAGTACGAGGAGGGCTGAGTGAATCCATGCTGGAGCATATACAATCGGTGGACTGGATTGAGGACACCTCACTCCACAGCATCAGCACCAATCACTGAACAATCATCAGACCCACCGTCGTGGTTCCACCAACATGGTGGAGCACCACTGTGGTCTGGCCACGGCTCAGCACTTCCTGGGTTCAGGTTGAAAGCCTGCTACAGACAGTCAGGCAAATGTTTCAGCTGCCCAGTTTTCACCGGGATGTCTTGCCAAGTAGAAAGTTAGCGAGCAGCATGTTGTTGTTTGTTTGTTTGCTTCCCAGCGCAAAAAAATGAGCCCGCAATGCCTTTCCACAGTACTATACTCTGGGTTGAGCCTCCGCCCTGGGCTTCAACAGGCAGAACCCGCATGCTGTCACTCAGATCCATTCTCACTGCCCGCGCAGGCCATGGCAACCTCCCCTAGAAGCAGCCACAGCTTCTCCATCTATCTGTGTACCAACCCCAGTGCCTGTCCCAGACAATTCCTGTCTGAACCCCGTTCTCTAAACGTTCTAAGCCTAGTGAGCATTCTGTCACTGAGCTACACCCGCAGCCCCGCCCTACACTACTTCCTGTCTTTCATTAGACCCCGCTCCCTGACATCTTGAGTTCTTCTTGAGCTTGCTCTTCCTCCCTGATCGCTGCTCCTGCACTCACACAGCCTCCCAGTTTCCTGGCTGTGCCTGTCCTGTGTACATGCTGCTCCTTCTACCTGAATGCTGTTCATTCTACCTGCATGCTGTTCCCTTTACCTGCATGCTGTTCCCTTTACCTGCATGCTGTTGTTCCCTTTACCTGCATGCTGTT
>NW_004949104.1:10879508-10888168 GCF_000317375.1 Microtus ochrogaster
GCATGCTGTTCCCTTTACCTGCATGCTGTTCCCTATACTTGCATGCTGTTCCCTTTACCTGCATGCTGTTCCCTTTACCTGCATGCTGTTGTTCCTTTACCTGCATGCTGTTGTTCCTTTACCTGCATGCTCTTCTCCCACCCTGTATGTTGTCCCTCTGCCTGTGTATAGTCCTCTACCTAGATGCTTCCCTCCCATAGCGCAGGCCCCTTTCAGCAGCCCCTGGAACTGTCACTTCACCAAAGCAACTCCTATCACAGCTAAACCTGGATCACATTCTAATTCTATAAAGTTCTGTGGGAGAGTCAACCCATTTGTTTAATTAATGGTGAATAAAGGATCATGTAGGGTCTTTTTTTTTTGACGCATTAGCTATATCATTAGGTAATCAAACGGCCGATAAGCGGAAGGCAAATTTACACATTTATCCCGCTAAGCACTGTGGACCTAAGAAATGGCTCAGCAGTGGAGAGGCTGCTCTTCCAGAGCACCTGGGCTCCATTCCCAGCACTCACAACCACCTGTAACTCCAGCTCCAAGGCATCCGATGCCCTCTCTGGCTTCCAGAGGCACCAGACACACATGCAGTGCACAGACACACACGCAGGCAAAACATCCATACACATAAAACAGTAAAAATAATAACATAAAGATTTAAAGATTCCCTCAAGCAATGCTGGGCATTTGAAGATCAAAATACATTAAAAAAAAAAAACTTGAACTCTACAGGCTAATACTGATACATATAAATAAATTAACAGATGAATAAATACATAACGAAGGATATAGGACAATGCCTACTAAGAAATGTGGAGATGATAGTGTTAACTGAAAAATCACATATTGGCAGTCATCAAAGCAACAGCTGATGGGGCATAAATCATCAAAGGATCCTAATACCAGTGGATGAAAGTTTGTCAAGGAACAATGTCCAGCACTGGTGTGAATGGTCTCCTGTTAATTCTCCAGTTAAAGTCTAGCATCGGTGTGAACTGACTCCTGTTAATCCTCCAGTTAATGTCCAGCACCAGTGTGAACTGACTCCTGTTAATTCTCCAATTAAAGTTCAGCATTGATGTGAACTGACTCCTGTTAATTCTCCAGTTAATGTCCAGCTGGACTCCTGTTAATCCTCCAGTTAATATCCAGCACCAGTGTGAATTGACTCCTGTTAATCCTCCAGTTAATGTCCAGCATCGGTGTGAATTGACTCCTGTTAATCCTCCAGTTAATGTCCAGCATCGGTGTGAACTGCTCCTGTTAATTCTCCAGTTAAAGTTCAGCATTGGTGTGAACTGACTCCCATTAATTCTCCAGTTAATGTCCAGCATCGGTGTGAACTGACTCCTGTTAATCCTCCAGTTAATGTCCAGCATCGGTGTGAACTGACTCCTGTTAATCCTCCTCCAGATAATGTCCAGCATTGGTGTGAACTGACTCCTGTTAATCCTCCAGGAAATGCCCAGCATCAATGTGTCTTCCTATAAAAACACTTACTGGCTGGAGCAATGGCTCAGCAGTTAAGAACACATAATTCTCTTTCAGAGGGCCCAAGTTTGACTCCCAGCACCCACAGGGCACACAGCTGCCTATAACTCCAGCTGTACTGCATCTAACACCTCTGGCCTCAGCAGGCACTCATACACATCTAGTGTACACACAGACATATAACATAATTGGTTTAAAAAAATGTTTTAAAAAACACTAATTACTTAGCAATTTAAAAAAAAATCACAAAATTCATTAAGTCTGCAGTGGAGAAATCTGGCAAGCACCACCCTGGCCAAATAATAAAAGCTAATAATAGAACGAGAAACCAGCGTCACATGCTTCCTGACAGGGTGTACTGAGGAGGACCCAGCACTGTATTCTGCAGTGCTTCTGCCAAAAACACAGGACCTAAATCTAAATACACAGAAATGGCAAAAGACCCCACAGTCAAGCATTCTGCAGCTACTGTCGTGTATTTACCACAGATGTCAAAATCATGAATAATGGGAAACAGAAAAAATGAATCTGTTTGAAATTAATGTACATGGTACAGCCCTGCACTGGATTCTGTGCCCATAGGACCCTGGGGCAGATGGCACATGAAGTCAGCCTGTGGGTTCCTGGCAGCATTGTGTCATGGCTTGTGCTGAGGAGCGGGGAGAGTGTCCCTGCTTTAAGAAATATTCACGGAAGGAGTTAATGAT
Organism: Microtus ochrogaster; assembly: GCF_000317375.1. Classification (NCBI taxonomy): domain Eukaryota; kingdom Metazoa; phylum Chordata; class Mammalia; order Rodentia; family Cricetidae; genus Microtus; species Microtus ochrogaster. The sequence goes on from NW_004949104.1 coordinate 10,881,704, forward strand.
AAGATACAGCTGCACGGGCCAGAATCCCAGCCCTCAGGAGGCTGAGGTAGGAGGATCATAAATTCAAGGCCAGTAAGGACTTCACAGTAGGAACTTGTCAAAAAAAAAAAAGGAAGAGGAAAGGATAATGGGCCTCATTATAATTACTCTTAAAAGACAATGCATGCAAATATAACATAAATATAAGGCAAACAGCAAACTAGCCATTTGGAAACTGAATGAGAAGGGCACAGGAATTTCTCACACTATTTCTGTAACTTTCCTCCAAATTTAAAATTATATCAACATTAAAAGTATCTTCCACTATTCTGGCTTGTTTATTTTTAGATAATTTTATTTTATTATTCTTTTAGATGCCTGTTTATATCTTACTGAGAGAGAGAAACGGTGGGTGGGAGGTGGAGAGGATCTGGGAGGAGTTGGGGGAAGGAAACCATGATCAAGATATATGGTATTAAAAAATCTATTTTCAACTTCAAAAGCTTATCGTTTACAAACCTGAAGATAAACATCGGTGAGTTGCAAGTGTGTGGACTTTATTAGAAATTGTAAAGAACTGGGGGCTTGGGAGGTGGCTCAGCCATTCCACTGGGCTGCAGAGGAATGGGGACTGGAGAGTTGATCCCAGGACTCACACAATTCCAGCTTCACAGAGGCAGATGGGGCATCTCCTGAGCACACTGGCCGCCAAGGCTGGCTACATCAGAGAGGCCCTGCCCAAACAACACAGTAGAAGAGTGATCAAGGCTGGCTCCTGACATCAGCTAGCGCATGCATGTGCACACGTATGCACACACCCACAAATCACATGTGTGTGCACACACATGCAAACGTGCATATAGCCATACATGCACCCCCACCACATACACATGTGCACACATAAAAAATGGAAAAAAGTAAAAAAATAAAAATCCATTGTGAAATGTTGGTATTAACGGGATATGTGCTAACATTATAGAATTACTGTTATCTGTTAGACATAAAGCGCACACATACACCATGCACACATGAAGCTGGTGAGGATGGCTCAGTAGGGAAAAGCACTTGCCACGGAGCCTACCAACCTGAGTTCAGTCCCTGGAGCAAAGGTGGAGGGGAGAACCCACACTCCCAAAAGTTGTCCTCTGATGTCTAAGTGTCCACCACCCCCACAAACAAAGAAAATAATTTAAAATCAAAAATAAGTAAAGAGATACATATGGAACTCTCTATCAACAAAAGTTAAAGCTGTCTGAGATTTGCTTCAAAACACATGGGGCATGGATGTCACAGCTTGGGACCACAGGTGAGACCTGCTGGCCGTGGGTAATGGGAACAGGGATTCATTATATAATATATCCACGTTTATATACAGAATCAAAAGTGAGAATCATATTTTAAATCTTCTCTACAGGAAGAACTGTGGTGCCGAGTGACTCTGGTGACAACGGGGCCTCCTGAGTCCCAGGGTGGGAACGAGGCTGCGCACTAAGCATCTAAAGACGAGAAATAAAGTGACAGCGAGGTCCCCAGGGCACGGGGCTGGTTCTATTTTGAGAGCAGCCGTGGGCCTGTGACTCTGGGCTCTCCTACACGGAACATTTCAGGATACTTGAGCAGATTTTCTTTTTTTAAGTTATCACATAACCCTGGCGGCAGCTGCCACCGCCTCCAGGGTGCCCTGAAGCTCTCTGCTCCTTCTCGTGTCCTTTCTGTAAGACACAAGCAGCGTGAAAACAGACCAGAGAAGAAACACACTAAGCAAAGAAAGTGAAAAAAAATCAGTTACCCAGCCATAGAAGGGTGGAAATACCACAAATCAGTGATCAATCAAGGCTGGGCAGTGGTGGCGCACACCTTTAATCCCAGCACTCAGGAGGCAGAGGCAAGCGGATCTCTGAGTTGGAGGCCAGCCTGGTCTACAGAGTGAGTTCCAGGACAATCAGAGCTACACAGAGAAACCCTGTCTTGGGGAGGGGAGAGGAGGATGGATACACAGAGATCAATCGACGAAATGCGTAATTCCAAATTTAACACACCAAGGCCAATCACATTTAAATGTACAAATTACAGCATGAATTATGGATAATTTATTCAGGAATTTGCACACATGCACATACACACACATACCTGCGGCCTACAGTACCACAGGCACTGACATTAATATTAGCTACAGTAATCTAATGTGACTCCCACAGGGCTTTAATAAACACAAATGAAAACTGAAAACACGGGAGCAGCTGTAGAAGCATAGGCCCCACAAGGGAGAGCAGGTACAGTGTGCATTTGAAACCATCCGCACCCAATCAGCATGGCATTTCTGGAGGGCTGCACAGACCCAGGATAGGCCCTGCGCCTGGAGCGGTCACTGTCTCGGGTTCCCATGACACTGAACACCTGTGGGTAAACGCCCACCTCTCTCTCCACCTCGTGGACTGAGTGAGGGAAGAACAGGAAAGCCTGCAGGAGAGAAGGGCCTCCCCATGACAGGATCCCTCAACTCCAATAGGACAGTGTACCGTCTGGCCACTCCCCCAGAGAAGACTGTGCCAGCCTCACCCTTCAACGCTCTTCCAGACTGTGGCAGCCAAGAGGAATGAGGGTGGTGGCGGGGTGCTCTCCAGACAGGTGTTCATTTCTAACAACACCCCGGTATTCTGAAGCACCCCTCATTTCTAGCAACGCCCCAGCTCTCCAAAGCACCCTTTCACTCAGAAACAGTTCACCAAACACAAATTCCTAGTTCTGGGGCAGGGTGCTTTTGTCTTTCCAATCTACAAAGTAGGGTTGTTCACAGATGAGAGGAGGCTACGGAGGTTTGGGGTCATCCTTTCTCCCTGAGCCTTGAAGGACCCTGGAGTGACCAGGAGGGTACTCACACACTGGGTAAGCACCTCATGGACACTCGAGCAGTCCTTTGGCAACCACAGGACAAGACCGGAGGCCTCCTGTCAGTCATCCACACGCTCAGCCAGTCATGTAAGTCACTGCCTTTAGAAGTGGGGCCTCTTCCAAGGGCCAGGCTTCAGCAGGGCCATGCAGATCTGAGTGGCCTGTTCTGCTACCTGATGCCATGGTGACATCTGGATCAAAGCTACACCTGAGGGCCAAGTCTGGGTCCATGGCCCAACTGCAGCCAAGGTCTGTATTGCTGTTCAAGGTTTATGTTACCATTGATGGCCATGCTGGTGCCCGAGGGCCATGCTGTGACAGGGACTCTGCTGACTCCAGTGGCCGGCACCGCCACCTGGGGCAATGGTGACGTCCAGACCCAGCTGCTGCTGAAGAGTATTATCTGGGACTGTGGTCCTACCACACCAAGGGGCTGTGTTGAAGTCTGAGGCCTGTGTTGCCAACAAAGGTTACCCAGAAGCCTGAGGTCGGGGCCCAAACCTGTGGTCTTATTGGTGTCCAGGGCCTGTGCCGCCTTCAGAGCCATCCTGATCTGAGTGGCCTGGGCTTCCACCCATAGCCAGGACGTTGACTAGGCCCAAGCCTCTGCCCAAAGGTCATGCCTGGGTCTGTGGTCCTGATTCAACTGGGGTCTATGTTGATATCTGTGGCCTGCTTCACCTCAGGGGACCATAGGAACCATGAGTGATCAAATCAGAGAGCCACGCTGAGCTGCTCCTGCCCTCCGCTGGCTTTGGGATAGCTGGCCCTGACTCTGGATGGATACTAGAGCAGGAGAGCTGGCCCCAACCCTCAGTGCCAGGTGTAGCGTATTTCCCTGTGAGTTATGCGAGGAGAAGCCCGAAAGAGCACAGGATGCTGCCACTGCTCTTGGTTTCCCACCATAACTGGACGGTAAGACTCTGTTGCTAAAGACGCCACACATGTTGGTTTCAGGGCAAAGAGAAATCACCAGGAACAAGTCTGAACACTTCCTTCCTGTTGACTAGCTTTCACAGTGCACAGGCTGCCACGGGAAGCTATCCATGACCTTATCAGCAGTGGACCCTGCATGTTACACTGGCGACCTGCCAGGCAAGGTGTGCCCACAGTACAAAAACAGCATGGCTATTACGGGTGTAAACGCTTGCTTCATGTTTGGATCTGAGGCGTACTCCACAGGAAGGAACTCCCACCTACTACTATAAACCCAGGCCAAAGCCCATAGATGAGGTCATAGGCCCAGGGCGCAAGCACTACTACAATGACCCTAAACTTACACGCTGTCAGGCTGTCTTCTAAATATTTATAGATACTCACAGATGGGTCAGGTGCTGAGAATGAGTGACTGTTAAGGATTTACTCTTAAAGAACACCTATATCATACACACTGCAAGATCAGGAGACACCATCAGAGGGGGTGGGGAGAAGAGCCGTGCCATGCTCTCTTCTGGACGTGACAGGGCTATTGCAATCATGAGCACACAGAAGCTAGGATCACCTTCACAAGACCTACACAAGATCAAGCCAGTCAATAATTCTAGTATGGCTGGGGGAGGGGCTCATGAGGCTCCACTCTGAACTGAGGGTTACTAGGGGAGGATAACTCCTTCCAGGGGTGTAGCTGCTGGTGGGTTTGCCCAATGTTTGCAAGCAATACTAATTGGACTTAAGCATTTTGTTTAAAAACAAAGAATGGTGCATGAAGAAAGAAGGGTATATGTCGGGGTGCTTGTGCCTGCTGGAGTTGGGGTAGAGATCATTAAGATACATTGTACATGTGTGTGAAACTGTCAAGGAATAAATCTCATCAAGAGACTAAAGCATACGGTCCCTGGAAGGGAGAGGAGAACCTGTAGGCATTCTTGCAACTCTTAATGCCCTCTGTGATGTACAACCCACAGTTAGGAACCTGCTGCTGGCTTCGCAGGGCCAATGTCCAGAGGAGAGAGCAGGCATCTTCCCTCCCCACTGACAAAGGATGGGGCCATCTGCTATGATTCATGAGGGCTTCATTCTGCTTGCACACTTGGCCTCCACTCTCCCTTCTGTCCTCTGCCATTATGGTGGGATGATACACCCCACTAGCCCACGCCTGTCTCAGTCACCTGCAGGCCCTCAGGCAAGACTAACCCATAAACGCGAGCTTAAGCCATCCCCAGTAGTCTGTGGGGGTAAAGCTGTCTGTTCTAGGGGCACAGCAAGCTGAGGATTCTTTCTCTTTCGTCTACTGTGTCAGGGTGGTGGAAGAAGAGTTCCCCAGAACATGATGCTGGAGGGATAGACATGAGGCTTATGGCGAGCCACAGTTATATACACACAGATGAACAGGAGACGAAATGCTGAACTCCACAAAGTGCTGGCTTCTCAGAGATCTTCCAAGGGCTCGGGAGTCTGCCCCTGACATCACCGTCGGAATGCAGGTCTCAGGAGAGGTAAAGATATGGACTGAAAGAACTTGCCCATCAAATGCATGGCCCTGGATTTGGTGCCCAGCACTTCAAAAACGGGGGCAGGGTATAAATCTCCTTAAGAGAACTTTTCAGGGGCAAAGTTCCTGCTGCACAGTGTTAGGCCAACATTCACTTACATGTAGGGTGGGCATGGTGGCCCAGCGTGGACACAGGGGCTCCCTAGAGTACACAAGCTGACTTGTTAGATTGGATATGTGAGTTCTGAGCTCAGTGACACCTGAAGTCAACCTCAGGCCTCCGCAAACCCACACATGCAAAGACATGCCTGAGATAGAGAGAGAGGAAGAGAGAGAGAGAGAGATAGATAGAGAGAGAGAGAGAGAGAGAGAGAGAGAGAGAGAGAGAGAGAGATATAGAGAGAGAGAGAGAGAGAGAGAGAGAGAGAGAGAGAGAGAGATTTAAGAAGAGACCTTAGAGATCTGTCTCCTTGGGTATACCATCACCAGCACCTCCACAGTCTCGGATGCCAAAGGCACAGCTGGGCCTTGACATCAGCAGCACACAGTTCTAACAGTGTGGTGCTTTTCAGGAGGGTTGTCTTTCTACCCCATGTGTATGGTCAAAGGGCCTCCAATGTGAGAGTGTCAGGAACACTAAATAGGGAAAGAGGCCAACATGGCGCCAATGTGGTGGACTAAATCCACGTAAAACCTAAGAGGGCTTGAAAAGGAAGTCTAGACACAAAAATACAGAGTTTAACACAGCTTCTTGCTGTTTGCTGGCAGTGTGTGGCAGGTCCTTTAAGAGAGGTCCTACTGATTCAGCAGTAGCAGCCATGTAGTTTCAAAATGGCAACTTCCCAGCCATGGGCCATGCTGTTAGCACGAACTCTGGCTCTTTTGGGAGACTAAGCATTTGGATGGGGTTTGTGAGCAGCGTGCTATGGCTTGCTTCATGGCAATGTGGACTGGCTGTGTACCTGGAAATGGGGTGGTGTTTGTGGCTCTCAGAAGCAGCAAGCAGCTCCACCATGTTGGAATGGGCATGGCAAGCAGGTAGTATCATATGTAACCTAGTAATGTCGCAGCTTAGATTCTTAAGTGCTTAGCATTTTAAGAAGCACTTCTGGTCAGAAAAGAATTATAGATATTCAATAAAGACAAATCCAGATGAAAAAAAA
>NW_004949104.1:10888973-10897263 GCF_000317375.1 Microtus ochrogaster
TAAGACAGATATTCTTCAAATCTTTCAGAGACCTTCAGAATATGGCATTTAAAACGTTTTATAACTTAGGACTTTTCATGGCAATGAGACACATCTGCTCCTGGCAGCACAAGCTACTTTAAGAGGAAGATGGGCATTGAAGAGGCTCCTTATGGCGTTGGTTGAAACTGGACATACAGGATCCACAGAGAAATGACTGCTGAACTTGCCTAAAGGTGAGACCATCCTTCAGGGTTCCTGCTTCATGAAAGAGTCTGCTAGACATTCTGTAGGAGACAGAAGAAAGTGACTGACAAACTGCCAATATAGGCTAAACTGTCTTTGAAATTTCCTGCTTCATGGAAAAGTCTGCTAGATACTATGGGCCTGTAGGCTGAGGATGGATGTTCCAACAATACAGAAGAACTTTGGGTGACTATCCAGGCAGCAAGATGTCTCTGTCAACTCTAGTGTTTTGGAAATTGTTCACAATGCACTTCCTGTTTACTTAGGTAATATTATATCCTTCTGGAGTCTTTGACAGAGTTGAAGAATTTATAGTTATAGTTATGATAAAAGATAAAGTAGATATAAATATTGTAACTGTAATTCTTGTTTGATACCTATTTTGTTACATGTAATTTTACTATGTTAAATTTAAAGCCTTCCTTTTTACTTAAACAGAAAAGGGGAGGTGATGTGGGAGTCCCTTCTGTGTGCTGTGATCATCATTAATGAATAAAGAAACTGCTTTGAACCTATGGCAAGGCAGAACTTAGGTAGGAAGGGAAAGCTGGACTGAATGCTGGGAGAAAGAAGGGCAGAGTCAAGGAACCGCCACGGAGCAGTCACCCAAGATAGACTTGCTGAAACATTGCTGGTAGGCCACAACCTCATGGTGATGCACAGATTACTATAAATGGGTTAAATTAAGATGTAAACGTTAGCCAATAAGAAGTTAAAGCTAATGGGCCACGTGGTATTTTAATTAATATAGTTTCTGTGTGATTATTCGGGTCTAAACTAGCCGGGCAGCCAGGAACAAACAAGCAGGCCCTCCTCCCACAACAGGCCTCCAATGTGCGAGTGTCAGGAACTATATAGCGAAAGAGAGGCATTGTCAACCAACAGTACTGGGACTCTGGACACGGCCATGGTGGGGGATGGGTCTGGAGTTACCTGATCATTAGCAGAGTGTGGTTCAGGGGGACAGCATAAGCTTGAGGCCCTGCATTGCAGTCCTAAGGCTTCCAAAACTTCTGTAAACTCCAAATGGCAAAAAAAAAAAAAACCCACTAAATTTAAGATCTAAAACTTTAAAATTCTTAGAAGAAAATGCAGGGGAAAGTGCTGGCTTGACACTTGGCTTTTCCAGGCCGTAACACAGAAGCCACAAAGGGAGCAGCCAGATGGACCACAGTGCACACAAACTGTGGAGATCTCCACCAAAGCAGGAAGGAAACATCTTCAGACCACACATCCAGCAGAGGCTGCCATCCTACACGTCAACAATAACAAACAACCGATCTGAAGAGTGAACAAAAAGGTTGAGCCTGATGGCACAGGCTTGTAATCCCAGCTGCTCAGGAGGCCCAGACAGAGGTCATCCCAAGTCAAGGTCTACCTGTCTACACAGCAAGTACAAGGTCAGGCCCAGAAACTTAGTAAAACTCTATCCCTGAACTTAAAAATGTAAAACGTGTGTGTGTGTGTGTGTGTGTGTGTGTGTGTGTGTGTGTGTGTGTGTGTAAGAGGCTAAGGAGGTAGATCCATGGTACAACATTGCCCTGAGTTCAAGCGCCACACACAAATAAAAAGGGTATAAGATATATATTTCTCTAAAATCATACAGAAATTATCAGTAAGTGTATAAAAAGGTCCTCAGTGTCACTAATCACCAGAGAATGTGAATTAAAACCCCAGTAAATATCACCCCAAAGTGGCATCAGAAACAGACAGCTGGGGCTGGAGAGGTGACTCAGCAGTTATAAGCACTCACAGAGTTCAGTTCCCGGCACCAGCATCAAGCAGCTCACCCCACTCCAGCTCCAGGGGCTCCACTGCCCTATCCTGGTCTACAGGCACCTGCACACATGTGCACATACCCACTCACAGGGATCTATAAAGACAAATAATTAAAATTAAATCAACAGAGAGAGATCGAGGAGGAGGAGGAAGAGGAGGAGGAAGAAGAGGAGGAGGAGGAGGAGGAGGAGGAGGAGGAGGAGGAGGAGGAGGAGGAGGAGGAGGAGGAAGAGGAGGAGGAGGAGGAGGAAAGAAGCTAAGAAACAAAGAAGGAAAGAAAAGAAAAATCCTGCTTCTGGTGCATGTACAAGAACTAACTAACGGGAGGAGGAGGAGGAGGAGGAAAGAAGCTAAGAAACAAAGAAGGAAAGAAAAGAAAAATCCTGCTTCTGGTGCATGTACAAGAACTAACTAACGGGCTTGAACACTGGTCTTGGCTATTGTGACAGCTGCCCAGCGCATGGCTTCCACAGTACACAAGAGAGGAAAGCAGCCCATGGGTTCTCATTAGGGTCCTAGTGCCGCGGTAAAGACCATGACTAGAGCAACTTGGCCAGAAAAAGGCTTATTTCAGCTTGCAGTCCACCACGAAAGAAGTCAGCACAGGGACCCGGAAGCAGGAACCACGGAGGAACACTGCTTACCAGCCTGTTCACCGTAACTCGCTTTGTCAGATTTCTTATTAACCCATGACCACAGTGGGCTGGGCCCTTCCAAAAGAACCACACTGACTCCTACAGGTCAATCTGATGGAAGCATTTTCTCAATGAAGTTGCCTCTTCCCAATTGACCCTAGCTTGAATCAATCAGGTTGAACAAACAAACAAACAAACACTATCGGCACACCACACGTCCACAACCAAAGCATAAACAAAGTGTGGTGTGTTCTTACAATGGAGTATTTATTACTCAGCCTTAAAAAAAAAAAAGAGCTCAAGCTTGTCCTATGCTATGAGGATGAACTTCAAAGCTGTGCTGAGTAAAATAAGCCAGAAAAAGACAAATGCTTTATGATTCCACTTTTGCAAAACAGCCAAAGTAGTTGGGTCTGTGAAACCTGCAAGGCCTGAGGACAGGGGAAAGAGGAGAAGCTGCTCCAGGAGCATAGATAAGAAAGCTCTGGCACAGCAGTGTGACGTTAGTCAACACCACTGCTCTGCACGCTTCAATATAAGGGAGATAAAGGGGGCTGGAGAGAGCACTTGCTGCTCTTCCAGAAGACCTGGGTTTGGTTCCCAGAATGCCATTGGTAGCTCACAACCAGCTGTCACTGCAGTTCCAGGGGAACCGACTCTTGTGGCCTCTACAGCCACTGCATGCACATGTGCACATAAAATAATCTGAAGCAATAATAATCGAGATAAGGCCCAAAACACAGGCATACTCTTGTAGTCGTAGTCTCTCTGGAGTCTGAGGCAGGAGGATTGCTTGCACCCTGGCATACAAGGCCAGCTTTGATAACATGGCAAGACCTCTTCTTTTTAAAAGTAAGATTAAAATAGAATGAATTGAGATAGCCTTACGTTGTAGTGCTGAAGACTGGGCCCAGGGAAGCACCTTGCTGGTGAGTTTTTTGAGGTAAACTCATGGTCCCCCTCCCTCTGCCTTCAAGTGCTAAGATTCCAGGCATGCTCCCCTGCGCCAACTGCTTGCTGTTCTAGACAACGACGGACGGCGGACAGACGAGCCTGCCCTTGCAGACCACTGCCGTGCCTGGCGAGTGTCTGACCACAGAGGAGCAAGTCTCCCGTGAGGCCTCCAGCACATTCCCAATTGCAGTGACACAGGGCCAGCCCTGAATGAACCAGTGAAGCTGGGGTTGAAGGCTCCTGAATAAAGGGGACATGCAGGAGCAGAGAAAGGAGGGTCCCCAAGGCTCCTGGACCACCTTGCGGCTGTGTGCACAGATCTCCAAGGCAAACAGGGCAGCACCTAAACCACGGGAGGTCTGGGGGGCTCAGGCTTGGCCATAGATGGAAACTCTAAGGGGAGGCTCCAAGCAGGGGTGGGCACCACACAGTCCTGGATCAGAGCTTAGCTCAGACACCCACTTACAGGGCTGCTGCACCGGGACCCGAGCCAGCTTTCCCATCTCTACCACAGATTACACCTTCTTTCTCTCTGGGTTGTCATCAAACTGGAGTAACGCGTATGTAAGCACCATGGCCACCATTAGCACCATGGCCACCATTATGACGGCTGCTCAAACATGGTCCTTACTGAAATCTAATGTAGTACAGGAAGGGAAGCACAGGGGGCTGTTTCATCCAGAGTTTTGTGTAATGCACTGAAGTTTTCTCCAAAAAGCCAAAGGCCTCAAGTTCGGGCAGGACAGTTTTTACCCAACCTGTAGAGAAAGAGGGAAGATTTGGAGTCTCTGCTCCTCCACTTCTCAAAAGTTCTTGTAAGTCACAAAATACAAAATTCAAAGCAGAATCCCACTCCACAGGCTCCACCTTAATACCGAAAGTAACCATGCAGCCTCAAGTGCAGTCCCACAATGCATCATAACGTGGCTTTGCTGGGGTGTGAGAGAACTGAAACCTGCAGTGGGGGAAGGTCACCTGGGGAGCCCTCTTCTCTACTTCCTGTCTGCCCTGATGTGAGCTGTTCTTCTTGCCCTATGAGCCACTGACAACCAAACCTTAAGCAAAAGACCCTTCCTCCTCCTCTCTGTCGAAGGGTTTCCTTAGTGATGAGGGAGAAGGAGGGCTCAGGTATCCTTCCATAAAACAAACACACCCTGGACCCTTCTCTTCCATTCCTGCTGGATCCCTTCACTCTACCCAGGACTCAGCCCCCTCCATCCAGGACCCCTTCCCCTCCATCCTGGACCTTTCCCCTCCATCCTGGACCCTTCCCCCTCCATCCTGGACCCCTTCACTCCTTCCTGGACCCCTCCAATCCTTCCTGGACCCCTCTCATATCCTGGACCCTTCTTCATCCTGGGTCTGTCCTCTCCCAGATGATATACCTTACTCCCCCAGAAACTCCATAACTGCAATGATCCCTCTGGGCTACTAAAATTATTCCCTCACCCCCACCCCTGGGCCACAGCAATGGTCCCCCTGGGTCACGTCAATGGCCCTTCTGGGCTACTGCAATGGTCCAGGATGAATGTTGAGTCCTTTTCTCTCTTTCCTTCTCCTCCTTCCTCCTGGCCACGTTTGTATGGGTGCACACATGTGCAGATGCATGTATGTGCACACACGTAAAGGCAAGAGGTCAGCTTTAGGTGCTATTCCTCAGGTGCTGTCATCTAATCTTGGTTGACTTGGAGTTCATCAAACAGCCTAGGCAATCTGGCTAGAGAGCCTGAGGACTTACCTGTCTCTACCTCCCTTGTGCTGGATCACAAGCCTGTGTCACCATGACCAGATTTTCTTAAGTGGGATTCTGGAGACTCAAACTCAGGTCCTCACGCTTACAAAAAAAAGCACTTTACTGACGGAGCCACCTCCCTATCTCCTCAGCCCCTGCACGTTGGGTCCTTACAGCATAAAAGAGATCAATATTACAAAGCATTTTTTTTTGTTTTGCCTGATTGTTTTTTATTTATTTATTTATTTATTTATTTATTTATTTATTTTGCTGGAAACCAAACCCAGGGCATCACACATGCTAAGCACAAACTCTATTGTTAGGTGATCTTCCAGCCCATGAAGTGTGTTCTCTATAAAACACTTTTCTGACATTTGAGAGTCTACTAAGTACAATGCATCCCAGCAGACCCTACACAGCCTTGGCTCTGGTGGGGAAGAGAAAGCCCACACCTAGCTAACAGTGTGCATGGCCAAATGCCACTACGTGGAAGGGCACCCAGAGCATGGTTCCTCCAGATCACTGCTGAGGAACTGGGTAGATCCAACCCAGGACATCCAGATGATCCTAGTATTATTGTCAGGTCAACAGTTTGTCATCGATGGCTGGGCACCCTCCACCTTAGGCAATTGCCCTGCGATGTTCTGAGAATAATAAAAGGCATGTGGTTGTGGAGGAGATAGTCAGACCAGGCAGACCCCAGGAGGAGTGGGGGGGGGCGCTGACAAGGACAGTGGGTGCTGTATGTACCTGGTGAACTCAGGGAAGCCGTACCCCACATCAGAGCAGCTCCATCCAAGGACAACACACTGTGGCAGTGTCCCGTGCCAGCTCTGCAAGGCCATCTGCCCCTTCCTTGGTTTCAGGCAGCAGCAGTCAAATGGTAGGAGTCTAATCGGTATGGAATGTGCAGGGCTGTGGTCCAGGAGGAACCAGGGGCAGGGCATTGCCAAGGGATCAAATTCACAGAGCTGTTTTGTTTTGTTTTTATTTTTTAATGGGGACATGGGAGGCACTGCATATAAAGAAAAGGAGTCAGTGTGGCTCTGAGACTCCTGAAGCCACATCTCTATGTGGTGACATCTGCTGTCTGGTTTAGGACACACCAAGCTGCCAGTTCCATGCAGGGCTGTCTTCTCAGGCATCAGTTTCCTTGCTGGTTTTCTCCTTGTTCTAGGGATCTCATTCTTTGCTCCCTCTTTCTCTCGCCCTCCCTCTATTTTTCCCTCCCTCCTCATCTTTCCTTGATTTTTTCATAGGGGGAGGGGCTAGACCATGTACGAAATCTGTAAGATTGGTGTGGGGATGAGAAGTGCCCCTCATAGACTCATGTATCTGAACGCAATGGTGGTGATATTGTTTGGGGGAAGCTATGAAATTTTTAGGACACGGAGCCTTGCTGAAGGAGTACATCACTTGAAAGTCTGTAGCCTCAACCCTCTTCCAGTTTGCTCTTTCCACTCCTGTGTGTAGGTAAAGATGTGATGAGCCAGCACCCCCACTCCTGCTGCCGTGTGGTCCCCATGTACACACACAGTATGGACTCTCCTTCTGGAACCATGAGCCAAAATGAACTCTCCCTTCTATAATATTTTGGTCACATTCACAAAAGAGTCACAAATACAGCAGGAATATGGCTTGGTCTGATCAGAAATAAGAGCACATCCCATCACTCAGAGCCAAGAGGAAGCACTCACTGTCCCTAAAACAGAGTGAGGATTATTAGTACTTCCATGACCAGCATCACTGGGGCCTGCAAGGAGGAGGACAAACTTGAGGCCATTCATCCTTCCAAGGACATTTCTTCTAAGAAAAGCCTTGGATTGGAGTCTGGGAGCTTTGGATTTTTGGTACTTCCTTGCTGTTCCTTAGTTGATGATGCTCAGGCTGTCCACACAATGTGGTGTGTGTTGACAAGGATGCTCACACTGTCTATACAATGTGGTGTGTGTTGACAATGATGCTCACACTGTCTATACAATGTGGTGTGTGTTGACAATGATGCTCACACTGTCTACACAATGTGGTGTGTGTTGACAATGATTCTCACACTGTCTACACAATGTGGTGTGTGTTGACAAGGATGCTCAGGCTGTCTACACAATGTGGTGTGTGTTGACAATGATGCTCACACTGTCTACACAATGTAGTGTGTGTTGACAATGATACTCACACTGTGCACAATTGTTGGAGATCTGCTCTCCTTCCAGGAATCTGGAATTTCAGCACATGCTGGACAGGGGGCTTCCATACGATCAGTCCACAGCAAAACTGTGGGATAGGGAATGAGCCTCTTGTGGTGGCAACATTTCATACGTGTTGTTGGCAAGTATTACCGGAGAATTTCATGTGTCTTGTGTGACTCCACCATGTCCCTAGAAGCCTGCACCACAGCTGTGCTTTCCTTGGACTTCACCCCATGTGTCTTCCCCCTTTTCTCCTGATATGCATCCTCAGTTTTATTATAAGGCTAATGGTACGCTGCATCTTACTGACTCCTCCTAATGACTCATCAAACCTGGGGTTAGCCCAAGAGCTCAGTGAGCATGGGAGTCAGGAAGACATATGTGGGGTTGGGTCCTGGTGCTTCTCCTGAGCTGCACAGAGAAAGACAAAGTCATGTCCCCTTCCTGGAGAAGACCTCACAGATAAAAAGGAAGGCCTGGTTATCCAGGAGCAATGGAGGGGACTGGCCTCATCTCTGCCCATGGTCTACTCACATAGGGTTTCTCATATGTAACACATGGAAGGCAAACAAGCCCACACGGCTAGTTTAAAGAGCTATAAGCTCTTATATGAAAAACATCCCATAAAAAACTTATCCATTATGATCAAGTAGGCTTCATCCCAGAGATGCAGGGCTGGTTCAACATACGCAAATCTATCAATGTAATCCACCATATAAATAAACTGAAAGAAAAAAAAACCATATGATCATTTCATTAGATGCTGAAAAAGCATTCGA
>NW_004949104.1:10899859-10913442 GCF_000317375.1 Microtus ochrogaster
TCCTTTACCCATGGCCAACATCACAAAGTGACAAGTCACCCTTGTGCATACAGACTACACACACACCCTTGTGCATACAGACTACATACACGCACCCTGTGCATACAGACAACATGAACACACCCTTGTGCATACAGACTACATACATACACCCTTGTGCATACAGACTACACACACCCTTGTGTATACAGACTACACACACACCCTTGTGTATACAGACTACACACACACCCTTGTGTATACAGACTACACACACACCCTTGTGTGTACAGACTACACACACACACCTTGTGCGTACAGACTACACACACCGTTGTGTATACAGACTACACACACCCTTGTGTATACAGACTACACACACACACCCTTGTGCACACAGACTATACACACACACCCTTGTGCACACAGACTACATGCACATATCTATACTTACAATTCTACAGAAAACCAGTGAGCCAGGGACTGCAGAGGAGCTCAGTGGTTAAGAGCACTTGCTACTCTTGAAGAGGACCAGAGTTCAGTTCCCAGCATCCACATCAGGCTCACAATTGTCTGTAACTTCACCTCCAGATGATGTGACACCTCTCCTGGTCTCCATAGGTACTTGCGTGCACATGTGCAGTGTGTGTGCATGCACACAAATAACAAACAAAATAAAATACTCTCTAAAAGAATGAACCACACAAGATAAGCTACAAATTCAGAGTCGCCCCGTACAGCACACTGGAGCCTGGTGACATATCGTTTCCTGTCACTTTTCCTGCACTCCTGGCTTAAGCAGCATTCTCCACAGTATGTGCCCAATCTTATTCAGAAGACAAGATTTTGCATAGAAAACAAATTAGAAACACACTTTCTTTTTTTAAAACCCAACAATTCACTGGTAATTCTCTCTCACTCATTCATGTATTCCCTCAGCAACTCAGAGACCAACCGTGCTACAGATACAAACATCACAGCAAAGCACCAAGCCAGGAAGAGGATGCTGAGCTTGCCATAGTGTCCTTACAGCACGGCTGCCTTAGGATGTCCACAGACACACCCTGTAAGTTCTTAGCGAAGGAAGACTCGTTCCCTGGGGAGTCTCCTCAAATATGCAATGTTCCCAAAGGCCATTGCAGGCATTACAGAGGAGTTCAGTGCAGGGATGTGCTTCCTTCTGCCATTCCAGGGCCACTGGGTCGATGGAATCTGCGCCATAGCAGGGAGGGACAGAGCAGGATGGTGGCTGGAAGTCGGGGCACTCGTTAAGCAGAAAGCAGACTAAAGCCACGATGTGGCATCAGGGCGGAGACGGGGGACTACGGGAGAGACACATAGGCTTGGAAATTCCATCTGGTATCGAATGAGGAGGAAGGAGGCAGCAAGCATGACTCAGGCTTTCAGCTATTCATGGAAACAGGAAAGTTCAGAGGTTTCATGGGGGAAATTACAGTTCATGTCACCAGAGCATGTTAAAAATGTTGGCATGCACAGTACACCTCTAAAACCCTCCCAGTCCATTTGTGACTCTTTGCAACAACCCTATTGTCATTGTCTCTCTCACACACACAAACACACACACACACACACACACACACACACACACACGTCTGTGTTACTCCCTTTCAGCCTCCTAACACATGAGATGCTGAGTTTGTCAAATCTAATATGACTGGGCTACTTCCTGAGGGGCCCCAGCGCCTTAACCCACAGATATCCAGGCTCTGCTTCACGTTTTGGGGGCATTCTACTACGCATGGGCTTCTGCTTCCCCACCTTTCAGCAATTACGTATGAACGAAGTGACATCAAAAACAACACTCTTTTCTAGGGGCCCAACCTCCACAAGAGTTGGCTCCGGAAAGCTGAGCTCACGGGAGAGATAAATAATCCATCTGGGGCCAAGATGCTCAGTGAGCCGTGTTTGTTACCTGGCCCCTACTCTGATATGCGCTCAGCTCAAGTATGCAATGGTCTTCAGCGGGGGATTTTAAGTTTTGCTCTCATTTGACTGCTGTCTTTCGTCTTCCCTATTAACTGGCTTAGCCATTACTGCACATAGATCAGAACGGACAATAAAAACATATTTAAGATACTTCTGTCTGAAATCATCCCCTGAGAAATAAATGTCATCTATGGAACTAAACAAGCAACTGGCACACAACACAGACTTCCGCCTCACCTTCTTAATGTGAGAAAGGTCGTGTTGGGAATTTTGTCTCTCTGTGACAACTTGTTGAGATAATTCCTTTGGGAATTCTGTGTCATTATGAATGCTTTCCTAATTTTGTGTAATTAAATGTTCTCTGTGAGACAAGAGCTAGGAATAAAATGCTTAAAATGGGAGCTGAGAGCAGAAATGCAATGTGAAGCTGTGTTCCTGGGTGGTATCCGAACAGACACACAATCAGGGGGCCGGGCAGTGGAGACTCGCGCATCCTCCACCTTACTGTGTCTTACCACACGGTTAGAGAGAACTGTGTACTGCGGCCCACACCTCCCAGAAATGCTGCTTACGTGTGACAGTGTTTATAAGCAGCATCCTTTGACTCCTTGGAGCGTGAATGTCACCGCACCCATCTGTTGGCCGAGGCACTGTGGGCACAAAACAGACCGGATGGCCAGGCCGCCTCACAGGCCCATGGGGAAAGCCAACATTTGCTGGCAGAACCAGGCCCCGGTGTTAAAGCCAAGCTGGTGAGAGCAGAGCCCCTTATTTCACGTGGTCATTGCTGGTCTCCAGGATTCCTTCTTTGGGGCAAAGACTTTTGAAGCTGAACTCTTCCTTCCAGAATATGCAATGGAGGCACCTAAAGTATATTCTGCGGCCATAAATGAGCATACTAATTTAGTTAAATTGAGAAGAATACATTTAGATGTTTTGAAAGGTAAGCAATCCCTCTCCCTGAATATCCACACAATTCTGCTACTGCTTCCTCTGTGAAGCGCTCCTGATCCAGGTGATGGAGCAGAGCTGCGGAAGACTGACAGAGCCCAAACTGTAGAAGCAGCAGCATGGACCAGATTCCACACGCTGAGTAATGTGCCAGTCAATCTGACCAAGCATGTCACTTCTGTTCCCCCGAGACTGCCTTCTTTGTTTGCATTTAATGAGTACTGTCTTAGAAACAGTTCAAAATAAAAGACGAGGCATCCTCAGTCCCTTGGTGATGAAATGCACATTAGCAAATCTGTCTTGTCCTGATTCACTGCTAGAAAGCATGAGCGAAGCCTAGCTCGTCGTCTGGAGAGCTGTGAAACGTTTAAAAGCAAAGGCCTCTGATTGGGTTTGGTTCTGTATCATGATTTGGGTACAGAGCAGAAAAAATAAAGGTAGTTGTCAGGGTCAACTCAGGAGTACGGGTATTTCTGTTTTACATTTTTAGAGGGAAACTGGCTTTATTTTAATTTCATCAGATGCTCCCCCTCCCCTTTATATGAGAATTTAATTGCAGTGTTAAGAGCAGTGGCCATGCTGGCTGCTCTTGCAGAGGACCCAGGTTCAATTCCCAGCACCCACATGGTAGTTCAAAACCATCCCTTACTCCAGTTCCAGGGGATCCGATGCCCTCTTCTAACCTCCAAGGGTACGGCAAGAATGTGGCCAATAGACATATATACATAAAATTAATATAAATATGCAATTTTAAAGCAGCTAAAACAGGACCAATGAGATGGCTCAGTAGATGAAGGTACCTGCTACCAAGGCTGGTGACTGAGGTCAATACTCCGAGCCCACACGATGGAAGGAGAGAACTGTCTCCCTACAGTCACCCTCTGACCTCCACATGGGTGTCAGGGCAGGCACGTATTCCCCCTCACCCAATAAATAAATGAGCAGCAGCTAACCAGTTCCTTAGAATACAGTATTTAACCAATTACAACTTTCTTTAGACACTATAGATGGCAAGCTCGACCATCTGAACCAGAATGAGAATGTTAAATGTCACAGCCATCACTACTAATGTGATCTGTGATACCAAGGGTACATCCCCTGGCTTCAAATAAACATTCATTATGGCCATCTTGTATGGCTTCTCTGGAAACTTCTGTTAAATCTGTGTTTTAATAAAATATATTTGTTAGTCAAAAGAATGAAAAAGAAGATCCCATATTTTCTCTGACCACTTGGCTTTACTTAGCTAAGAGCTTTAATTTTTTATTAGGTTTATTTTTTCTGAGGCCGTCTCATTATGTAGCCCTGACGGGCCTAGAATTTACTGCACTGACAAGGCTGGCCTTGCACTCACAAAGATCTGCCACTCTCCCTCCAGGGGCTAGGACTAGGGCATGGCTCACCATACCCAGCCAGTTAGACATTTTTTAAAAACAGAGAATGGCCTTTCCAAAAGAGACACAGGCAAGAGGAATGGCTTTGCTTTCTTGTCAGCCACAGCACCCCGGCGGAAGAGAGGCTGTGGGTAAATGGGCTCCTCTTTGCCTGCTGTTTTGGCTCACAAGCACTATGATCTTGTCCTGTGGAGAACTACTAAGACAGTGGCTGTTAAATGCAAATAGAAAAAGAAGCAAAGCCGGGCGGTGGTGGCACACGCCTTTAATCCCAGCACTTGGGAGGCAGAGGCAGGCGGATCTCTGTGAGTTCGAGACCAACCCGGGCCAAAAAAGCTAGTTCCAGGACAGGCTCCAAAACCACAGAGAAACCCTGTCTCGAAAAACCAAAAAAAAAAAAAAAAAAAAAAAGCAGTGTGACTGAGGCTAAGGAGACAGCACAACCTTGGCAACAAAGGGAGCACTCGATGGTCACAGAGGGAGCACGTAATGGCCACAGAGGGAGCACGTAATGGCCACAGAGGGAGCACTCAATGGCCACAGAGAGCACACATTGGTTACAGAGGAAGCACTCAATGGCCACAGAGGGAGTACGCAATGGTTACAGAGGGAGCACTCACAGAGGTGCTCTGTTACTGTTGGGATCATGAGCTGCAGGCCTGGAAGCAAGTTAGGCCTTGGGCCCACGTGGCAGGATGATCAGGTTTGGACTAGAGAACGGGGTTTGGATCAGAAGAGGAGACAGGAAGCCAGGCATAGTGGTACAGACTTGTCATCCCAGTGCTGGGAAGCCTGAGACACAAAGGTTATGAGTTTAAGGCCTGTCTAGTCTACCCAGGGAGACCGTCTCACAAAAAGAGAGCAGACCAGGAGGGACAATAAAGTGACATCCCACACAAGAAACTCCAAGAGGCGGTAGAGGAACCTGAGAAGTCCCAGAGGGCGGTGCAGAGGAGCAGCGGACACAGCTTCTCCAAGGGGCAGTCTCCATCTCGACACCCGTGAGCAGGGTGCCAGCGGGAAAACACTCATGCCTTCAGCCTCAGTTTCCCCTTCCCAGCAGACTTTACATTAAACTGAGAACACACAATGGCTAAATGTCAGGACCTTCATTCTGCCTAGCTGAGCCAAGCAACAACCATGCCCACCTGGACTCTAGACCCATCCCTATGAAATGACAGAAGTTGGCTTTAAACACACACACACACACACACACAGAAACTTTTTCCCTCTTCCTTCTTCCTCCAAACCAGAGTTCATCTCTACAATCTTGTCAGCAAGCAATGAGATTTTTTTTAGTAGCCCAGAGAATCCACATCCTAAGACTACCTTCGAATGCCAACTGTCTCCACAAAGTCATGGGAAGGCGTGAGAACGGGAAGCCTTTGCTCTTCTACTGCAAACCAAACAAAGCAGGATAAGGCGAGGTCATACGTCCTACCCTGACCTCTAAAGCTCATCTGCCCAACACAGACAACAGTGGAAGCTGGGATCCAGGGTGGCTGTACTGGTACAGGCGTGGAACAGGCGCTTGAGTCCTGTGTGTTCAACTTCATGTCTCGGGACAGTTTCCTAAAAACTATCATTTCTTAGTATGCAAGCTTCCAGATGAGGTGGTTCTCGAGGGGTGAGGTCACTGAAGAGCACTGAGTCCAAGAATCTCTGGGCAGGTGACCAGATGGCAAAGCTAAGTCCCCCTCTCAGGCCTGAGAATACCCACTTGTGCAATAAGATGATATTAAAATGTCCCTCACGCCACGGCTAGAGGAGTGAAATAAATGAATGTGTCATAAAACAAAGTGTGTGGCCCACGCCTGACATTCTGCCCCCTGCCTCCAAACGAAAAGTAATTCAGCACTTCAAGGAAAGGTCCTTGCTGCCGCGTATCTGGGTAAAATAGCAGCATCGCTGAAGTGTAGTTGATAGATGAAAATCAGTGTCTGGAAAGGCTCTCCTAGGTTTTCATGCTAACTCTAAGGACAGTGTGTTCTGGGTCACAGCAGAGGGGGTCAAAGGACACCAAGACACGATGTGGGTAGGACACACCCAGGCTCATCTTGGCTTTCCCTCCGCTGGGAAGCAAGCATGGCCAATGACTCCCACATTGACGCAAGGGCCACATTTAACCAGTGGAGCACAAAAAGTCTCAGCCATGGCACACTTAGCTAGTCTCTAAACTAGGTACTTTGTCTCCAAAGGGCTGGGAAGAACAGTCTAAACCCTGATGACAAGGACCTGAAGGACTGGCAGAGCCAAGTGACTTGGGAACTCAAGCTCCAACAAACAAAGCAGGACTCTGTCCACAAGAGTGAAACAGAGCTCCTCGGAGTGTGTGCGACCCTGGACCAGCATCACCACCCTTACCCAGGAGCTTTTAGAAAAGCCAACCTTTCCTCTGGCCTGCTATAGGAGGGACTCCGTGAGAGGCCTGGACACTGCCGCAGCAACCCCACTGGCCTATAATGACCTGAGATCT
The DNA here is from genome assembly GCF_000317375.1 of Microtus ochrogaster. Taxonomy (NCBI): domain Eukaryota; kingdom Metazoa; phylum Chordata; class Mammalia; order Rodentia; family Cricetidae; genus Microtus; species Microtus ochrogaster. Next base: position 10,906,607 of record NW_004949104.1, read on the forward strand.
CAAAGCTTAAACACCTAGGAAATACACGAAAGGGAAGGAGGCCGTGAGGAACTTCGAACCAGCATTAGTGGGAGGGAGTGTTAGCTATGTCTCTGCTGGACTGCAATTCTGAAACCCAGGCTGCTTCTGGAACGAGGAAGGTAACAGTAAAATGGTCTGTTCTGCACAGAACGTCAGCTTGGGTTCCCAAAGGGCACACACTGTGTCTAACATATTTGCGGGTCGGCTAGTCCCAGTCCAAGGCCTGGCAACCAGCAGGTGTCAGCAAAGGTAGGAAGCCAACAGCTCCCTTCCCTAGAGTGGATCCTAAGTGTGGAGTTCAGTAACTGTCTCCTTCCATTCCTAACACCAAGGACTTTATAGGGTTGGCTATGGCTGTCCGCCCAGGCTCCACAACTACCAAAAACAGCAGGGGAACTGAGAACCTAGTTCACTCTGCCATGCCATCTCCCCATTCACCCTCTAAGCCAAGCTTGCCAGAGGCCATGTCTCCAGGTCACAGGCATCACTTCTACAGGAGTTCATACTTCCGAATGTCTCAGAAGGGTTGTGGTGACACACTACAGTCGAGGCCCGCCATCACCACCCTCCAACCTCAGATGTCCCACCCTGACACTTCCGTACCTGTAGTAGGACAGCAGGCCATTGCCCAGCACGAACCAGCGGCGCTGGTAGCCCTTCAGGTAGTTAGTCCACTTGAGGAGCCAGCCCTTGTAGCTGTCCAGAGGAGGTGAGACCATTGGGACACTAGTCCCTGAAACTGGGCTCCCAACAGACGTCTTCGCCTGTCCTGGTCGCTGAAGGGCCTGGGGCTTTGTCACCGACCTGGACTCTGGTTTGGCTAGGGGCACGACCCCCATTGTTGATCCCAGAGGCAGCTGCTCCGGTGGGGTTTTGGGGAAGGCCCCTACTCTTGGGCCCGCCTCTGACTCTGGCCACAAGCCCTGTGGCTCCGATTCCTGCCCAGCCCCTGAGGGCCCTGGCACAGACGTGGTCTGGGGCCCAGGTTCGGATCTCGGCACCGGCTCAAAAACTGGCTTGCACACCTGTTCGGACAGCAACTCCCGCTCTGGTGCCTGCACAGGCTGGAGCTGAGGCTTGGGCTCCGGCCCTGAGCCGGATGTAGACGAGTTCATGCCCGGCGCCGCCGTGTGGCAGGACAAGCAGGGGACAACCGTGAACAGCGACGAGAGCCCGCGGGAGCGGCCAGCGCAGCCGCCGCCTCGGCTCGGAGCGGCCGCTTTCCCCATAGAGCTGTGGACCCGAGCGCGGCCGAGAACGGAGTGGGGGCGGGGCGGAAAGGGGAATGGGCGGGGCCTTTGGAGGGCGGGGTGGGGCGGGGCAGGGCGGGGTCGGTGGAGGAGTGGGCGGGACAGGTGGGGCCCTCACGTGAGCTGGGCGGACCCGGGCGCACGTAGGTGCGCGTGGGTTTCTCCACTGCTCAGGCTCAGGTGGAACACCGTGGGCCAAGAGCTGAGCAGGCAACGTGGAAGGCACCTCGCGCCTCAGGCTCCCACCCGGGGCTGCTGTCCCTCCTGTGCCAGGCGCTAGGAAAACAATGGTGAATGCAGGCCACGAGGTGCGCTTGGGCGCAGCTCTGGACAGCGGTGGGTGCTTAGCCAGCAAATCTCAGGCTCTGGGAGTGAGATCTAGGGAAATTCAGCCAGCGCCCAATCCCTAGCTGTGGAAACTGTAGCCACTCCATGAGCTTCCTTTTGTTCATCTGTATCATGAAGACAATGCCTCCTTAAGAGGCTGTAATAAGGTGGTGGCCGGTGAGGCACGTTTGGCATAGTAGATGCTCAGTAAATATTATTGCGTTATTAACTAGAGAGCTTTGTGGTACCTTTCGTCAGGGACCAGAGCGGGAGATGAGAGCAAGGTTGACAAGCTTGGGAAGCAGCCACTAGGCATGCATGTGTCAGATATGTGTGCAGCCCTCAGGGAGGGAAGCTAACTAATAAATCCTTAACAATATGTTTTGACTCCTGCAACAAATTGCCAAGCTCCCAAAGATGACAGGCCTGTCATTAGTTCTATCAAAGAGACAAGGTTTGCAAGAGTCAGAGGAACCAGAAAGTCATTCCAGGAGAAACCAGTGTGTACAAAGTCGCAAGTCAGGGGAGAGCAGCTTGCTTGGCAAACGGCAAACAGTTCCCGGTAGGGTAGGACACAGAACAGCTGCCAGACACCCCACCACAAGCAATGCCCTTCATCCTACAGAAACTGGAGTGGCTGGAGATAAGGGAGATTTTCCCCCCACTTTGTTAATTTATTGGTGGGGGGGGGGGGTTGTTTGTTTGTTTTTGGTGTGTTGAGACAGGGTCTTTCTATGTAGTCCAGGCTGGCCTCCACCTCCAAATGTTCGTTTCTCAGCAGCCAGATTTCTGGGATTACAGATGTGAACCATCACATCTGGCCCAGAGATTTAATTTTTTTTTTTTTGAGACAGGCTTTCTCTCTAACTTTGGAGCCTGTCCTGGAACTAGCTCTTGTGGACCAGGTTGGCCTCGAACTCACAGAAATCTACCTGCCTCTGCCTCCCGAGTGCTGGGATTAAAGGCGTGCGCCACCACCGCCCGGCTAGAGATTTCATTTTTAAAATGCCAAACAAAAAAAAAAAAAAAAAGAAAGAAAAAGAAAAACTTTAAAATCATTGATCTTTCATGGGGGGGGGAAGGTAACTCCAAGTCTGGAGCAGGAAATGCAGCGATGGACCAACCCGGAGCTGGGGCAGTGACCGATCTTGCAAAGGACCTGGAATCTGGTTCCCAACACCCACATGGCAGCTCACAACCATCTGCAACTCCAGTTCCAGGGGAGCCAATGTCCTCTTATGACCTCTGTAGGCAACATATGTACAGAAGCCTATACATACAGGCAAAGCCCTCACACACGAAGGGAGGAAGGGAGGGAAGGAGGGAGGGAGGGAAGAAGGGAGAATTTTTGCAATGCCCTGTTCCACCTTAGACTGGCGCCATCCTTACTGATTATTCTAGCCAAGGATATTGCTATTCATCTTTCAAAACGTACATAACCTTTGTTTTCCCTTTAAGTACTCTCCATTCAGTTGCGCATGGTAGCACTTGGGAGGCAGAGGCAGGAAGATAGTGTGTTCAAGGCCAGCCTGGGGTTACACAGCAAGTCTTAAACGGCTGGAAGGCATGAGGTCTTCTGCACCTCAGCCTCCCCAGGTAAACCACTGTGACCCATCGCAGCATGCAGGGCTCAATTATAGCCCTCTGTTTCATCTATTTTTATGAATCTATTTTTGATTTGTGTACATTGGTGTTTTGCCTGTATGTATGTCTATGTGAGGGTGTCAGACCCCCTGGAACTGGAGTTACAGAAAACTATGAGCTTCCATGCAGGTGCTGGGAATTAAACTCAGGTCTTCTGGAAGAGCAGCCAGTGCTCTTAACTGATCAGCCATCTCTCCAGCCCCCACAAGGTACTTTTCTAAAGAAATTGAATTATGGACAGAGATATCTCAGTATGCTCACCTGACTTACAGCACAAAGATTTGATTCCCACATGCTTGATACCCCTTGGCTTAGTGTTGATGACGGGACTTTTAAGGCTCAGGGGTTGGGATTGCAGCTATGCAGGCCATCACGCCCAGCTCTCTTTACATGAGTTCTGGTACACTGGGTAAACCTTCACAGTGGAAGGCCTAGAACTCATGTTCATCACTAACCCTGTAAGACACAAAATGGCGAGGGGGCACCCACACGTTTGAAGGGTCATCTTGTCACCATTTCCCTTGTGCCAGACCCCAGTTAGAGGTGCTGCTGCTTAACTGGGTGAATGAAGTGCAATGGACCCCGAGGTAGCAGGGGCCAGGTGGCAGCACTGACTTGCCAAAGACAAGGTGATTGTAGTTATCATAATAGGCAGCATAGATAAACCAGTGTTCATCATGGCCTGGCCCACGATGGGCAGCACAGGCAAAATGAACATTATGAAGGCATGAAGTAGATAAAAAAGCCTGCTGCATTTTCTTTTGATCTAAGTGGAAAAAATTTCAAGCAAATAAGAAAAAAAAAAAGACTACATTGGATCATGCCAAAAGGGAATCTTGGCCCATAAATCAATTTTCAGATTTGAGCTAGTTTGCAGACCCAGAACCCCTCGAAAGGAGGGACAGCCAGGTTCCCATGAGGTAGGACTTGATAAAATACCTAAAGGTTTTACTGCTAGCCTTTCTCCATTCCTTCCCCAGAGAGACCTATGGCCTTTTACAAGGGAACTGTACACTGGGGGAAAGGAAACAATCAGACCTTCCAGAGTCTATTAGACACTGATTCTGATATGACATTGACTTCTCAAGATCCCAAGAAACCTGTGGTCCTCCAATTAAAGAAGGAGCTTATGGAGGCCAGGTGATTAGGGAGTTTTGGCTGAAGTCCAACTCAGAGTAGGTCCAGTGGGTCCCCTAACTCATTCTGTAGTTATTTCCCCAGTTCTAGAATTTATAATTGGGATAGATATACTTAGAAGTTGGCAGAATTCTCACTTTGGTTCCCTGACCCTGTGGAGTAAGGGCTGTTGTGGTTGGAAAAGCTAAATGGAAGCCTGTAGAGTTGCCTCTGCCAGGGAAAATAGTCAATTAAAACAAATCATATCCCTGGAGAAATTGCATAAATTAGTGCCTCCATTGAGGACTTGAATGATGCAGGGGTGGAGTTCCCACCACATCTCCTGTTAACTCTCCTATCTGGCCAGTGCAGAAGACAGATGGGTCAAAAACTCAAGCAGGTAGTGACTCTGATTGCAGGTGCTGGACCAGATGTAGTGTCCTTATATGAGCAAATTAACATGTCTCCTGGTACATGGTATGCAGCTATTGATTTAACAAATGCCTTTTCCTTGGTACCTGTTCATATGATACAGGTTTCTGTCCCATCCGGGCTTGCAGTCATTCAGTCCCAAAGAAACACACAGAGGCCTGCATTAATAATAAACTGGCTGACCTATTAGCTCAGGCTTCTTATTAACTAACTCTTATATCTTAAATTAACCCATAATTCTCGTCTGTGTTAGCCCCGTGGCTTGGAACCTTTTATTAGTGAGGCATTCTCATCTTGCTTCCTCTGCATCTGGGTGACAACTGCACACTGAGCCTTTCCTCTTCCCAGAATTCTCCTATTTCTGGTCACCCTGCCTATATGTCCTGCCTGGCTACTGGCCAATCAGCATTTTATTAAACCAATACAAGTGACAAATTTTTACAGAGTACAATATCATTGTCCCACAGTACTCCCCCCCCCCTTTTTCCTTTTCAGAACAAGAGCTATGAATTTAATCTCCTTTGTTTAGCTTTTTTCCTGTAACCAACTTGTAACCAACACTCTAAGCAAAGACAAACATCCTTAGTCCATTTTTTGGGGGACTGTGGGTAGTTTTCTAGGCGACTTCCTGCTAATTGGGTGTGCTGATAATCAGAAAGGAACCTAAAGAAAATTTAGGATTATGGTCAAGTCCTGACTAGAATATTCAGTGAGGCTTGATCATCTTAGCCAGCAGTCTTGAGGCAGTTCTGGATGTAGAACTCAGAGGAAACTCCAACAGAGGTTCTCTGAAATGTCAGATCATCTGTGCCATCTGGTCCTATTTTTCAGGGTGTCTTCCTTGATCAAACCTGATTTTTCTTAACCCAGAATGAATCCACAGCATCTCATTTCATGTGGAAACAAAAACAAAACTTCTTCTCCAAAGTAACATATATTTTGACTTAAATTTTGAAGTTAAGGCATTTTCAAAATATAATAGGTTAGATTAATCCAGCAGCATTTATAATCAAATATCTTTTAGCAGCTGTTGCTCCTTCCTCAGCCATAAAACCATTCAAAGACAACACAATAGCATGCAGCATCCAGTTCTTTGTGTATTTTCCATCTTTACATGGCTTTATTTTAATCTCTATTTTATTTATTTTTATTTTTAATTTTTTGGTTTTTGAGACAGGGTTTCCTCTGTGTAGCTTTGATTATCCTGAAACTCACTCTGTAGACCAGGCTGTCCTTGACCTCACAGAGATCTTCCTGCCTCTGACTCCCAAGTGCTGGAATTAAAGATGTGTGCTACCACATCCAACCACTCTCTTTCTTTTTTTTTAAAGGACTTTATCCTTTTTCTTTTCTTTCCCAAGCCTACATATATTTTAAACACACTGTAAACTGTTTAGAGTTTTTTGTCTAAATCTATCTTTACTGTATATCTCTCTTTTTCTGACCGCATGAGTCTTTAATTTGCTAAGGGCTAGTGCAAGGATTGAAGCCATGGCTTTGATGGCTGGATTCACCCATTCCTTAGCTTTCTGAGAGTCTAGTTTCATGGCAGAGGAACTGGCAGGAGCCATGTTTACTGCCACAACTCTGTGGAGTTTCAAGGTCCCTGCCACCACCAAGAAGCACGCTGTTGGCTATTCATAAACTCCATTTAAGTGCTTTGTGGTAAAGCCTCTTAAAAAGGCTGCAAAGTTTTTGCAGCTAAAGTTTAGTCAGGAAGTCTCTCTTAAAAGAGGCACACTTGCCTTAGCAAACAGAGCCCACCCAAGAAAGTGCTGCTACCAAGAAGCCATGCTTAACTTTGTTCTTTGGTGTCTAGAATTACTTTCCAAGCTCTCTCAGGTGGATGTAGTAGCCCTATTTTGGGCACCATTTGTTGACAGAGGTTTCTGTCCCATCTGGTCCTGCAGTCATTCAGTCCCGAAGAAACACACAGAGGCCTGCATTAATTATAAACTGGCTGACCTATTAGCTCAGGCTTCTTATTAACTAACTCTTATATCTTAAATTAACCCATAATTCTCGTCTGTGTTAGCCCCGTGGCTT
>NW_004949104.1:10914722-10915853 GCF_000317375.1 Microtus ochrogaster
TTGAGTGACGATTCTCTGGGGTGGCTTGTGCCTTTCTCAAGGACCTCACTTGATAAAAAGTCATTGGATCTTATTCTGACTCACTCATAGGGAATAAGCCTACCAAAAATCTGCTTCCCGGCACTCTATATCCTGATACTTATGGGACTTTTGCAACATTCTGTAGGCAATCTGATAGATGGAAGGAGGTGTCACCCCTTCACTCTTCTGCTTTCCCCCTCCCCCAATAGCCTCTTACACTAACTCTGTTGCATGCGCCATGTTTGTTGAGTGGCAGAGTTCACTGAAAGGTAATCACTTCACTCTGGGACCCTACTCACCTCCTCCCCCTTCAACAGATCCTCTCTTCCACCTGCAACAAATCAGTTTCTCGTTCACTGGCAGCTTCACCTTCCAGTCAGTGTTGGCAACTGAGACAATTCCCCTGGATGTGAGCTTTCCTTTCCAGTTCTCTCTTCACCTTCTGGCTTTTCTCAAAGTCCTGGTACCAGGTGACTGTGTCTCTAGGGCTCAGATTCCTTGGCCCCTGCTCTGTAAGCTTGATGAAACACAAAGCAGCCTATGCCCTTTCAAAATGACCCTCTCCGAATTTCTGGGGCACTAGGAATCACAGACCCTTGGGTCTTATTTCTCTGCTTCATTTATGGGAACTGTGGCATGTACATCCTTGCTCCCACTGGGATGTGTTTGGAGACCCATGGACCATCCCTAATCAGCTATTATGGCAGGACTACCGCAGAGCTGGGGGCGCACGACCATCAAACTAGTCGGGTGATGCTGTGGTGATAGGAAAGGATCCGGCGCTTTAAGCCCTGGGGAGTCGACTTAGATCCACCTCGAACAGCATTTTCCAGGTCCAGGTGAGCCTGGACAGTGAAACAGAGCAGCTACTCCAGGACATGGGAAGCACCCCAGCTTTCCCAGGTGCCCCAAAGGTGAATGACACACCCCATCAGCAGGAAGTAGTCTTGAGAACACGGTGTCCGCATTCACACCTCACCTGCTACTACTTTTAACGCCTCACTTTTTTATAATAAAGGGGAATCTGTACTGGCCTGCCCTTGGGGTCCTGACAGGATTCGTCCTCAGCTGCAACCACTAAGAGCACCTCCTATGCACATTCGCTATGTT
>NW_004949104.1:10917224-10917918 GCF_000317375.1 Microtus ochrogaster
AGAGATTCATTCTATAAGTTCTATTACTCTAGAGAACTGACTAATATATTGTGCATGCTGTTACACACCTGTAATTTCAGCACTCTAAAAGCTGAGGCAGGGGAATTATTGTGAGTCTGAGGGCAGACTGGATTATAATAAGTTCAGGACCAGCTTAGATTATGTAGCAAAATCTTGTTTATCCCCTCCCCAAAGTATAAAGTACAAAAGGAAAAAGATAGGAAGAAATTAAATTATGTATGTGAAGTCAGGCTTGTAGCATAGGTTTGGGCACCATACAGTAGAGCCCTCCTGGCATCTCTATGATGGTGCACCGTATGAAACTCTAATAGACGAGATGATACACTTAGTTTATAGATGCCATGGTGAGTTGTGTCTAGTTGCACAACCATCAGAGAAACCCACCCCAGTTTATCTTATACAGTATTAGTTAAAAGGCAGAAAGGTGTAAACCTGGAATTTGAACCTGAGATTCCCAGGACAAAATACAGCACAAACCAGCATCCACGTTTGTATCTGTGGTCTCAAGCTCGCAAGAGAACCTACTGGAACTGTGGAATAGAGATGGGATAGCAGCTTAGACACCAGGGTTCTTTGCCAATGTCTGGGTGGCTTGAGCTTGGGCATATGGGGATAATGGTCCCAACTAGGTAACAGGGTCTGAGGAAGTGCTGAGGGTGCACAGCTCTTCCAG
>NW_004949104.1:10919028-10920731 GCF_000317375.1 Microtus ochrogaster
TGTGTGTGCTGGGGAAGAGCTTGCAGGACAACTTTCAGGAGGCAGTTCTTTTCTTTTCCCGTTGCTGTGACAGGGTCTCTCTTACTGTTCTACTGCACTGCTGCATGTTCTGGGCTAGCCACCCCTCAGGTTTCCAGATAGTTATCTGGTCTCTAGTTACAGATACACGGCACAACATCTGGCCTCTTATGTGAGTTCTGGGACTTGAACTCTGGTTGGTTGTCAGGTTTACATGGCCAGCAATTTTACTTCCCAAGGAACCTCCCCAGCCTGAAGCATTCTTCTTCCATCTTCTCCCCAGACTCCTCTTTTGTGTTGGATTGATTGGATCACTATCAGTTTTTGATTTGCGTGTGTGTACAATGTGTGTAGACGTATGGTCACCTGTGTACGTGTGGTTATGCACATACAATAGTCAGAGGACAGCTTGGTTGTCGGCCTTTTTCTTTTACCCAGTTTGAGATAGGGTTTCCTTGTTGTTTTCCTGTTGTGTACGCTGGACGAGCTGGCTTGCCAGCTTCCAGGATTCACCCATATCTGTTTCACATCCCCCCTGCTCCCAGGACTGCCCAAATTATAGATGTCCACATTTATAGTCCAGCTTTTATCTTACACGGGTTCCGGGCTTTCTCAGTCAGATCCTAATGTTTCCAAGACAAGCGTTTTATCCCCGGAGTCTTTTCTCCAGCCCCAGTCTCGACTATGTAATTTCATTCATAAATACATCAGTTACTTTTCTAAAGCTGTGCTAGGGCACCATGGCCAAGGCAACCCATAAAAGAAAGTATTTAATTGGGGGCTTACAGTTTCAGAAGATTAGCGTCCATGACCATCATTGCAGAGAGCATGGCAGCAGGTAGGTTTCCACTTCCCGCCCCGCACAGTGGTTTACAACCTCCTGTAGCTCCAGTTCAAGGGGACCCGATGCCCCGTTCTGGTCTCCACAGGCACCAAGCACTCATGAGTTGCACAGGCATACACATATATAAAAATTTAAAAATATTTTAAAAGAAAAGTATTTTACTAGTTTTTACCTGAGGAGAAGAAATGTCACCTGTATTTTTAAATGCTTGTGTAAACAGAGATAGACAGATAGACAACTGTCCAGAGCAGAAATTCCCCCTCTGCGTTGTAGGTGAGTCTGCGTGTGTGTGTGTGTGTGTGTGTGTGTGTGTGTGTGTGTGTGTGTGTCTGCTTGAGGTTATTAGGAAGTAGTTGAATCTCTAGGCTTAGTGGGAGGTTTTCAGTTTCAGTCACTGGGGAAATTCATTGAGTAGGTGGTAAAAATCCAGCCCCTTCTTCCCAGCCACTGTAAGGTGAGTAACTTTGCTCCACCGTGCCATTACTACCATCTTTGCCTTGATATCGGCCCCCAAGCAGGGTTATGCCTGATGAACGTCTCTCTTCATGAATAGTATTTTATTATCTCTGGTGATAGAACATAAATAAGGATGCAATGCACATATGGGCTCACAAGCCAGTAATAAAGTTGTCAGGGGTGGTGACCCGTGACTGCACTCATAGCAATTTGGAGACTGAGGCAGGAGAATTGTAAGTTTTGGGTAGCATGGGCTACATAGTGCCAGAACAACCAGAGTTACATAGCAAAATCTATCTCAAAACATAAAAATGAACAACAGAAAAAAGATAATAAAATCCCTCCTTTAGTTTTTGTCTTCTCATTGCCACTTAGCTTCATAACC
>NW_004949104.1:10926407-10927057 GCF_000317375.1 Microtus ochrogaster
CCTCATAACCTATAGCCTTCTATAGTCCTCATAACCTATAGCCTTCTGTAGTCCTCATAACCTATAGCCTTCTATAGTTCTCATAACCTATATAGCCTGCTATAGGTCTAATAACCCATAACCTTCTATAGGCCTCATAACCTATAGCCTTCTATAGTTCTCCTTGCTATGGAATGTTTAGAGTTTACTCTTCTTTCTATATTTTCATTTCAGTGGGAGTTTCAGGTAAGATGGACGGGTACTTGTCAAATGCCTTGAATTCTAGCCTTGGAACTTCCAAATCTCAAAGCCAGAGACTTGAAATATGTGGAAAGATCATAGCCTACATAATATACCAGAAGGCATGTCTATTAAAGCTTGCACACAGTATATGAAGACCGTGGATGCCTTAGGGCTGTTCTAGCAAGATGCACTAAAGTGGGTGGTGTAGTGCTCTCTGTCCCTCCGTGTCACGTCACATAGTCTGTACTCCTAAGAGTCTGTGTACATTGCACAAGTTACAACTGAGTTCTTGACTAGTTGGTTAATGTACTGGTTGTTTTGCCACTGAGAGCAAAATGCTCAGCAGGGGCAGATTAAGAAGAGGAAGATTTATTTGTGCTCATAGTTAAGAGAAGTTTTGTCTGTGACAGGAAAGCAGAGCAGTGCAG
>NW_004949104.1:10927417-10930073 GCF_000317375.1 Microtus ochrogaster
TTCATGTTTCTATATTGCCGGAGACCAGGAATCAGACAGCATCCACAAGAAAGGATTAGTCTATTACCCTCAAAGACTCATCCTCAGGGACGATAAAGGACCCCAAATCCCTGGAATTAAAAAAAAATTAAAAATCACTCAGCATTAATAAATTCCTTAAATTCATACTTGTAAGCACTTCTAATGTTCATTTTCTTGTGAACAAGCAACGATGGGGAATGGGGAAATTTGACTCACTAATTCCCTAAGCAGCCAGGCTGCTCTTACGCCAACACCACACATCTTTAACACTCTACCAATGCCCACCACCTGAAGTCATGGCCCCAGGCAGGCCTGGGTGGGTGAGGGGCAGCCTTTTTGTTGTCACCAGACTTAACTCTAGCTGATCCTGAAGCCATTTCCACCTAGAGGAAGTGGGGCCTTTGGTGCCCAGCAGAGGGACAGCTGACACCGGTGCTAAGAGGCAAGGCTGTGATTGGTCCCGACAGCCCTAATCTAGTTGCCTAGGCCAGGTCTCAGGCTCATTCACTGAGGTTGACAGAAGACGCCTCCTCTAATGCTGCCCTGGTAGGGCCAAGGAAGCTCCTCTCGTGGCCTGGGCATCCACATACACTTGCACAGGCACACACCCACAAATAGATAAATTAAAACAATGAAATATTTGGTTAATCCCCAGCGATGAAAAAATAGTACATTTTCGTCTATCAACAAGGCATGTAAGCAGCAGTAATATGACATTTACACTGAATCGGGTTTGATAAGTCATCTAGGAAGGATTTAAAGTACAGGAAGGCTTGTGGGTCGGGCTAAGAGGTAGAATCCTTGATGGTGCTTGAGGCCATGAGTTTGATTTCTCCAGACACGCACACACACACACACACACACACACACACACACACACACACACACACAAGGAACTGTATAGTTTATATTCTTCAAAGACATTTTTATTAGGGATTTGAGGGCACATGGACTTTCTATCGATGGAACCAAGCCCTGGGGCCGCTAAAGGACAATTGCCCTCTAATTATTCTAAATTTCCAGAAAAGATGAAGCTTCTCGTACAAGTCAGAGCTGGGATTCCTGCGCAGAGTTGTGCACAGATGGCTGCAGAGCCCACACAGCAGAAACACCGAGTTCCCTCAGGCAGCAACAGGCAGCACTCCCAGCAGCAGTGGGTGGGCAGGAGCACACGGTTCAGAGGCTCCCAAAGCCTTCAAGTGCAGGGCCAGACACCACCAGCCACAGGTTTCCCCTGGCTCACTTCCCCTAGTGAGCCAGTAAACTCAGGGCAAGGAATGAGAGTCCATTTTATCTGCTCGCCTTCGATAGCTACAGCAACATCTGGGACGTATTTTTTAATGTGTTAATATTTTAGGTTGTGCATGTGTCTGTGTGGGGGAATGTGCAGTTGCCCACGCAAGTCAGAGGCATTGGACCCCATGGAGCTGGATTATCGGTGGTTTTGAACCACCAGATAGACATGGGTGCTGGGAATTGAACTCCCAGTCCTAGGGAAAAGTAGCAAGTGCTTTTAACCACTGAACCATCTTTCGGGCCTCAGTTGGCCATAGCTGAGCATCCAGAAGAGATCGCCTTAGTGAAAATCTACATACAAATAAGAGTTATAGTTAGGGTCAGTTGGAGAGTTGACAGGCAGGCAGGCAGAGCACAGCAGGCGCCAGAGAAACCAAGAAACCTCACCAACAGAGCACAGACAGGATGTTGTGATGCAGACGACTTGGATTTCTGACCAGCCTTTCCTTTATTCCAGAGGCAACTGTGAAAGGCCTTGTTGCCAGGAAAGAGGTCCATTTGCATCTTTTGGCCAAGGAATGCCTACAGCAGGATCTCAAGGACCCATCAAAGCCCATGTGGTACAAAAGATTGGTCCACAAGGAGATGGGTTGGGAGGTGGTAAGATCTGTAGGAGGTTAGGGAGGCCTATAGGACGCTGACAGCACCACCCTGGAGCGGCATGCTAAACGGTCTACACTTACTCTCTTCCCTTCTGCCCCCTCCCGGGAGCTGAGCGGTGTTGCTCTGCTGTGTGCCTGCAAGATGTGCAGCTGCCCCTCCAGTGCCTTCCTTCTCACCCTGGAGGTCTGTCCCTATATGGCAGCCACTGGTGGCCTGTCCCAGTACAGTATGGCAGCCACTGGAAGAGACTGTGACTTTGCTGCTGAAGTGTTTCCCTGCGGTCACCAATGTTGTGCCCCCACCCACTCCCACTGCTCTCTCCCTGTCTGTATGTCTGTCTGTGTCTGTATGTATGTCTCTCTCCCCATTCATTTTCTAGTTAGCCTGGGATGACCTAGAACAGAACCCACACTGGCTTCTCTCCAGCCTCAGCCAACTGAACGCCAGAGTTAGCCGTAACACCACCACACACGGCTGCTCGCTTACTTGTTTGTGTGAAGACCTTCCAAAAGGGTGGGTTTACATTTTCTGTGAATTTTGACACACTTATGATGATTAGATTTCTAAAACCTTGTATTTTAAGGCAGGTGTGAGATTTGAGCACTCAATCCTGGTAGCCAGGAAGCTGACACAGGAGGATTGCTTTGTTTGGGTCATTCCTGGACTGCCTGGAGAGTTCTAGATCTGTGAGACATCAGTGTGAGTCTACTCTCTCCTCCCTCTCTCTCCTCTCTCC
>NW_004949104.1:10930248-10931200 GCF_000317375.1 Microtus ochrogaster
AACAAGAATATAGAAATGTAGATTCCAGGAATAGAAATGTAGAAATAAACAAATATAAAGTTGTAAGCCTTAGGAGGATGAGAGCAGGCTGTCAGCTGCTTTCTCAGCAGCTTAGGGATTAACTATTAACAGTGGGTTACTTTGCTTTACAATCCATAGCTCTGTCTGCAAGGCTGTAGCGCCCCTCTGAAAACTGAGGGTCAGCTTTTAGATACCCCTCCCCCGGCCACTCATAACCAGCAATTGATCTGAGCTGAGTTAACTTTTAAATGATGGGATGTATCTGACTTTTTGGTTGTGCAATTTCCCATACCCTTCTCTGCTACACAAAACTGGCAGTATCAGGGGAGTGTAGAGCTTTGGTAAACACCATCAGATAGTGCCAGAAGAAACAATGGGCTAAATACAAACTCTAGTTTAACTAACCCCCCCCCCCAAAGGCAATTTGTATCTGAGTTTTACCTTGAGATTGTAAAATTCCTTTGTTCATGCCTAATGCTTGCTTCTTGCTATAAAAGGGGAATTCGGAAACTGCCCATTGCCACAGACTTACGAGTCCATCTTCGGCTGTGGTCTCAACTCTCAACTAGCTGATAAGCTTTTTGTGCCCCATAGGGTTTTATTTTTTTAATTTTTTTTTCTGGAATAAAGTTTGCTTCTGGTGTAACAACCTTTGGTGGTCTGTTCCCATCTTCGTGCGACTCCTGTGGACCCAACAATAAGCACCTACATACAAGCTTTGCCACACGGCCTCACACTGCTCACTGTTCTTACTTAGCTCCTAGGAAGAACTTGATGGGGTAAATGAAGGTGCCTGAGCCAGCTATTCTGCCATTTCACCCGAGTAAAGAACAGAGCTTAGATTTATTGACTAGTCTCTTAGATTTATTGACTAGTCTCTTAGATTTATTGACTAGTCTCTTAGATTTATTGACTAGTCTCTTAGATTTAT
>NW_004949104.1:10931300-10934103 GCF_000317375.1 Microtus ochrogaster
CTTAGATTTATTGACTAGTCTCTTAGATTTATTGACTAGTCTCTTAGATTTATTGACTAGTCTCTTAGATTTATTGACTAGTCTCTTAGATTTATTGACTAGTCTCTGACCCTCTTAGACTGTCTCCTCTCATCTGATTTGAGCTACCTGGCTTTATTAGGACCCAATTTCTACCACTTCTTCCAAGAGGAATTCTCTGAGAAGCTGAAGAAGACTGCCACCTAGGCTTCTATTAAAAAGCATCTCTAGAGAGCCAGGCCTGATGACACACACCTTTAATCCAAGCATGTAGGAGGCAGAGGCTGGTAAATCTTTGTGAGTTCAAGGCCAGCCTGCTCTACAGAGGGAGATCCAAGACAGCAAAGGCTACATAGAGAGACCCCATTCCAAAAAATAAAAATTAAAAGCATCTCTGGGAAGGATGTCCTCACACTGTCCCTGCCATGATTCTGCTGGGCAGCCAGGTATAGCTGCATCAGCAGCGGAATACAGAAGCAGTGGTGAACCGAAGGTAGCGGGATGGGAAAGCCAGCAAGCTGCACCTTCTTGGTGATCTAATAGTGGAGAGGATGCAGGGATCTCACAGCCTAGACGGCTGTTCCCTCAGCAACGCCGAGGCAGTCATGGAGACGGCCAGCAGCATTCCCTCTGCGAAGTGTTTATCACTCTGTGAACACCCCTGGGTGTCAGCACTGTCAGCACCTGGCACCATGTTAGCTGGTGTGTCACCGATCTCCCCCACGTCCTCCCTGGTAGACAGCATATGAACAACCCACAGACCATATGAGGCAACAGTTTCCTCAGAGTGGGGCTGTCCCTCCAAGGGATGTAGGTGAGCTCTGGCTGCCTGAGGCCTGAATTCTCTGTCCCCACAGTGAAGCACTTTGGACAACCACCCAAAACTTTGCGAGACTATGATACTCATTGACTCTCAGAAACTCAGTCCCAGAACCTTCGGAAATGTTCCAAGTGGGCAGACCAACCCAAGAACTCCCACTGAAAGTCACCGTATGAACTGATAGTAAAACTCAGGCCACGTGCTGCTGTGTAAGTGTAGGACTTCTGCCTGAGCAGGGCGGGATCTGCTGCCAGGCACTCTGCCCGCATTTACCGACTTTACATGCGCAAAGCCCCGTGCTGCAGCGCAGGCCCTGAGAAACGGAAAGGAAGTGTGAAGACCAGCCTCCTCCTGTCTGTTGCTATGGGAACACGGAACAGAGAGGTTGCTAGAAAGGCAGCAGGTCCCAGCCTGCATTCTAGCCTGACTCTGTGGGCTCTACCCTCACAGTGCTGCTGACTTCCAGAGTCAACATCTGGACCAGGCTCTCAACGATGAAGCTGTGTAACACTTTCTTGTCGACTAAGGGCTGGGCCGGGGCTGGGGCTGGAGCTCCATTGATGTAACTCATGCCTCGCATACATGAAGCTTCATGTTTGATCCCCAGCCCCACATAAACTGGGTGTTGGACACACACTTGTGATCCTGTCACTCCATAGGCAGAGGTGGAAGCAGAAAGATCAAAAGTTAAAAAAAATGGCTACTTGAGTTCAAGGCCGTCTGGGGGTCACATGAGACCTTGTCTCAAAAATAAAGGAAGAGCCATGAGATGGCTCGGTCGGTAAAGGGACCTGCTGCCAAGTCTGATAGATGACCTGAATTCGCTTCTGCGGACCCACATGGTGAAAGGAGAGGACCAGCTCCCAGAACATCCTCTCCTCCAAACTCACACCATTTCACAAACACATTAAATAATAAAAATGTAAAAAAAGAAAAATAATAGGAGGGGAGGAAGGCTGCCGAGGCTGCATCAGTCTCCTTTTCTTACTAGAAGACCCAGGGAATTAAGTGATTTAGCCTCCCCCTCCATACTCTGATACCCCAGCAAGAATGGCGCCTCCAGCACAGCCTAGCTTTGACTATAATGTAAACATTTGCTGCCCCCTGGTGGTCATTACAGGCTCTGTCCCAACCTGGAGCGTGGGCTCTTGGGCATATCTGGGTCTGAAGTATTGTCGCTTATGACCTCTCTTTTCAAGACGCTTTGCACCATTTACTGTGTGGAGTCCTCCCTACAGTTCTGAGGGATCAGTGGATGATCCAATTCCCACTTTACAAGTGAGTGGCAGCATCAGAATGCTCCAGCCCACCCTTATCTGAGCTTGGCAATCAACCCCCAACTGCCAGCCTGTTACCTTTCTGTTCAATAGGAGAGCACAAGGCAACAGAATGGGCTCTTCCATGTGCCCAGATTCCAGAGTTAAGATCTCAGTTGCCTGATATAAGAGTGTATCAGGACAGAGACACTCCCATGATACATTTTCCAACGCAGATCAGAAAAGAAGTGTCACAGCAAACATGAAAACTAGTCCCTCCACCTCTGTGCTGAAGGATCACATGCATGGGTGGAAAGGTGTGTGAGTGCATAGATAGACTGGAAAGTGGATAGCTGGATGACTAGGATGGGGATGGGTGGACGGATAGGCGGATGCGTGGACAGGTAGGTGGATGGTGTAGGAAGTCCTTCTGTTTATGTGTTGCTTTCACTGGTTGAATAAAGAAACTGCTTTGGCCTTTTGATAGGCAGAACTTAGGTAGGCACAGAGAAGACAGAACTGAGTGCTGGGAAGAAGGGCAGAGTGGAAGACACCATGGATCTCCTGCTTGAGACGGATGTTGGTTAGAATCTTGCCGGTAAGCCACAGTCACATGGCGATACACAAATTAATAGAAATGGGTTAAATTAAGATGTAAGAATTAGCCAATAAGAAACTAGAACTAATGGGCCAAACAGTGATTTAATGA
>NW_004949104.1:10934718-10939159 GCF_000317375.1 Microtus ochrogaster
GTGGATGGATGGGATGGATAGGTGAGGAGACAGGTAAACAGGTTGGTTGGTAGATGTATGGACCAGTGGACATATGAATATGAGGGCGAGTAGATGAAAGAGGCAGACACCTAAGAACTTGAGATCACTGTTAGTAACTAGAAGCAGCCTCACTTCCTGATGCACAGACCATGCTGATTCCAGCCACCTTGCCCCATTTCCAGGCTGCTCTGGATCCACCGAGCTGGAGTTCTGGTCTTTGGACCTAACTGGCAGCTGTGAGGAGCAGTGATGGGACCGAAGGGGGGCGCCCTGCCTTTGCTGTTGTCTACCGCTGTGCTGCAGCCAGGGGACTTGGGGACACAAACAGGAGCTGAACTGGCCTTTCTTCAGAGAGCAGCCTCAGCCATGGCCGAGGGCAAACTCTGCTCGAAAGGAAGTTCAGGACCCGAGGGTGTGGGCTGGCGTGTGACAGGCATGCCCTGTGCCGGTAAGCTCCTTTAGCTCTGTCTCAGTTTTCCCACCTGTAAATGGGCGACACAAGGCAAGCGTATGAGGAATGGAGGATGTAAACATAAAACAGACTGCTTGTCAAGGGGCTCAGGAAATGGAAGGCCCCTTCCTTTTGTCCTTGATCATGGAGAAATTCTAGAGAGGGCAGGAACGTGGCCACTGCACAGATGACAAGTTGTTGGGTTGGTTGTTTTAACTGGGAACTGGTAATGAAGTACCTCTGAGGGTAGTGGGGGGAGGAGTGAGCGGATTTCTGGTAGGGTCTTAGGCATGAGGATATCTCGCAGAGCACCCAATGCTGATGCTCAGAACACCTTTAACCGTTCCAGGACAGTAATCAGTAAGCCCATGCCCTTGACTTTGAACAAATACCTCTGTCACCCACCTCTCCCTTGCCTAACCTAACTTCTCTTAATAACCAGTCCATACCAGAATGATTGACAAGGTCTTCAGCCACCTGCTAGAAAAGACACGTGGGTCTAGCTCGGGTCTGCTGACAATGGAGAAATCACAGAGACTAGATTAAGGATGAGCTGTGCTCGGGTTCAACTCTCTGCCCTCCACCCCACCTGCAGTGCAAACCAGGGAACCACGGACTATGGTTGTAGGTGAGCTTCCGCTCAAGACAAGTGTAGGTTTGCCTCTGATAGCTACTAAATGTGTGCCTTTGTGTGGGATTCATAGTCTCCGAGCTTCAGCTCTCGCCCGCAAAGGGGGCTATAAAATCACTGTTGAAGTATTCAGGGAGGTCACGCTTGAGACAAATGGAGCCTGGCACGTGGATATTCAGTGCTGTGTTTAGGCTACAGTGCTGGGGATGGAATCCAGGACCTTGTACATGCTTGTCAGGTGCTCTACCATGAAGCTACATCCCAGTCCAAGACATGTTGGTTTTTAGGTAATACATCACTTGATTTGCATTCCATGTGTGCACATACGCATGTGTGTATCCACTGGACTGCAGAATCTTGAGCCCTTTCTGTTTTCCCACATGTTCTTCCTGAACAATACCTCTCCAATCTTCTGCCATCTCTTTCCTCTGATGCTTCTTCCTCCCAATACCTGCGGCCTCTCCTGAATATAACACTTCTTTTGTCCCACGTACATGCATGTTTAATAACAGGTTTGTTATTAAAAATGAAAAGATATTCAGATGTGACTTGTTAAACGCCTCAGTGGTTGACATGCAGGTTCTTTACCCTCACTCCATTTCCGGAGTCTCTCAGTCTTGAGGGCTCTTGTTGGTGTGTCACCAGGAGCAGGTGTCAAGGTTTCCAAAGACTGTGCCCTTCCCAGTGTCCGTCTTCTCATCTGTTTGACCTTGAAAATATATTATATGTTTTCTATAATGACTATAATTTTGATTATAATTATTAACTACTAACTTGCATTCTTTATATCTTAATTAGTTGATAATAATAACATTCAAGAACTAGAAATTTGTATTACGTTGTTAAATGAGCTATATAGGTACAATACCTTGAACAAGATTAGAAACGTATGTTCAGTATGCTCTAACAAAAATAATCTTAAACTTGTATCAATATACAAAAATGCATATCAAGGTAAAATATTTAAAACTAGTAGTTGCTTTTTTGGTTTAAAAATAGATTCAATAATCTACCTTTTTATCCTGTTTCTATATTCCCCATTTTTCTTTTCAGAGTAGACTAATATAATACATAGTATAATACATGTTATATTTTATAATACTTAGACAATATTTACATAAAGAGTAGTAGCTTTATATTTTCTTATCTTTATCCCTCTTTTTTCTTTTCAAAACAAGAACCCTGAATCTAAACTCCTTTGTTCAGCTCTTTTCCTGACCATTACCAATAACAACTTGTAACCAACCCCTCTAAACAATGACAAATATACATAACCCAATAAAAGACTAAGAACCACCCACCCCACCTCTTGGGAATGTGGGCATCATGTTCTTAAATTACTTCTTGCTGTCTGGGGGCGAAGTTATCTTAGGGGATCCTGCAAAGAAAAATTCGGGGTAATTGCCAAGTCCTGGGAGAGAGAGCTGTATCATTTGTTGTCCATCTCTGCATGATGGGAACGTGCAGGGCTAGAGCAGTCTGTGAGGCTGGATCATCTCAGTTGCCACCTTGGAATTGTCCTGAGCAGTTTGTAGTCCAAAGCCAAAATGGTGTTTTGCAGTTTGGTGGTGCTATCCATAGTCCTAGTGCAATCGTTGTTGTGGAACCCCATCTTCCTTTTGGAGACTTCAAAGGTCACTGTTAGGCACCGTCACTGCAGAAAAAGTAAACATTTTAAATGTCGTATGTAGCAGATCTCAAAGAGGTTAAAGGATCAATATTTGTTATGTACATCCAGAGAATAAAAATTTAATTCCTAGTTACCTGATAGAGACTCAAACCTGAAATCATGTACAGGAAACTAGATGAAGCCTTTTTCTAGAATAAATTAGTACTCTACATGATCATTAATATTATTACAAAAAGTTGTAAATATGCATTAATCTTATACCTTAAGAAAAGCTGTTAAAGAGTCAATATAAAAACCAAAGGATTATGAGATTAGTAGCAATATAATAGTCCCTAAATATTTTCTTTTCTTCTGTCCCTATTAGGTAGCTCTCTGACATGAGACAGAGATTTTGGATTTAACTTTAACAAGCATGCTTGGGTTTAGAGAAAAGAGAGCCACACTCTAATTCCAAACCCAGTTTTTCATTTTTATTAACTGGGACTACAAAAAGAACAGTTGCATTATATATCTGCAGAGAACAGCAGAAACAGGCAGTTAGCAATATTTATAAAATTTTAACCTTTGGAAATGTGATATACTTATATCACATTTACTCTTTTTCTTGGGATATTTTCTCTAGGTGATTTGACCTTTTTCTTCAGATGTCTCATTTGTCCAGTGATCTTCAGATTCCTTAGCTGGATGCCTTTTTCTCCAAAAAAGACAGAAACAAAACCCTTCCCCAATCCTAATTTTGGGGAGGATCTCTTTCAACAAGTTCCATCTGATCAAAGGAAGGGCATTTATTAGTTTTATAGGTTAGTTTAAATGGCCATGCTGTTTGATGAATTATAATCTCTTCTAATTAGGAGGTGTCTCTTGTTCAAATCAAATCTTTATCAATTTTGATGGTATCCATAGCTTTTCTTCTCCTGTGGAAACAAAAGCAAAACCCCTTCCCCAGTGTTAACACATATCCATTCTGAGATTAGCAAATCTTTAAGTATAGAGTTTGATTTAATTCAGTAGTTTTTTTCTATTATCCAAAGTCTCACCACAGCTGTAGTTCATTTTACATTAGCATTTAGAAAATTTAAAGTTATTAAAGCATTATGCAACCATTTCTTGGGGTCTTTATTACCCCTTTCTGTTTATTGAGCACGTCTTTTAAAGTTTGATTGGATCTTTCTATGACTGCTTGCCCTATAGTATTGTGTGGTATATCTGTAATATGCTTTATATTGTAATAAGCAAAAAACATTTCATTTTACTAGAGACATGTGCTGGAGCATTGTCAGTCTTAATTTGTGCAGGTATACCCGTGATAGACATAACTTCTAGCAAATGTGTGATTACCAGATCAATCTTTTCCGAACTCAAAGCAGTCACCCAAAGTAGTCCTGAATAGGTATCAATGGTGTGATATACATATTTTAATTTTCCATTTCTACAAAATGGAGTACATCCATCTGCCAGATTTCATTCAGTTGAGTATCCTTTGGGTTACTTCCTGCAGGTAGTGGAGTTTGGTTGTATAAAGAACAAGTAGGACATTTCTTTATAATTTCCTTGGCTTATTGCCAAGTGATACAAAAATCTGTTTTCAAATCTTTGCTGCTGATACAATGTTTTTAAGAAATTCTGAGGCCTCCAGCACATTTCCAATGAATAGTTGATCAATTTCCTCATTCCCTTGTGCTAGGGTGCCTGGCAGGCTCATATGGGA
>NW_004949104.1:10939259-10945044 GCF_000317375.1 Microtus ochrogaster
ATATATATATGAGATGATTCCTATTCCTGATTATTTCTTGTAACTGAATAAATAATAAAGTCAATTCTGTATCATCTGGAATAAATTCAGCCATTTCAATATATAAAACAATTCTTTCTGCATATTGCAAATCAGTGAGTATGTTGAGAGGTTCTGTAAAATCCATTAATACAATGAAAATAGCATATAATTCTGACTTTTGGACAGAACCATAAGGGCTTTTAGCCAATCTACTTAAATTTTCTGATTTGTAACCTACTTTTCCTGATTTATTTGCATCAGTATAGAGTATAGAGGCTCCAGATATTGGTGTTCCCATACAATGTGAGGAAGGATCCAGTCAGTTCTCTTTATAAATTGAATTCTCTTGCTTTTGGAATGGTTGTTAATCTCTCCCAAAAAAATTACTGCAAGCTCTTTGCCAAGGTTCACTTTCTGCCCATAATTTGTCAATTTCATCATTAGTAAAAGGCACTACAATTTCTGATGGGTCTATTCCTGTTAATTGACAAAGTCTCAATTTCCCTTTTAGAATCAACTCAGAGACCTTTTCCACATAAGTTTCTAGTTTTTACTCTGTTTATGTGGTAAAAGATAGATTATGTGATAATATCTTTCCTCTGAATTAATATTCCTGTAGAAGAATGTTTAGAAGGTAAAATAATGAAAATGCGATCAAGCTCTGCACCCAAATGATCCACATGTGCATCCTGTAATCGCTTTCCCACCAAAGCCAGTTCTCCCTCAGCTTCAGCTGATAATTCTCCTGGACTATTTAAGTCCTTGTCACTGTCTAAGGTTTTGAAAAAAATTACTTAGTTCATCATTGTTTATCCCAACAGTAGGCTGTAGATAGGAAATGTTTCCTACCAATTTTTTAAAGTCATTAAGAGTCTGCAATCGATCTCTCCTAATTTGCACCTTTAAGGGTCTAATTTTCCTGTAGACCTATTTTAATTCCTAAATAATTAATAGAATCTCCTCTTTGTATTATTTCAGGAGCAATTTGTAATCCCCAATAAGGCAAAAATTTTCTTTACCTCTTCCAATATTCTAAAGTATCTACATTTGAATCAGCTAGTAAGATGTCATCCATGTAATGGTAAATGATAGATTGCAGAAAATGCTTACATATCATTTCCAATGACTTACACACAAAATATTGACACAGGGTAGGGCTATTTAAGATTCCCTGTGGGATATCTCTCTCAAGATAGTGTTTCTTTCTGTAGCTTTGGAGCCTGCCCTGGAACTCGCTTTGTAGACAAGGCTGGCCTCAAACTCACAGAGATCTGCCTGCCTCTGCCTCCTGAGTACTGGGATTAAAGGCTTGTGCCACCACTGCCCAGCTTGGTTTTTGTTTTTTTTTTTGTTTTTTTTTTTGTTTTGTTTTATTGTTGTTGTTTTTCCACTGATATCTCTTAACAGAATGAGAATTGTTATAAGTAGGCACCATGAAAGCAAGTTGTTTTCCTCTGTCTTTTTCTTGTAGAGGTACAGTGAAGAAACAATGTTTTAAATTAACAACTATAAGAGGCCATCCTTTAGACAATAGAATTCCAGACTGTAGTGAGCCCATTGGCTGAGACACCTTATTAACAGTTCTTATATCTGTTACCATTCTCCATTTTCCTGTTTTCTTTTTAATAACAAATACAAGAGAATTCCAAGGGCTGGTTGATTATATTTGTTAAGTATTTAGTTGCTTCTGTATGAGCTGTTCTAAAGCCTGCAGTTTCTCTGTTGTTAAAGGCCATTGCTCAACCCATACAGGTTTGTCCATCAACCATTTTAAAGGTGGGGCTTTTGGTGACTTTAAAAGATCAGCAGCTGTTGTGCCCTGTTCTTGTAGAACCTGGACAGTCAATGACTGTTCTTTATAATACCTTCTAATATTTTTCCCTCTAATATTTTCCCCAGAAAAATACATTAATTTATGGCTTGTTTCTAAGATTGGAGGAATGTTGACCTGAGTATTCCATTGCTGTAACAAATCACATCCCCATAAATTCATTACTATGTTAGACACATATGGCTTTAATTTTCCTCTCAGTCCTTCTAGCCCTAAACATTCAACCCATCTTGCTCTCTATTTTACATGAGAGGAGGACGTCATGGGGTAGGAACACAGCCACGCAGCCAGCCACGGAGTAAGAAGGAAAAAAATAAAAGCCCATAGGCAGAAGATAGACAGCATTATTTAAGAAAACCTGGCTAGATATAAGCCCAGTTAAAGCCAGGCATTCATAAATAAAAATAAGTCTCCATGCATTTATTTGGGAGCTGGGTGGTGGACCCCTCAAAGAGCAAAATAAAATTTAAAAATAGAAGAAAAACCAGCAACAGCAGTGGTTCATGCCTTTAATCCCACTACTGAAATATGGTAAAGGAGCCGAAATTAAAAACACAGGGAGCTCACGCAAAAAGAGACTGCATTTAAATGGCTTCTCTCTGAGTCCTTAAACTGGAGACTTCTAGGTACATGAAGACTTCTTCTTGTCTTACTGTTTTTGCTGATGCTGACCCTGTATTGGACAAATACCCAATGTCTTCAAGAGCGATCTTCACTTTCATAGCCTCTCTTCCTTTTGGACCAGACGTCCCCACACACAGCTTTGCCTTCTGTGGACCAGGCAGGTTTTCCCACCCTCCTGGGACTCCAAGTTCATACCCCCGGGAAGGTTAATGTTGTAGCTAGAGGGTGTTTCTCAAGTGGGTGGGACTTTGGGAAGAAAACACCCGTTGAGATCTAAACAGGTACATCTGTCTTTGTTGTTTCTAAACCTGGAACATGAATCCCCTTGCTGGATGGATGTGCCTGTGGATATCAAGTGTGGAGTTAGCTTTAGAAATAGGGGCAAAACAGCCCTGTGGGTGAAGGCACTTGCTGACAAGTTCGTCAACATGGGTGCAATCCAGAACCTACAGGTACAAGGAGAGAACCACTCCTGCAAGTTGTCCTCTGACCTCTGCACACATGCTGTGACCTACATGCACCCACATGCATACACTCACACAAACGAAGGCGTAAATGAAAACAGGAGTGGGAGGAGCAAATGAACAAAGGATGGCTAGGAAGTAACCTATCACGTCCAGCACAGCAAAGCAGCAAACAGCCCAGGCCAATAAAGAAGAAAAGAGGGAGACTGAAGTGAGGGCTGAGCCTGTGAAAGTTTGCCACACAAACATGAAGACATGAGTTTGATGCTCAAAACCCATGTTTACAAAAATGGAAAGGTAGGAGATACACAGAGGAGATGGAAACAGATAGCTGGGACCTGCTAGCTAGTGAGCCAAACCAAACCAGAAGGCACCAGGCAATGAGAGACCCAGCTCTAAAGACAAAGTAGCTGGCTGCTGAGGAATAACCAGAAGCTGTCATCTGGTCTCCACATGCATGCCCAACATACATGTACACCCACCCGTAAGCATGCACATATACATGCACACACCAAAAAAGAAAAAGAAAAAGAAATCCAGCCAACATTTGCAAGCCTTTCTCAATAATATATCTTAAATATATAAATATAAATGGCCTCAGCTCTTCAATTAAAAGGACTGAGACTAGTTTGACTGGATTAAATAAAACAGATCTCATGTATCTATTGTCCCCAATAAATATATCTCACAAGCAATGACATCCAATTGAGCGTCAACAAAGGGTGGAAATCAACTTACCAAGCAAATGGAGCCTCCCACAGAAACACACATAGCTAATTTCAGGTCTTTTTTCACATTTATTTATCGTGTGTGTGTGTGTGTGTACAACACCATGGTACATATTTGGAAGTCAGAAGACAGCTTGTGGGAGTCACTCCACCAAGCAGGGCTCAGATATCAAACTCAGGTCATCAAGCTTGGCCGCAAGTGCCCTTACCCACTAACCCATCTTGCTAGCTCCAGAAGAGATAAAGGCAAATTTATACGAAAAAAAAAGGGAGTAATCATTGTCATTCAACATGATACAATTATTAAGCTAGGTACTAAGGTATGGTAGCATACGCGGTTTCACAGAAGGGGACAGGGGCAATGGTAATCACATCACAATCGTGAGGATGCACAGAATATGTAAGATTTGGGGCTCTGAATTTTATAAAACAAACACTAAAGGGCAGAAAGGGTCATATAGGTACTGATACAATTAACAACGGGTGGTTTCAATACAACACTCTCTTCTTTAGATAGGTCTTTCCAACCAAAATCAACAAAGAAACTTCAGAATTAAACCACACCATAAATCAAATGGGCTTAACAGATTCCTATTGGATAGTCTATCTGAAAGATACGGGCTATGCATTCTTCTCAGCAGCCTATGGAGCCTTCTTTAAAATAGATCACATTCTAGGTTACAAAGCAAGCCTAATGAATATAAAATTATCAAAATAATTTATTTCATATTATCAAATCATATGGGAATAAAACTAGATATCAATAGCAACAGAGATCACATGAATACATGTCGACTAAGCTTACATACTTGAACGAACAGTGGTTCACTAAAGAAATCAGTGAGAAAGTTAAAATATTAGTAGCCTCAAATGAAAATGAAAGCACGGCTTATTAGAACCTTTGGAGACAGTTAAGGCAGTTCTAAGGGGACAGCTTATAGCTAAATTAATTAAAAATCAGAGAGATGACAAATAACCTAACGAGGCAGCTGTACTACTAGAAAACGAGAACACAAGCCCTAAAGCGGGGGAGGGCAATAAATATGAACTTCAGGACACAGATGAAGACTGAAAGAACACGGCACAGACGGCTGTGGCGCCTGTCATATATTCCCTTCTCATGAGGCCATCTTTCCCAGGAGAGAGCGGAAGGCTCACGAGACTCAGGAGGAAACAAATGTCACGTGCTCTGGAAAGCTGAACCTTAAGAAGATTCATGAGAGCCCCGGCCCAAGGTTACAGAGACAGTAAACTGTGCTGGGCTGGGTGAGATGGGACTCTAACCCACACAGCTGCCGGGGAGAGACTCTCAGAGCTGTCAAACTGCTCTCCAGGGTTGCAGCATCCATCGGTCACCACCCACATGGCGTCTGCTTGTATAATAAAAGCTACTTCTGAGTCCCTGCTCCCGTAAGTAACCCCTCAATCATACTTCTGTGAGACTAATAAACAGACTCATCATCATACAACACATTTGTCTGTTCATCAAGCTGGATTCTGGTGTGGCCAAAACTTTTGTGTGTCATGGGTTCCCTATCTGGGGTGAGTAGAGAAATGTAAGTTGTGCCTCCTCAGGCAGACTCACACAACAGTGGCTCACACCTGTAATCCCAGCACGAGGAGCCGAAGAGGAGTGTGATTCCAGGGCCAGCAAGTACGCCTCAGTGGGTAAGGTGCCACCACACCTGACAAATTCGAGTTGAGTCTCCAGAACCTACACGGCAGAAGGACAGAACCAACTCCTGAAAGTTTCCTCTGACCTCCACGTGTGCACTGGCACACACACTCATGAGTAAATACAATTTTAAAGATTTTAAAAAGTGATATTGACAAACCTCTAGCTAACCTAATGGAAGAGGAAGCTTAAGTGAATAGAATTGAGATATAGAAGTGGATGTTAAAACAGCCTTCAGTGAAATTCAGAGGGTCGTTAGGGACTATTTGAAAACTTACACTTTAGAAGCTGGGAAAGGTGGCTCAGAGAGATGGCTCAGGGGTAAAGGCACCTGCCATACAGGCCTGACAACTGAGCTCCATTTCTAGGACCCATGTAAAGGGGATAGGAAAGAAGCAAATCCACAGCATTGTTCTCTATCCCCTGTATCTCTCCCTACACA